>NW_020664483.1:18542300-18790026 GCF_002925995.2 Terrapene triunguis
GCTCGGTCTCCACCTCCCCCCTCGCTCCAGCGCTTGCGCCGCCATATAGCTGATCAGCGCAAGCCTGGGAGGGAGGGGGGACGAGGAGGAGGAATGCGGCGTGCTTGGGGAAGAGGCAGGGCCAGGGCGGGGATTTGGGGAGGGATCCAATGGGGGAACGAGGGGGCGGAGTCGGGGCAGGGGGGGCACGAGCCCCCTCCGGGCTCCGCTCCGCCTGTGAGTGGAGGCAAAATATCGGGACAATTCACGTCTCAACCAAAGGTAGGTCGGGACGTGGGACAAATAAGCAAATATCGGGACAGTCCCGATGAAATCGGGATGTCTGGTCACCCTAAGGCCAGGGGAAGCCTCATGAAATCAGCTCAGAGGCTCTGTGCTCTGGCAAAGCCATTCATTACTGTGGCTGCTGAGCAGAACAGGGCAGGCTCTTCAAGCAGCCAGCCAAGGGAACAGCATGCTAGAGAGTGAACAAAATTCTGGCTCCTTATTTCCCAGCACCTACCCTCTGGGGAGAAGGAAAGACGAAATGCCTTTCCCCTCCCCCCCCCCCCCCCCACTCCCACCCCACCCCCCAGTGTTTATGGGGAACTGCAAAGCTGATCAAATCTCTGCAAAAAAAAAAAAAAAAAAAAAAAGAAATGGGGGGGTTGTGACAAAAGCATGAAATTTGCCAAAGAGACTTAGGGCATGACCTAATAAAGATTTTCAGATATGAGCACATTGCCAACTAATGCCATATTGGCTGTGGCAGCCATTTTAACAACATTTTAATAATTGGCAAATAACATAACATACTCCACCTATAAAGGGATATAGTCTTGGTTTTACTTCAATATGACCTTAAAATTGGTGTAAGAACACATTTTGTACTAAATTTGATTGTCAATGTGGTCTTGGCAGAATGTAATCACCTTTCCTTTTTTTTCTTTCAGGTTCTATTTTGTGTGATGCTGCCTAGTGATTGGATACTATTAACTGTACACAGTAATGAAAGATATTAGATTACTATTGGCTATTATTAATATTTCATATATGTCAAAAAGATAAACTTGTTTGAGAGCCAGGTCCATCTAACCCTCGGCATTGACAGTCAAGTCTGCAAGCGTGCACTTCAGCTGCAAGACCAGTGCTTGCTTGGAAAACTAAGTGCAGGGAACTTAGTGGCCCAAGAGGCAAAGTATCATGCAAGATGTTTGGTGTCTCTCTACAACAAAGTCAGGGAGAAGAAAACTGAGCAAAGTAATACAGAGAAGCTGTTGCATGTGATTGCCTTTGCTGAACTGATAGCATACTTTGAAGAGGCAAGACTGAATGAAGATGTGGCTCCAGTCTTTAAACTAGCAGACCTCACAAAGCTCTATAACTATAAGCTATAGTAGACTAGCAAAGGGTAACACTGGCTGGGTGCATTCCGAGTACTGAACTAAAAACTCATATCCTTTCACACATTCCAGATCTCCAAGCACACGAGAAGGACATGATGTGCTCCTTGCCTTCAACCATGATGTTGGACATGCCTTCCAAAAAACACGTGAAGAAGACTGACAAAGAAGCACTTCACCTATCCCAAATAGCAAAAAATATTCAAAGTGACATGTTTCAAATGAACACAGTTTACTGGATCATTTGACCCAGGATGCCAAGCAAAATCTGTGCCTGAGTCACTGTTGGCACTGAGGTCCATGATATTGGATGGTCCAAACATTAAAACTCAATCAGAACAAGTTTCCATTCGTCCAGCCACCCTTACTTTGGCACAACTATTGTAGTAGAACAACAACATCCGTCACTGTGAAGGAACAGAAAGTTTGCACCACAACAAAGCTTTAGAAATGTCTTTACCAGTCTACATTGGTTTAACACTTCATGCACAGATATGAAAAAGTGAACTAGTAGATACATTCTTTAAACTTGGATTGTCCACCTCCTATGACAGATGTTGGCTCTCTCTACCAGCATGGGAAACAGCTCATACCAACACTTTGAGGATGAGAGTGTAGTCCGTCCTCTAAAGCTTTGTGGTGGTCTGTTCACTACTGCAGCAATAGACAACATAGACCACAAGCCCAACTCCACCACAGCAACAGACTCCTTCTCTGGAACTAGGATATCACCTTTTCAGCATCCCAATACTCAGGTGGAGGGAGCTGTCCAAGGAATTTCAACCCCGGACTGTGAGATTGCAGCATCAGTGAAGAAGACGATCATCACTTCCTGAGTTTTACAGTTATCCTTCCATTCGTCTTGAAGATAACTAATGCTCCCATCCCTGCCACAAATGTTGAAATCAAGATTGACTGCTAACTGATTACCCAAGCCCTACAAGAAGAATGCAGGTAGCTTGAACAAGTAAGGCAAGCAGCAATGGAGATCAAGGCATTTCCCGGGCAGCTTACCTTGCCAGCAAACAGCCATTGCCAGATTTTGCCTCGGCCATCACTGCATTTCTTCTCCTCTTTCCAAATGACTCCAGGTCTGTGGCAATGATTCATCACACCCTGGATGTGATAAGGAATGCTGTACACCACATAAAGTCATGCCAAGTGCCAGTGATCACTGTAGCTCATCCTCTTTTCACCATAACCAAACAAATATAATGGACCAGGCCTTCTGGGTATGGAGAAGACAAATTTGTCATTATGCTGGGTGATCTTCCTCTGGAAATGGCAAGTCTAAATCTGATTGGAGATTGGCTAGAAGACAGTGGATCGACAAAATCCCTTGTTCAGGTCAAAGTAGCCTCCCCAGGAATGGCTGACACCTTCTTGAAATTGTCTCATGTCACACATACTAGGAATGCCCACCAAATAACAAGCAAAAACTAGAAAACCTACTGTTCCACTTCTCGCATACCACACTTCAACTGGAGCTTCTTGTATTGACCTATGTGCTGTCAATCTGCCAGGCAAACTGCTCTCTACATTGAATGCCTTGGAAAGCTGTCACCCTGGTTCTTGGCATTGAGTGCCTGTTCACCTCTGAGATATGGTAAGCCTTCACACAGTGAATCCAGACACAGGTAGAGAGTTCCTAAAGAGAAACTTCACAGTTCACAAGACACAGAATGTTTTCTCCGCAATCACACTTGACGAACTTCATGAACAAAATAATGCTGTAATCAAAGGGGGTGGTGGAGCTGTTGGTCTAACACAAAGTCTAGAGGCCCTCAGCACTGGATGATAGCAGGACCAGTGGTGGGCAGGTTGACAGGAGAATTTTAAGCCGCAGAAGAAAGAGGAATCAACAGAAAAGGGTCTAATACAAAGCACTGTGAGCAGGTGAAAGGTGTCCAGGCATCTTTTGCACAACATGTCAAGGCACTTGGTGAGGTCATAGAAGACATGGACAACCCCTTCTCAGAAGAGAGTGTAGACTTTATTAAACTGGACACCAGAGACATTGCAGATCCTGCTGCGATTGTCTCTGTTAGGGAATTTGAGAAGATCAGGCAGCAGCAGTACACCACTTTTGTAACAGAGAGATTGCAAGACAAAACCAAACCATTCACAAAGACTATCAAGCAAAGTGAACTCCACTTGTTTACCAGACTCGTGTAAGGGAAATCTCCAAGACCAAATTTCAGCTCTTCTCCTTGAAAAATGTTGGGGAACACGACATTTCAGTATCTTGAAGACTATGAAAGATTTTCTTGATTCTTAATTTGTTTTAGGCTGAATGTTTTTGTAAGCTGCCTTTTCAATCTTTTTGTGACAGAGCAATATCCTGTTATGCATAGATCAATCTGAAATATCATTATTAGCAAAGAGGAATGTAACTTTCTGTTCATGAACAGAAACTTGTAAACTTATTGTGTTATTTTTCTATGTAAATAATATTTTAGTAAAAACAACGAGGAGTCCGGTGGCACCTTAAAGACTGACAGATTTATTTGGGCATAAGTTTTCATGAGTAAAAAACCCACTTCTTCAGATGCATGGAGTCAGTATGGAGTTTTATTTTAGTAAATACTCTCTGGTGACACACTACAGAGCATGTTAATTCTTAATATTTTTGTATAACCTCAAACCATCACAATTCATTGCTTTAGTTTGTAGGACACATAAGACAATAGGACTATAAATGTATAAAAATAAAAACCCACTGGGATGGTTTCATACCATAAACAATCAGAAATCAGAAAAACATCAGTAGAAAAAATGCATTCAGAATTTAAAATTGCTATTATAGTTCACGAGTTCACGATGGCCCCATATCTAAAAATCTTTATTAGGTCATGCCTGAAGATTTTGGCAAATTTCATGCTTTTATTGTAAAACCCATAATTCTCTCAGAAATCTGATGGGCTGGAGACAGGGAAAATCAAGGGGCAGAGTGGGGAGGAACCAGAGAGAGGGGAACACTCAGAGGGGGAAACCAGAGAAGTGGAAGGAGAACGTGAATCTTAATGGGGGGAAATGGGAACACAGAGAGGAAGGGATGGGGGAATCTGAATGGGGAACTGATACATTTGACAGCATGGGGGGCCAGAATTGGTGGATTTTGTGTGGGAGGGTTTTGCCAATGTGTGACATTACCCTGGCTACAGTCTGGACTGCTGAATAGCTGTCTCTCCTCAGTTCTCCAACCTGGGGTGCCCTTTGCTTTACTGGTGATTAGCTACTCCTGGCCAGTTAACACAGAGTCTCCAGCATGTAACTTCCTCCCAGATTCACGGTATTGAGTGCTACTAGCTAGCCACTCATTAATTACACTTCAGAAATACACTTGCAGATTCTCTAGTCCCAGACTTTCCCCCAGAAATATGCATCTTGTATTGTCCAGCATACTACTGAACAAAACAAGCTCATATGAAGTCTGCCATTTCGTCAATGGAAACTGATATGCACGAGGCTTGTTATTCCAAATGGAGTTTCCCCACACATTTTAATAATCCAAACACAGTGGTTAGATAAAACAGTGAAATAAGTTTATTAACTACAGAAAGAAAAGAAAAGATTTTAAGTGACTACAAGTAATGAGGCATAAAGGTCAGAAAAGAAAAGAAAAAGATAAAATGCAAACTAAATGCCTAACGTAACAAACGAAGTGAATTTAAAAGCAAATATCTTTCTTACCAAATGCTTTGCAGTCTGCCGGCTGAGTTTCCTTTCAGCTAGGACTCCCCTCCCCCCAGTTCAGTTATTTAACAGTCGTTGATGTCATAAGTGGAGATGAAGGAGAAGAGTGAGGTTAAGCATTTTTCTTCCCTCTTTAAAATTCAATTTCTTGTGCTAGAAACATTCTTCCTGAGTCATGGTGACAAACAGTCTCTTGTGGACATGAGATTTGAACTATCCATGTGATGAAATTGTTCTTGCCTGCCTCCTGCCAGAGAAAAGTCGCTTAACTAAGTGATAGTCCACTTGACATTGTTGATACCTGTCTGGGGCGCCAGTGTGTCTTTGTCTCTGAAAAACTGGTTTGGGCCTGTCTTTCTAACTTTGGAACATTTTACAGCAATGTTATACAATAGAATCTTATAAGTTTACATACAATGTTGCTACACATATTTTACCAAGACAATAATGTTCAGTAGATTATGGGTTTTCAAATGATACCTCACAAGGCATACTTCATACAAAATTTATCATAGTCTTGTAAAAGTGATGAACATAATGGTATAGACTGCCACACAATGGTGTAATACACATTCCTCAAATATGCATATTTGGGCACTAGCTCATTAACATAAAATCTCCAGATTTCCAGACCTACAACCATAATAGGTATGTGAAATGAAATGAAAATGTTGTTAGATACATTTTAAACTTATTCCAACTTCTAGAAGTTGAATGGTTTACATGGGAAATTGTTATAAATATATGTTCTTTATATTAACAATGTCTTCTTAAACATTAAAACATTTATTATACAGACTGCAACCAAATCTGCCATGCTGCTTTCAGGCAGCTCACCAGTATATTAGCAATATGATGATGGGGAAACAGGCAGTGTTATATCTTGCCCTCTATTATTAACACAATATATAAATTATAATTTAACCAGAGAAAACTCCATCATATCAATGAGCAAAAATCATCTGACTGCCTTTCTAGAGGGTCTTCTACTGCAATGCGGCTTCTGCCCTGGCCCATATGCAGCTTGCCTGTGTGCAGCAATGGTCCCCCCGCCCCTCGCGGCACAGTGGCGCGGACACGTTAGCCTGGCTGGGACAAGGACCACGGTGGCTCTCCCGATAAACCTGCGCAAGCGCATCGCACACGTTCTGGATGAGACATTCGAGGAGATTACCTAGGCCGATTACCGTGATGTGATAAACCACATCAATGCACTATTCCGCATCTAAGCATGCATGCCTAAACCTCCTCTCCCAAAGAGCCCGCACTGAAAAAATTCCTTCCCGAAAAAAAAAACCGCTTACCGGGAACCTGCTCTTCTGTTTGTCCTCCACCAAGTACCGGCCGCTGCGACTGGCTACCTGCCTCCTGGCTCGAGAAGAGCTCCTGGCTGCATGGCTCCAGGGATTCCGGGGTGTCTCCATCCGGCCCACCACCATCACTCCCGTTTTCCTCCTCCTCCTCCTCTTCCTCCTCCCCCCCCCCCCACACCCGCTCTGAAGTGTCCATGGTGGTGCTCAGAGTGGAGGTGGGGTTAACCAAGTATCGCATCCAGCTCTTCGTAGAATCAGCAGGTCGCGGGGGGAGCACCCGAGTGGCCATTTGCGTCGCGGGCTTTGCGGTAGGCATTTCAACTTCCCCTACCGTGATCTTCCGCTCTGGGAAAAAAGTCCCAGCCTGCATCTTCCTGAACAGCCAAGTGTTCCGAAAGATGCGTGCATCATGCACCTTTCCGGGCCAGCCTGTGTTAATGTCAATGAAACGCCCATGGTGATCCACAAGTGCCTGGAGAACCATAGAGAAATACCCCTTCCGATTAACGTACTCGGATCCTAGGTGGGGTGGTGCCAGAATAGGAATGTGTGTCCCATCTATCGCCCCTCCACAGTTAGGGAACCCCATTTGTGCAAAGCCATCCACTATTTCCTGCACGTTACCCAGAGTCACGGTTCTTCTGAGTAGGATGCGATTAATGGCCTTGCAAACTTGCATCAACACGATTCCAACGGTAGACTTTCCCACTCCAAACTGGTTTGCGACCGACCGGTAGCTGTCTGGAGTTGCCAGCTTCCAGATTGCAATAGCCACCCGCTTCTCCACTGGCAGGGCAGCTCTCAATCTTGTGTCCTTGCACCACAGGGTGGGGGCGAGCTCCTCACACAGTCCCATGAAAGTGGCTTTTCTCATCCAAAAGTTCTGCAGCCACTGCTCGTCATCCCAGACTTCCATGACGATGTGATCCCACCACTCGGTGCTTGTTTCCCGAGCCCAAAAGCGGCGTTCCACAGTGCTGAGCATGTCCGTGAATGCCACAAGCAATTTCGTGTCGTACGCGTTACACGGCTCGATAGCATCGTCGGACTCCTCACCATCACTGTCACTTTGGATCTTAAGGAATAGTTCGACAGCCAAACGTGACATGCTGGCGAGACTTGTCAGCATACGCCTCAGCAGTTTGGACTCCACTTCCCGCAGTCAGATCGCGCTGCACAGAAACCGTTGAAAAATGGCACCAAAGGTGGACAGAAACAAAGGGATTTCTGGGATGTGAAGCGATGCATCACGCGGCATTGGGACAGGACCCAGAATCCCCCGCACCCACGCCCCCTTCCCACAACCCAGGGCGCCAGAATGGGAAAAGGTGCTCTGTGGGATAGCTGCCCATAATGCACCGCTCCCAATAGCGCTGCAATTGCCGCAAATGTGGCCACGACAGTGCGCTGGGCAGCTGTCAGTGTGGACAGACGGCAGCACTTTCCCTACTCAGCTGCACAAAGTCAGGTTTAACTCACAGCGCTGTACATCTGCAAGTGTAGCCAAGGCCTTTGTTTTAACTTGCCCAGGGAAGTAATTCTATGTAGTTAATACACATGGGTGTAAAATACTGGGTGTTACTTCTGATGTTCTTGTTTTGGCTTGTCTTTGTCTGTCTGAAGACCAAAAAAACCCCAAGAAAATTCCAGGTGCTCTACGCTTTTCAGCTCAGAAGTGATAAATTGAATATTGGTTGTTCATAATGAGATAATTGAAACTGTGCAAAAATAATATGGATATAGAGGCATGGAATGAACCTTCATTTCATTTAAAATTAAATTAAAATTAAAAGTTATTTATTAAGAGTACAAATTGTGCTTGGTACTCTAGCAAAGGTAAAAGGAGATGTCCCATCAAGTCTGCAATCTAACATTAGAAGTAACAGTGCAGTCCAAACAAATTTAAACACACATCACAATCATATACATACATAATAAATATCTCATAGCTAGAAGGTCAAGCCTTCATGCTGTCAGTTTTTCTATTTTGATTTGTTTGTTTATTTTACTTAACTTGATATTTTACCTCCTGTCTTCTTATTATGTCTCCAGTGTTTTGGAGGACTAATACAGAAAGCTTTAGGGCTAAATCCTTGTCTACACAAACTTGCACCCAAATAACAAAAGGTATGGATTAAAACTGATTTAGTTACTTCTCTGCAAGTTTGACAAGGACTTAGCAGTAGAAATGTGTTTTGAGAAGTGACTTAGTTTTTCAGATATGAATCATGGCATTTCATTTTTATTTATATTCATTCAAATGTAAAAAAAAACAAAAACCAACAGCTGTACAAATTTCAAGTGCCTAACATGGCTGCTGCCACAAGCAGAGGCCATTTTAGATACCTGTGTTCTCATTTGCAGCAACATCCTTACTTTTCCCTCTGGCCTTCCTCCTTTCCCCAGTGCTGACATCCTCCTCCTACAATTATCATATCCCACACTCCCAGCACTCAATTTCCAGAGCCAAACACCTCCTCTATGTCCCTCCTGTGATACAGAGCATAGACTAGACGACAGGGTAGTAACAGTGAGTAGAACTGTCCTCATTCCCTACTGGTGGCGAACGTGAGAGGAGGATAAAGTCAGACTTGTATTCAGACAATAGTAAATCTCACTATTTGGTGACTGTTGAAAATCCTCCATCTTATCCAGGCTGAGCCACAAACAGCTGTCTCACATCATGCTACAATCTGAATCAGGCAACAAGACAACAGTAGACTAGAATCTCTATGATCAGAAAGGGTGATGATATTTGATGCTAGGTAACATCAGGATCACAGATCATGATAGCAGTGATAACTCCCCTGCCTTATCAGCTCTTTGTAAGGTTCCACATACATACTGAACAAAACCAAAGAGGAGGACCCAAATGGCTTATGAGACTCGAATATACCCATCCCATAACAAATGAATGGAACTACTCAAAAGTGATCACCACCAACCCACACACCAGGGTAGCTCACCTCAGTATAAAAAGTAGGAATGTGGACTAGTTTTGCCTAGCTTCAAACCCACTGACATTGGGGTTTTGAAATGAGGTGGTGAAATTGGATGCTATCAGGTTTGTGTCCCTGGGGCAGGTTTTGTACCTCATTGACCCCTTAAGTCGGGGGGGGGGTTGGCAAGTGGTAACCCCACCTCCCCTCCAGTAGTCAGCACAGTGGCCCAATGGCCAGGGTCTGTACACTGCCTTTCCCCGAGTGGGGTTATGCAGCCTAGCGGCCGGAGTCCATGCTGCTCCCTTTGGAGGCAAAACAGGGGTCAGGTAACTGAGGCCATCACAAAGGGGCAGTGGCCCTTGGTAAGGGCTGTAGCAGCTCCTGGGCTGGAGCCTCTGCCAAGCATTCTTCCTCCTCAGCAGCCAGCTCTGATTGAGCAGCTCTGCAGGCTTTTATACCTGACTTCCAGTTGGAGCATGCCCAGCAGAGCCTTAGGGGTGGGGTTTCCTCTGCTAAGAGGGAAGGGTTAACCACCTCGGTACCAGTGCAGGGCCAATCTGCCCCATCACAGTCCCATAGGAAGTAGAAGTGAGGTGGCACCAGGGGTCCACTCCACCAAAGAGCAATGGAGGTGGAGGGGAAGGACCCGTGCTATAAGAGGTAAAAGTAGGGCCACACATCTTGCATGCTCTAAGAACTGCACTACAGCTATAGTTCTTGCAGTGTACATGCTCATAGATCATAGATGGTTCACACACTGTGCAACCCATCCTGCAATGTCCCTCCACATCTCCCCACTTGCTGCAGAAAGGGTCTTTTTTGATTTTTTTAACTCTGTGAACCCACTTAGATAGGTCAAGAGGTTCTCAAAATCTGAAACTCCACCCAAATGCCCATCTATAACTGAAAATAGTTGTTAAATCTAACATTATCAGTATGGAAAGCAGCTGCAACACATCCATCACTCAACCAAAAAAACTGTCCATTATACAATTCATTACATCACCATAGCATTTGGGGGTGGGATATCTAATGGGAAGATGTTGAAAATCATATATTACACAGGTTCTATCAAAGTTACTCAGCCACCCATTTCTCAATTACCTGTCCCTAAAGGGATGGTTCAAACCTGGTAATAATTGGTAAGGTGCTTAATTCCAGGGGGAAGGATAGCTCAGTGGTTTAAGCATTAGCCTGCTAAAGCCAGGGTTATGAGTTCAATCCAGGGGGTTGGACTAGAACTCCTGAGGTCCCTTCCAACCCTGATATTCTATGATTCCTGGTTCATAGCTCAAACCTGAGCATATTTCAGTTTGACCAGCACTCTGACATTCCCAAACTGAATTTGAAAAAGATATTCCATCCTGTTAAACAACAATGGCTATTTGTTAATTGTTTTCAGTAGCTCACTGAATAGTTCAAAACCCACCCCTCTTCCTGCCCCAATAAGGCTCAGAGAAGCTTCAGGATTGTACAACACCTGTGCCTTTATTTACCTACAGTTATCCCACCACCACTGTCTAGCTATTTACAAGCTTTATAGGATTATTCAACCTCTCTTACAGGCAGAGTCAGCCTTCAGCTAGCAAACCTCCAGTTCCCTCCCTCCCTCCCTCCCTCCCTCACTGGCTGGCCCCTACCATCTGACTCCCTCCCTCCCAGCCTTTATAGCCCTTGGCTTGTCAGGCCAGCAGGTGTTGCCAATCCTCAGGCCGGCATCAGGCCTTTTCCATCAGTCCCAATATGCTTCCCTTGTTTGGAGCTGACTGGGCAGGGGCTAATTAGGTGCCTTTGCACCAGCACCCTGCTACACTCACACAACATGCTAGGCACTTTCCAAACATAAAAGAAGACATGATCCTTGCCCTGAAGAATTCAAAATCTATATGACAAACAGATAAAGAGTAGAGATGCCTATGTAGAGTAGAGTAGAGATGCCTATACTGCTGCCTTTGGCAAGCAATCATAGATAAGCAACCTACCCACATCTTGTGAATCTAATCCCCCCAGGATCTTCCACATATAATGGGGTGATGCACTGTCAAACCCAACCAGTTTAGCAGATGGATTCTTATCCTCTCATTCTGATACTGTCTTCCAAGTGCACGAGAGGCCAGCTCTGTTATGAGTAATTTTCTTGGAAAATTGTTCACAGTTTTCAATCATGATGAATCAGACTCTTCACCCTGAATAGTTCCACTAAGGTTTCTTCACTATAGACTACATTAGAGGCAAAGTTTTTAAAAGATGATGCAAAATTGATTAAATAAACAACTAGTACCAGTTAGGGAACCATTGGATAAAATAAGAACTGCTTCAAACCTTCATCTAAAATATGAGTTACAGTCCACTGAATCTTTTCTAAGGTTCAGAAAAGTTTGGATACTGTAATTTTCCCCAAAATATTTTTAATTTTGCATTACAGAGAAGACTGAACCAAGATTGGAATGTCTTATTTCTATAGTACAAATCAAGACTCTTGATCCAAATTATCCTAAATTTGGTGATTTGAAAGCTGGAGATGATTCCAAATCTTTTTAAATTTAGGGACAGAAGGGGTATAATTTAGATTTGGTGTTTGAACTCTACCCATTATGGGGATAGGTTCAAGCTATGAATTTAGATCCAGATCTGTGGTTCAGATTGGGAGATCTGAATCAAGATCATATGTACTTGGCATAGTTCTGTACTTCCTGATTCTTGCCTGTCCATAAATAGAAAGGACCAGAAATCTTACAAGAAAATATATTCCCATGAGGTTTCCAGCCCAGCTTTTGGGGTTCTGTTCATTTTGATAAAGTTTGGAAACTTTTGGGTGCTTATCCAAACAAAATGTAACCTCTGAATCTTCTGAAGGGAGGCTTCTTGCTAGTAGAGTAGTAACAATGCTGAAACAGAGAATCAAATGGCTCTCCAGATATACACATCAGGTTACATTCAGTTTTACTTACTGACACTGCACAATAATCCGAATCAAAATGCTGCTAACCACGAACCTTGCATAAGTCTCTCCCGTGTTTCTAGTAAAATGAAAAAAACAACAACAGTACTTTAACTCTAATCTGATGGTCTACAATTTTTGAGAAGTCGTCTGCTTCAGAGATAAAATGTGCTATTTATTATGTATTTTGATGTGCTGAATTCAAATATGACAATTAAAACAACTGATTGGCTACTGTTTCTAAGATATTTAAGTTTTTACATTTTATGTCTATGTATATTGTGTAGATAGTAGAGTTTTAATCATAAATTGTAAACCTAGGTCTTTTCATGTGTTTATGGTTGCTTTACATGATAATATTTCACCTGTCCTGTTTATGTAACACTGTAAAAATCAGCAAAAGGGTTATATAAATAAAATTTATTATGAAACAAAAGGCAAAAAACTATTATGTACATAGTTTAGTCCTATTCAGTGTCTACTCGGCGCTTCTTGGCTTGTCTCTTGTATTCATTAAATGGAGCATCTCTTGTCACTGTCCAGCAATAGTCTGCAAGCATTGATGGGCTCCATTTGCCCTGATAGCGTTTCTCCATTGTTGCAATGTCCTGGTGAAATCACTCGCCATGCTCGTCACTCACTGCTCCGCAGTTCGGTGGAAAAAAATCTAGATGAGAGTGCAAAAAAATGTATCTTTAGTGACATGTTGCAACCAAGGCTTTTGTATGCCTCGAGGAGGTTTTCCACCAACAACCTGTAGTTGTCTGCCTTGTTGTTTCCGAGAAAATTTATTGCCACTAACTGGAAGCCTTTCCATGCCGTCTTTTCCTTGCCATGCAGTGCATGGTCAAATGCATCATCTCGAAGAAGTTCACGAATCTGAGGACCAACAAAGACACCTTCCTTTATCTTAGCTTCACTTAACCTTGGAAATTTTCCACGGAGGTACTTGAAAGCTGCTTGTGTTTTGTCAATGGCCTTGGCAAAATTCTTCATCAGACCCAGCTTGATGTGTAAGGGTGGTAACAAAATCTTCCTTGATTCAACAAGTGGTGGATGCTGAACACTTTTCCTCCCAGGCTCCAATGACTGTCGGAGGGGCCAATCTTTCTTGATGTAGTGGGAATCTCTTGCACGACTATCCCATTCGCAGAGAAAACAGCAGTACCTTGTGTATCCAGTCTGCAGACCAAGCAAGAGAGCAACAACCTTCAAATTGCCACAAAGCTGCCACTGATGTTGGTCATAGTTTATGCACCTCAAAAGTTGTTTCATGTTGTCATAGGTTTCCTTCATATGGACTGCATGACCAACTGGAATTGATGGCAAAACATTGCCATTATGCAGTAAAACAGCTTTAAGACTCGTCTTCGATGAATCAATGAACAGTCTCCACTCATCTGGATCGTGAACGATGTTGAGGGCTGCCATCACACCATCGATGTTGTTGCAGGCTACAAGAACACCTTCCATGAAGAAGAATGGGACAAGATCCTTTTGACGGTCACGGAACATGGAAACCCTAACATCACCTGCCAGGAGATTCCACTGCTGTAGTCTGGAGCCCAACAGTTCTGCCTTACTCTTGGGTAGTTCCAAATCCCTGACAAGGTCATTCAGTTCACCTTGTGTTATGAGGTGTGGTTCAGAGGAGGAGGATGGGAGAAAATGTGGGTACTGTGACATTGATGGTTCAGGACCAGAAGTTTCATCCTCTTCCTCGTCTGACTCAAGTGAGAATGATTCTGGCGCATCAGGAACCGGCAGTCCTTCTCCGTGGGGTACTGGGCGTATAGCTGATGGAATGTTTGGATAATGCACAGTCCACTTTTTCTTCTTTGACACACCTTTCCCAACTGGAGGCACCATGCAGAAGTAACAATTGCTGGTATGATCTGTTGGCTCTCTCCAAATCATTGGCACTGCAAAAGGCATAGATTTCCTTTTCCTGTTCAACCACTGGCGAAGATTTGTTGCACAAGTG
Organism: Terrapene triunguis; assembly: GCF_002925995.2. Classification (NCBI taxonomy): domain Eukaryota; kingdom Metazoa; phylum Chordata; order Testudines; family Emydidae; genus Terrapene; species Terrapene triunguis. Next base: position 18,556,559 of record NW_020664483.1, read on the forward strand.
TTGCAGCATATGTGTGGAGCCCACCTCTTGTCCTGATCTCCAATTTTGCAGCCAAAATAAAGGTGATAGGCTTTCTTAACCATAGTGGTTATACTGCGCTTTTGTGATGCAAAAGTCACTTCACCACAAACATAGCAGAAGTTATCTGCACTGTTCACACAAGTACGAGGCATCTCTGCTCACTTTGGCTAAACAGAAATGTGTCCTTTTGCAAAATCAAACACTGACAAATAAGAGAGCACGACACTGTATGATTTCTAGAGCTGATATAGGGCAATTTGTTCAGCAGAGTGATGTAAGCTTCGTTATGATTGCATCATCCATGACTTCTAGGAATAACATGATGCAATTCATATCATGTATGACGCAATACCAGCTTCAGATTGCATCATTCATTGTTTTGCCTAAAAAGCAAGTACTGTCCAAACCCAGTCATAGATTTAGTCATAGATCCAGTCAAAGGTGTATTTTAGTCATTTCTGGTTTAAATTGAGATCCCTTCCCTTTATAACTCACTTATCCTCCGCCATTCCCAAGTCAAGGGTCGTATATACTGACCCAATAGCATATCTTGAAAACTAGAGCCAATCAACAATTTTAAGCATCATTTTCGTTCTCAGTGACCCAGAATTAGTAAAGTTTGACTACATTTATTTCAGAAGCATTTTGGCTGTAGAGCAGTGTTATTATATGGAAAGCAGGAAGGTCAAATTACACTGTCTAATGTAGCCCTTATTCCCCTTTTAGAATTATCCCAGGATTTAGTTCCAGTTGCTGATTTAAGATCCTTGTCAATCCTAGAAACACAAATTTTCTGGGGATTGTAGATGAATTACTCCATGTTAAAGAAAACCTTGTATGGTTTTAGCCTTCATTTTGATTAAACAGATGGATTAATATGGAAGTCTCATGTGAAGTTATGCAGAAAATGAGGATTTGTTCAAAGAATTGTCTTTTCCTTGTTTTTACATATGAGAAAACAATCACAGGAAAGAATTTTCAACTCACCGCCTGTCAGCTGAAGATGTTAAACTGTAGCAAGGGGGAAATTAACCTTGACATGTGATGCAATGAGTGATGCAATTCCCAGACCAGCATAGATTCAAAAGGAGTCAATATTGACCTGAGAAATACATAAATATCCCATGCAGGAAAATGCAGAGTTGGAGACTTGAGAACGTCCATGGAGAAAATAAGACTAGGAAAGTGAGCAAATACAGCTCAGGATCTCTTTGTCTAGCAGAAGAAATTTTCACAAATGAAGCCTGATGTCGGCCAGAAGATCTGAAATGTTTTTCACTGGGTTGGGGAGCAGTCCATAGACTCACCTGAACACCAAAAAGATATATTCTTGCATTTGGCTTTGCATAGCTCCAAATGCAAACTGCCTCTGGCAGTAAAGCAGACTGCAAAGAGGGACCCCAGAGAAGAAACTGAAAATAGAGCTATAGGTTGTGAGCAGAAAGTCATAACAAAAAGTACATTTTCTTCAATGACTGGACAGTCTGCTGGATAATCCCAGAGAGGCCCACTGACTTTGGATGGATTCTTGGATTCCTGAAAGCTACTCTGACTTGTACCAGTTGCCAACAGCTCCAAGGGACAATTAGAGCAGCTGGAGATTGCTGGGAAGCCTCAGAAATGCCCCTTTAAAACCCAGACAAGGTGGGTGAGGTAATATCTTTTATTGGACCAACTTCTGTTGGTGAGAGAGACAAACTTTCAAGCTTACTTTTCAACATAGGTATTCCTGGCATTCAAGAGGAGGGTGGTATAGGAACCCTGCACTACCCAAGGATCCTCCAGGTTTAGGTCTGCTTTCTATTATTACAAATATGTTGATTTGTATTAATTCCAGGAGTTAATAAAAGCTCAAAAGTCAGCAGAGGAATAGATCGGTGTGAAGGAAACTGGAGTGTACTGAAAGCTGGCCTCAGGCGATACAGTACATAGCGTGGACCAAATCTGAATAGAGAATTATGATTTTATAACACCCCTGTGACAACTTACAGCAATTCCTCCATTGAAAAAGTAATATTAGGGAAGTATTAATGTATTTTTAGCTGACTTTAATACAAGTGAGGTGCTGGTAACAAAGAGGAGAGCCAGCACCATGTGACCATCTGGATCTCCACAGACCATCAAATGCTCTTCTGGTCACCAGTGCTCCCTGGATCATAGTTTGAAAACTGCTGCAGTAGATGAAGAGCAACTGCCAAGTGAAGAGATCTATTACATCCTCTGTGCTAGAAATCTGTTGGCACAAGCTCTAACAGACTAAATTTACTTTTGAGGACTCCAAAGGGAGCTATCAGATTGCATCAGTATCCCTGTATCCCTTTTCATAACATATCATTTTGCAGTCAAGTTCTATGGCCCTCTAAAAATGTGCAGATTAAGATTTTTAATTTATATCATTATATGAAGAATTATGTTATTATATCCATTATGAAACAATCTGCAAAAAAGCTATTTTAACTTGTTACTGAAGACAGAATTTCTCAAGATATTATGATGATGTGTCAGATCACTGTTTGTCATGTCACAAGTATTTTCACATAGGAAGCTTGCTAATAATAAAACTCTTCTCTTTCCAGTTGTTTATTGAAAAATATTTGTCCCACTGAACCAATCTGAACATGCTCTACACAGTACACCAAATGAAAGCTCATGAGAAATAGATATTCAGAGTGACTGACTGTGCAAGCTTAGAATCACAGAATCATGGAGTTAGAAGGGACCGCAAGGGTCATCTAGTAGTCTAACCCTCTGCCAAGATGCAGGATTTATTGTGGCTAAACAATCCAAGACAGATGGCTACCCAGCCTCCTTTTGAAAACCTCCAGTGAAGAAGCTTCCACAACCTCCCGAGGCTGTCTGTTCCATTGTCCTACTGTTCTTACAGTTTGGAAATTTTTCCTGAGATTTAATCTAAATCTGCTGTGCTGTAGTTTGAACCCATTGCCTCTTGTTCTGCCCTCTGTGGCAAAAGAGAAAAACTTTTCTCCATCTTTTTTGTGGCAGCCTTTCAAATAGCTGAAGACCGCTATCATATTCCCCCTTAATCTCCACTTTTCCAAACTAAACATGAAAGCTTGTCTCTTTCACCAATTGAAGTTAGTCCAGTAAAAATATTACCTCACCAACCTTGTCTTTGTTTTTTCAAGTCAGACCAGTGAGCACATGGTGGCATAACGAAGAGATCATGTAGATTTCTTATTGGGAAAGCAATCTGTTTTCTTCAAGAAATGCTTCTGAGCATGAGTTGTTTTAGCAAAGCCACAGATATGCCAAGTGGCATTTAGCAAGAGGAGTTTTCTGTTGCTTCCCTCAATCCCCCTGATTTTAAAAATCTGCCCCAGAATATTCCTGTGTTGCTCAATGTATGGAGGACACATGGAAGAGCTGCAGAGTTTCAACTCCACAATTGTTGAAGACCATGGATCAGGGTGCAACAATAGCACCCCACAATTCCTCTTCTGGCTGCAGCTTTTTGGGGATGCCCAAAGCCTAAAGCAGAATTTAGAATGTAGAGCTTGGAATATAGAGCTACAAGTTGTCTTTTTTGAAAAAGAAAAGTTTACAAAATATTCCTTTATTCCACTACTTCCAGATTAGGCATTTTAGGCCTGGTCTACACTACGAGTTTAGGTCGAATTTAGCAGCATTAAATCGAATTAACCCTGCACCCGTCCACACAATGAAGCCATTTACTTCGACATAAAGGGCTCTTAAAATCGATTTCTGTACTCCTCCCCGACAAGGGGAGTAGCGCCAAAATCAACATTGTCATTTCGAATTAGGGTTAGTGTGGACACAATTCGACGGTATTGGCCTCCGGGAGCTATCCCACAGTGCACCATTGTGACTGCTCTGGACAGCAATCTGAACTCAGATGCACTGGCCAGGTAGACAGGAAAAGCCCCGCGAACTTTTGAATTTCATTTCCTGTTTGCCCAGCGTGGAGAGCACAGGTGACCATGCAGAGCTCATCAGCACAGGTAACCATGCAGTCCGAGAATCGAAAAAGAGCTCCAGCATGGACCGTATGGGAGGTACTGGATCTGATAGCTGTATGGGAAGACCATTCCGTGCTAGTAGAACTACGTTCCAAAAGACGAAATGCCAAAACATTTGAAAAAATCTCAAAGGGCATGATGGAGAGAGGCCACAATACTGACTCATATCAGTGCCGCGTGAAAGTTAAGGAGCTCAGACCAGTGTACCAGAAAACCAAAGAAGCAAACAGAAGATCCGGGGCAGAGCTGCAGACATGCCGCTTCTACGCTGAGCTGCATACAATTCTAGGGGGGGCCGCCACCACTACCCCACCCCTGACCATGGATTAGGATGAGGGGTTACTCTCAGCCATGCCTGAGGATTTTGCGGACGGGGAAGATGAGGAGGAGGAGGAGGACGAGCTTGCGGAAAGCACACAGCACACCGTTCTCCCCAACAGCCAGGATCTTTTTCTCAGCCTGACTGAAGTAGCCTCACAACCCTCCCAAGGCACTATCCCATACCATGAAGCCATAGAAGGGACCTCTGGTGAGTGTACCTTTGTAAATATAAAACATGGTTTAAAAGCAAGCGTTTTTTAATGATTAATTTGCCCTGAGGACTTGGGATGCATTCGCGGCCAGTACAGCTACTGGAAAAGTCTGTTAACATGTCTGGGGACGGAGCGGAAATCCTCCAGGGACATCTCCGTGAAGCTCTCCTGGAGGTACTCCAAAAGCCTTTGCAGAAGGTTTCTGGGCAGGGCAGCCTTATTCCGTCCTCCATGGTAGGACACTTTACCACGCCATGCTAGTAGCAAGTAATCTGGTATCATTGCATGACAAAGCCTGGCAGCGTATGGTCCCGGTGTTTGCTGGCATTCAAGCAACATCCATTCTTTATCTCGCTGTGTTATCCTCAGGAGAGTGATATCATTCATGGTAACCTGGTTGAAATACGGGAATTTAATTAAGGGGACAGAGGTGGCCATTCCTACTGGGCTGTTTGCCTGTGGCTGAAAAGAAATCCTTCCCTGCAGTTAGTCAAGCGCTGTGGGGGGGGGGCCCATTGGCGCTGAGCTGTTTGTGTTTGGCTAGCAGGGATCTTCCCTGACACCAGCCATGCGGTGGGGGAAGGGGTAAAACGATCATCCCAGAGAATTGGATGGGGGGGGTAGTTTGGTTTCTGCTGCTGCTGCTGCACATTAACATGAAAACCGCAGCACTCAATGGGCTTTGCTTGGTATGGGAAAGGAGGGCGCTGCTTTTATGAAGGTTGCAGAAGCCGAAAGACAATGGCTTACCATGGCCGCATGCAAGCCGAATTCTGTTGCCCGGCCCTGCATCTGTGATCTCTAACACCAAAGCCGCAGGCACTCAATATTAAGATGCAAAATACGACCTTGTACCGAAATCACATGTGCTATGTAATGTGAATAGTGTTGTTCACTGTGAAAGAGTATAAGCATTGTTCTGTAAAATTTATCTTTTTAAATACTTCTCTCCCTTGTTTCCCTCCCACAGCTGCAAATTTTTCAAGCCTCCCTCCTCCGTCCCGAAGGCTATCTCAGTTAAGGTGGCGAAAAAAACACACGCGAGACGAAATGTTCTCTGAGATCATGCAGTCGACCCGCAATGAAAGAGCTCATCTGAATGAGTGGAAGGACACGGTATCAAAGTACAGGAAAGCTGCCAATGAACGTGAGGAGAGGAGGGACGAACGTGAGGAGAGGAGGGATGAACGTGAGGAGAGGTGGCGGCAGGAAGATCAGAGGAGGAAGGATGCAACGCTGGGGCTGCTGTGTGATCAAACGGACATGCTCCGGCATCTGGTGGAGCTTCAGGAACGGCAGCAGGATCACAGAGTGCCGCTGCAGCCCCTGTATAACTGCCCTCCCCCCTCCCCAAGTTCCATAGCATCCTCACCCAGACACCCAAGAACGCGGGGGGTGGGGGGGGGGGAAGGCTCTGTGCACCCTGCCACTCCACCCCAGTGGACAGCCCAAGCAAAAGGCTGTCATTCAACAACTTTTGAAGTGGCCTTTTCCTTCCCTCCTCCCCTCCTCCCAAACCCCACCGGGGCTACCTTGTCAGTTCGCTCCCTATGTTTATAATCAATTAATAAAGAATACATTATTTTTAAATGATAGTGACTTTATTTCCTTTGAAAGCAAGCTGTGATCGAAGGGGGGAGGGCGGGTTGCTTACAGGGAATGAGTCAATCAAGGGGGCGGGTTTTCATCAAGGAGAAACAAACAGAACTTTCACACCGTAGCCTGGCCAGTCATGAAACTGGTTTTCAAAGCTTCTCTGATGCGCAGCGCTTCCTGGTGTGCTCTTCTAATCGCCCTGGTGTCTAGCTGCGCATAATCAGCGGCCAGGAGATTTGTCTCAACCTCCCACCCTGCCATAAACATCTCTCCCTTACTCTCACAGAGACTGTGGAGCACACAGCAAGCAGCAATAACAATGGGAATATTGGTTTGGCTGAGGTCTGAGCGAGTCAGTAAAGTGCGCCAGTGACCCTTCAAACATCCAAATGCACATTCTACCACCATTCTGCACTTGCTCAGCCTGTAGTTGAACAGCTCCTGACTACTGTCCAGGCTGCCTGTGTACGGCTTCATGAGCCATGGCATTAAGGGGTAGGCTGGGTCCCCAAGGATAACTATAGGCATGTCAACATCCCCAACGGTTATTTTATGGTCTGGGAAGTAAATCCCTTGCTGCAGTTGTTTAAACAGACTAGTGGTCCTGAAGACGCGAGCGTCATGAACCCTTGCCGGCCATCCCACGTTGATATTGGTGAAACGTCCCTTGTGATCCACCAGTGCTTGCAGCACCATTGAAAAGTACCCCTTGCGGTTTATGTACTGGCTGCCCTGGTGCTCCGGTGCCAAGATAGGGATATGGGATCCATCTATCGCCCCACCACAGTTAGGGAATCCTATTGCAGCAAAGCCATCTACTATGACCTGCACATTTCCCAGAGTCACTACCTTTGGTAGCAGCAGCTCAGTGATTGCTTTGGCTTCTTGCATCACAGCAGCCTCCACAGTAGATTTGCCCACTCCAAATTGATGCCCGACTGACTGGTAGCTGTCTGGTGTTGCAAGCTTCCACAGGGCTATCGCCACTCGCTTCTCAACTGTGAGGGCTGCTCTCATCTTGGTATTCTGGCGCTTCAGGGCAGGGGAAAGCAAGTCACAAAGTTCCATGAAAGTGCCCTTATGCATGCAAAAGTTTCGCAGACACTAGGAATCGTCCCACACCTGCAACACTATGCGGTCCCACCAGTCTGTGCTTGTTTCCCGGGCCCAGAATCGGCGTTCCACGGCTAGAACCTGCCCCATTAACACTATGATCTCCAAAGCGCTGGGGCCCGCGGTTTGAGAGAATTCTGTGTCCATGTCCTCATCACTCTCATTGCCGCGCTGCCGTCACCGCCTCCTCCTTGCCTGGTTTTTCAGGTTCTGGTTCAGCATAAACTGCACGATAATGCGCGAGGTGTTTACAATGTTCATGACTGCTGTCTTGAGCTGAGCGGGCTCCATGCTTGCCGTGGTATGGCGTCTGCACAGTTCACCCAGGAAAAAAGGCGCGAAATGGTTGTCTGCCGTTGCTTTCACAGAGGAAGGGAGAGAGGGAGAGGGGGGCCTGAGGACATGTACCCAGAACCACCCGCGACAATGTTTTTCGCCCCATCAGGCATTAGGATCTCAACCCAGAATTCCAATGGGCGGGGGAGACGTCGGGAACTATGGGATAGCTACCCACAGTGCAACACTCCGGAAGTCGATGCTAGCCTCGGTACATGGATGCACACCGCCGAATTAATGTGCTTAGTGTGGCTGCATGCACTCGACTTTATACAATCTGTTGCCAAAAATCGAATTCTGTAAAATCGGAGTAATCACATAGTGTAGACATACCCTTAGAGTCATTGCTCCACCTCTTGTATTATCATTCTCTCCTCTCTATTTTATTCTATTCTGTTCTATATACTATTCTGTTCTGTATAGATTCTTGTCCTGTACTCATCACTGTCGTATATGAGCACCTGAACTCCTTCTTTCCCCTCTGCTGCCCTATGAACAGCTCATTGTTGATATTGTGGCATCATAGGAAAGTAGGTGATACAACGGGCTGGGGGCAAAGGAGGGACTATAGTAGTTATTATATGTATATTTAAGCTTTTCAGAAGGACCACAAACCCTGTGAACCAACTTTGCATTTCATAGCTGGAACCAATCATGCCTCACATCAACATGATAAAACATTGGAAGAATATGTGACTTAAAAATGGGCTTAAATCTGGGATCTGAACACCCCCAACTATGATGAACTTCAGATTTGGAGTTTGATCCATATCCAAACTCATCAACTGGCCTCTGCATTCATGTATAGAATCATAACCCCCAACTTTGGAAGTATTTGCATTGGTATACGGACATGCTGGCTCCACCTATCACTGGTAACTGTGTAGCTTTTAAAACAACTGCCTACAGAATGAAGAGTTTTAAGGATGAGCAGTCCAGTCACCCAGCTCTAAAGTTTATTGACAACAATCTATTTTTATTCCAATTAGTTCTTTGTTGAATATTTTGTCAACAGACAAGCATATTATCCATGTGTCCAGTGTAGACACAGGAATATTATTAAATTAATCATATCAGATCTGTAAGAATACTTTAAAAACAATATGCAAAGGAGACACAAGGGGAACATTCAGATCCACCTGACAAAGCTGAAACACTGAACAAACAGGACAAAGGTATGACAAATTCCTAAAGACATCTGTAGGGAGATTTGCCACTGACTTAGCATCACTGTTCTCACTGGGAATCTATTTATCGCTTGTGGCTGGAATCAGAATTGGGAGTAATAACCTAAATCCGCTACCACACTCTCATCCTTAGCAAGGTGTCCCCATGTCACTGTGCCTTATGAAAATGGACACATTTTAATTCTTCATGTAATCCAAATTGCAGCAGTCTAGTACCAAGTATGTATATACCGGCCAACTTTTAAAAGTGTAAAACCAGGAGATTCATCCTGGACTTAACCTGAGAGCATCACATACAGTGTTACCAGCAGGTTCAAAATCTGGAGTTGGAGACACTCCTGACCAGGAGGAATATGGGAAATCTTAAAGAAAATTGGAAATCTTCCACCTGGACATAGCAAGTTAGTGACTATGGTCCGCGTCCTGTATCCCATGCCAGATTCAGCAGGCACTGAGACCCAGACCACTGAATAGAATTGGAGGCACTTTAGAGCCATTTTTACAGTCTCCAGGAGGGAATTCATTGTGGATTCTTTCTGTTCTTTCCAACCAGACCTCTGGGTCAAGGACTGCAAAATGTAATAGCAAAGCGTGATCCTCCTGACCATTGTTATGCTTTTTGTAAATTATCTGTGAGCCACTTATTGGATGAGAATGGATTTGAGTAAGGAATTGTGCCCAAATGTACTGTCATGAAATTTACCACAATGAGCAACTTTATTTTGAGAGGTGACCTTCTGCAATCCCAAGGAAAGCTAAACAAACAACCCCCACATGTCATTACCCACTTTTGATAGATTCAGACTAAACAAACTGGTGTACAGGGATGGTATCCAAGTACTTGAAGAGCAGCCTGAACTAATATTGGCAACTGAAAGTCCATTGAAACACAGTAGTGATGAAGGTCATAAGGATCATCTCTGGCAACATGCACAGAGTCTGTTTGAAGCTTGAAAGGTAACATTCCATCTGCATACTGCTTAAAGTGCTTGTTCAATCTCGGAAGGTTGAAGGTATTCAGCACCCTTTATGCTTGTAAAAAAAATGTCAACAGAGGGTTTGCCTCCAAATGCTTGAAGAGCTAGGCCAAGGTCAATCTAGAGAACCATGAAATATGATCCAACTTTTTATTTGTTTCTTAGCTGAGTGGAGCATTCAGCTAAGTAGGATGTTTTATAGTGTCAGCTTCAGTTTCATGTTTAAATTTAAGTGTCATACATGGTGAACCTGGCACAAGTCCATAATTGAACTGCAAAGGTTCTGTGACTCTCAGTAGGTCAGTACAATTTCTTAGAAATAAGTAGCAGTTTCACTAGGAATTCAATTTATTTCACTTGAGTATCTGCTAGAATTAGTTATCTTGCCTGAAAATGTCTTGAACACAGTATGCGGTAGATGACTGGTGTGATATTTGACAATTCCAAAACAGGCACTCTATCATATCAGAATAGGAACAAGAAGTATAATGAATCACTTCTTTCTAAACCCAGCTCTTTCAAAAATGTAAAATATTGGATCTTCCTTAGGGGAAATTAATGGCACACATACTCCACTTGTGTCAATAGTGTTTTGTGGTCAGAGCCTAAACTCTTTCTTCAAGCAAGGCTCCGATTAAAGGTCATACCGTAAGGTCTCAATCCTTTGGTGTTATGGGACATCCTTGCACCATTCAGGCAGAGCAAAACTGTCCTAAATCTAATGTAGCCAGCCACTGGAGGATTTCCTTTGCATAAGTGTAAAGCCAACACAACCTTTCTTCCTTCCTTGGCCACCAACATGGGGGTAATGGCTATGGGAAACGGGGCATGGCCAGTTCATTCCTCAGTCCTCGTGATCTCTACCTGCCAGAATGGTCCCTGGGGCTACAGGCCTACCGCATAAAACAGAGCAACTTTCAGGCTACTCTACTTCATACCCAGAACCAGCCAGGCACCAGGATGGCCGTAGGGTGAGAGGGCAACAAAGGTGAGTCCCTCTCTTGAGCTACACCAAGTGGTCCTTAGACACAACTCAGGATATGGGCACAAGCATCTACAAAAGGAGACCAAAAAATGCCCCTGCCACTATACAGATACACAGTTCCCAGTCACACTACTCAGTGTGTGATTAATTTATCTGAATTTATTATGCATGTAGTATAGACTCATGTATTCCATGGTTCTGCAGCCAAAGCCCCTTGCCAGAGAACCATGCTCTGAAAGCTACGTTTTCTATTTTTTTTAATTATGTTTCTAGCACCTTTGTTTGCAAAGAAACCGTTCCAAACACGAGATGAATATAAACCAATACAGAGTTGTTTTGAGTCTGCAGACGGGCTGAAGCAAGAGCTCCGAAAGCAATGTAAATTGCCCCATTCATCACAATGGAATGTTAACTCTGAAATCTAATGATAATTTTAATGTCAACATTATTTACTATTTCACTGATACTTCATTTTATTAGAAACATCCCTTTACAGCAATTTGCTTATCCATCATTTCTGGATGCAGTTGATGATATTGAGGTGGGGAGACAGTGGGACAGTTGGTTTCTGTCACGGGTTTCTAGAGTTGGAGAGTAAGATCTCATGCCTAGAAATCATCTGTGCTTACACCCACAAAGGGAAGGGAAAGAGGAGATTCATCCTCTCCCTGTTCCAAAAGCTTCAGCCACCTCTTGGTTGCTCATAAAGCTCCCAATGGAGCAGGTGGCTTTGTACCCCCTATGCAAGCCAGTGGTTAAATGCCATAATTTGGCCCTGAATTTTTTTTTTTTTGTGCTCTGCGTTTTTCAGAAAATAGTGTGAAGTTACAATATAGGCCCCAGAGCTTCTCTTCCAATTATTCTATGAGTTTTCCCCTTTATGATAGGTTATCCATTATATGTCACTGTTGCATACCTGCTTCTAAATGTCCCTGACCTCTGTTGACTCCTTGAACCTTAGTCTGATGGCCAACATAAGGGATTGAACCAGGGACCTTCAGCAATAAAAAGAATGAGCGTGAGCTGAAGTCCTTTAACTGAGACTATAACAGATTCATATCCAAACAGATCAGGCATAGAGGAGGACTTATGTGATAAATGAAGGGGGGGTTAACTTCCTTTTATGGACGCCCAGCCAGCCAGTTAGCTATAAAATCCCTGTTAGTAACTGTTCTCTACTTGCTTTACCTGTAAAGGGTTAAAAAATCCATAGGTTAAAGGAAGGGAGTGGGCATCTGGCCAAAAGAGCCAATGGGAAGGCTAGAAGTTTTTAAAATTGGGAAAAAACTTCCCTTTGTCTGTCTGTTGTGGTTCTCCAGAGTGGGGGGACAGAGCAGCAATGCTGTAAAAAGCTTTGGGCCAGGTATGAAAATCATCAGATCATACCTAGAAACTACTAATTTGAAACCCCAGATATGTAAGTAGATCAGGAAATGTCTAAGAAGACGTGATTAGGTTTATCTCTTTTATTTCTTTATGGCTTGTGGACTCCTCTGTGCTAACCCCAGGTGCTTTTGTTTTGTTGCAACCCTTAAGCTGGACCTCAAGAAGCTATCTTGATGCTTAATTCTTGTAATTGTTTTTTTTAAAACCTAGCAAAAAGCCTAAGTTCCAGATGTATTTCTTTTTTTTTGTTTTAATAAAATTTACCTTTTTTTAAAGAACAGGCTTGGATTTTTGTGTCCCTAAGAGGTTTGTGCATATGTTATTTAATTAGCTGGTGGCAACAGCTGATTTCCTTTGTTTTCTTTCTCAGCTCTTCCCGGGGGGGGGGGGGGGGGAATGAAAATGCTTGAGGGTACCCCACAGGAAGGAATTCCCAAGTGCTCTCAAAGGGGTTTTACACTTGGGGGGTGGCAGCATCTACCCATCCAAGGTCAGAAAAAAGCAGTAACCTTGGGAGTTTAATACAAGCCTGGAGTGGCCAGTATTAATTTTTAGAATCCTTGCAGGCCCCCACCTTCTGCACTCAAAGTGCCAGAGTGGGAATCAGCCTTGACAACTTATAACACACATTCGTTAGTGGATGACGTTAGGCCTACTGAGAACGTGGTCCTGCAGCTTGTCCCAGGTGTCATCAATTCTGGTTGTTGTAGCCCTACTTAAAACCTCATCAGAATCTTTGTTCTTACAACTACTGCTACTCTTGCAGCTTTAAAGCTGGTTTTAGACTGTTACCCCTTTTAGCATTTATTCTTTTTCCTTCTATGCTTTGCACTGATCAGTTAGCTAAGATTTATTTCAGCCATGGTCAAGAATGTGATTACACCTAGCAAATTCTCGCTCTTCTAACTGCAGTTTTCATGTATGCCTTTTTCTTGAAGAGGCGACGACAATATCTGGTGGAGATGGGCCCCTGCCCTGCTCTAAATATTCAGATCCAGACCCAGATTTCAAATGCCCCAAGATTTGGGGATGTTTGACTCTGGGGTTGGTTACAACAATTCTAGACAGAAGTTAACTGTGATGTTCACAGCCACATTCAGCAGCTGGAAGCAACTGAAGTGTGCAGATGCTTGGTTCTGGGATTTTGGTTCTGGCCCATCTCTGATCTCTAGCAAGGATTATATGAGTTTGACTTGACTTTCTTGATTCATTAGCCATTTTTAAAATCAATATTTTTATTAATGATTGATGCACATAACAAATGCACCCCAAACATACATGCTTTTTCAGGATGCTCAACAGCAAAGGTATTAACACCCATCCTAACTAAGACTTTAATGCAACTTCTTATTTAGACTCTCCCCTTAAAATGGCAGAGCAGAAGTGGGAAAGGGCACAGAGAAAAGGCTGGGATCAATGCTGCTAAACAGACCCAGGCTCTATGATTCATGGTAAAAGACAGAAAGCCATTTTCCAATGTTTGTATGGCTTGTTTTCCCATGATTGCAATCATAGAAAAATCTCATAGTCCCAAGTCACAGGTCATATTTCCCCAAGATATGACATTAATAAATAGCGGAAGCAAACAAGGGAAATAAACACTGTAAAGGGACAATGCTATATAAAGTACAAAAGCTCCCTCCTGTGCCTTTCTGCAAAGGTCCTTCTTTCTCCCTCTTTTATCCCTTTTGATGGGAGACTAGACATTTTCCAGATTTCCATTGATTTGTTTATGAGAAAAATAACTGTGACTAGAGACTTCAGTTTGCATACACAAAGATTCTGGCATGAAGTGGGTACCAATGTGCCTACCAACCTGATTTGTGTACAGAAGTGCTTGTTTGCAAGTACAAATGCGTGCTGTGTGCACACAAATCAGAGGCTCTTTGAAAATATATCTAGGTCAGCTGGCTCAGCTGCTTTGCCACAGCTCCAGAAAAGAAAGAGAAGGTGGAATTCCCACCCACTCATTCTGCAGTTCTGCTCTCACAGACCCACAGAGAACTCACGCCTTATCTACACTACAGGGAAAAGTCAATCTAAGCTACGCAATTTGAATTACATGAATAGCGTAACTCAAGTTGACGTAGCTTAGATCTACTTAGATCCACACTACATGATGTCGACGGGAGACGCTCTCCCGTCGACTCCCCCACTCCTCTCGATCTGGTGGAATACAGGAGTCGACGGGAGAGCGATCTGCGGTCGATTTAGCAGGTCTTCAACCGCTGATGCATCGATCGCCGGACGTCAATCCCCCAGTAAGTGTAGACAAGCCCTCAGTTAGAAACATGGTTAGGAACAAAATTCCCTGTGAGTGAGCCTTCAAATTTCCTGGAAGCAGTAACTGATCTTTTTAGAACATAATCTGTGGCTTGCTTACCTATCTCATCACCTCTTTTGCAAGGACATTGGGAGATTGTCCCAGTAGAGACAAAACTGGGGGAGTGGCAGTTCTTGTCCAAAAACTTCATCTGATGATCCCCAAAGGGCTTATGCTCCCTGTCATAGAGGTGGCCTATAGCAGAAACACATGTTCAGGTATCTGCAGACAGTAATTATTATTGTCCTGGTTTTATTTTGCATATACCATTTTGAGAATGTTTGTTCAGGATCTCATCTTTCAAAAGCCCCTTTGTGAGAATCTACAATTCAATCAAAATCTGATCATTAATGTCAATGTTGATGTTGATATTTGATGTATGTATGTATGTAGCACTTATTCTGTGCTGGGTGCTTTCCAAACACTCAGTAATGACAGTCCCTACTCAGAGTAGCTCACAGTCTAAAGACAGAAACACAAGTAGTCAGAGGTTGGGAAAGGAGAACAGCAGTAGGCAATTAATATACATGTCAACTCAGTTCACTCTAGGCAGCACGGCAGAAGTGGATCTTAAAGAGGTATTTTAAATATACACAGAGTGAGTTTGCAAATGAGCTCAGAGAAGTTGTACCATGCATAGGGGGCCATGTGGAAGGAGACCTGGAGGTGACTGATTGAGAAGTTCACAAATCAGTGTACTGGCAGTACTGGCAGAGTGGAGGGGATGGAGGATGATGTGAACAGTTGTAGGATGAATTCTGTCTATACTTACGTATCTTAATTTCTACATTGTTTGTATCTATTAGGAAAAAGCACTCTGATTAAACATTTTTAAAGGGTCCCAATTTTACGACTCTCCCAGCAAATGTAACCAACTGATGAATTTTTTGTCCTGTTTTCTACTTTCTTATTTATGCCCCTTCCTAGTAATTCATCATCATAAATGCACAAACTTAACTTAGGTTTTAAAATCATCATCACCAATACCTGGCTCTTATATGGTGCTTCATCAATAGATTGCAAGCCACAGAATCCATATTTACTGGGAAACTGAAGCACAGAGATAAAAGTGACTTAGCCAAGGTCCCCCAGCAGGTTAGTAGCAGACCCAGGAAGAGAACCTACATTGCTTGAGGGCTAGTCCAGCACTCTAGTGACCAGACCATAGTGCCTGATGGTCATGGTATCTAATGTTATATCTCATGAGATAGGGCAGATGCTTAGTACATGGATTACAAGGACAACTGATAGTGAAGAGGTTTAGAGATGGCCTGTTGTCTGGGCAGTCCCAATGCTGTTCCGTTATCCCCCTTGATAAGACAAGGTAGGCAGAAATCTAGCTTAGCTGATGATTAACTCTGCTTCTATGTGTAAATTCCAAATAAGCAACATGTATGTAAATTATCTAAAGGTATTGAAATCATGAGGACAAGAAATGCTGAAGATATTACATGGGTTTTGCCACTAGTGAAACAGAGTACATTTTCTGGATTCAGCTCTAGACTATCCCCCAGAAAACATTGGTGTCCTAGATCATTTGTAGACGTACGGAGTAACATAAGTATCACTTTCCAGTGGTGTGCAAAACACTTGCTATAGTGTATTCTTAAAGTCTGAAAAATGACTTTTGTTATTACGTTGTCTAAATGGCTACATTCTGTGTTAATTTATTAGTCTGTTATCAGCCTGTTCTGACAGGTATTGTAAATCATCTTTACAGTAATAACAATCTAGCCTGACTGGTATTTTAAATCATCTCTGTTGCACCAGAGTCTCAGAGTATAGACAAAGTGATGATACAACACTTTGCATATAATTATTACTGTTTTATAACAGCCCCAATTGCCTGGTGTTTTAAATTATCTTGGTGCTAATAACATGGACTGGCTGGCTGAAACTTTGAATCACCTTGGCTTTTATAGCCTGGAAAGTATTATTCTTCTCATAAACCCCTAACACATGTCCAGTTACCTAGGTGCATCATACATTGTCCCTTGCATAGGCTCTGCCTAAGCAGCTGAACTAAACAGCTTTTCAGCTTCATGATGGGATTGATGATATGCTGAATAATTGAGCCAACATGTGCTGTTTCTGAACCTTACAGTTCACAAGAGCAGTCAGGTAAGTAAGTTCCTGACCACTATCTTCTTCTCTGACCACCTTGACATTGGAACTCCATAGCTGGAAGATTATATTGAGATATTTGCAGCCTTTATATTTAGTAAACAATTGTGTGAACTGTTATATTCTGTGTAATAGGGTTATTTTTGGTAGGGAGTGAAATATTCTGGCTACAGTATGTTCATTAGGACCTTTGTTATTAGATAAGGGTTGTGGTAAAATATGCATTGTGTAGACACTCTGGCAGAGCTTGTATGCCTTTTGAAGAAATCAAATTACAGAAATAATGGATCTATGTGGGCTGACCCAAGAGCATGCTCTGTTACAGTATTGAGTCATTTAAATAATTAGCTTACACCCAACGTCTTCTATCTAGTCTCCTTTTATTTGAAAATAACCATCAAATTCTTTCCTACGCAATTGCAGTCAAAACTGAGCCCTGCAGAAATGAAAGGCTGGCACACACTGATCATCTACAGCATCTTGCCCTCACTTGGGTGTACAAATGATACCATGACATTAATTGTGATTGATAAATTGCAATAAGAGATGAAGAGCGATGGTCTTGTGGCTGACACTGGATTGAGGTTCAAATCCCTGCTCTGCCACAGACAACCTCTATGACCTTGGGCAAGTTACTTAATCTGTCTGGGTCCCTGTTTTCCAGCTACAAAAAACAGGAATAAGGGTACTCTCCTACCCTTTTCCTTGGCTATTGAGATCATAAGCTCTTTGGAGTGGAGCAGGGAATGTCTTTTACTACAGATCAGTAGCACAGTAGTATGTATCTGTACAGCATCTAGCACAAGGGGGTCTCACTCTCGAGGTACTATTGAAATATAAATAACACTAGTAAGCACATGATATGTTGAATCTCATCCTTTTCACAAGACCAGAGCAAAAACATGTAACATGAGTGTCAGCTCCAGAGGTTAATAGTGACAAACCATTCACAACTTTATTTTTCTGTCTTTTGATTTTAAACAGTTATACCAATTAATGAAACACATTTATATCTGTCCAGAGAGCACTTATGGAAAATACATCTGAGGGATTATTACCTCATGCTTGTCAAACACTTTGGTGATTTGTTTATGAAAGAACTGTGCTAAATAGCTGGATTGTTGTTTTGACCCTTTACCCAGATCTTTTCATAGAAGTTACTAGAGTGCCATGTAAAATAAGTACATAAGCTTAGAGCCAGGACTGCTTTTAAAGGCAGTTAGTATAACTAGAAAGCTGCAAACATTCCCATGTTATGCATTGGCAAATGGGCTTTATGATAAATAGTCTTTTTTTAATGGATGATAATTTCATATTACTATTTAGTAGCATATTTACAGTTTGATATTGGTGTGAAACATTAATAGCTACAAGCAAGTGCTATCACATAACTGTGTACAATGCACAGTAAAAGATTGTAAAGACACTGGACCAAATCCTGAAGCCCATACTCACTTTCTACTCAGTCCTTTACTCTCATAGTCATGCTTGCTATCATTTATGTTTTGTACTGGAATTATCATGATTGAAACAATAAAAATTTTGCCTGAGTAAGGACTGATCAAAAGCTGTAAACATTTCAGGATATGGCCCTATGAATTAGCAGTCTTATATCAGGATGGATAATGCAAGTTTCCTTTGCCACCGGCAAGTGGTACATAACCCCAAATTGTCTGCCCTTCTCTTAAATTAAAATGATCTATGGCAACAATATTTTCAGCATCACTATGTAAGATTTATAGCTCTTTCCTATTACTGAATTTCTTCTCGGAGTATCATATTTAATAACAGGGTGGGCAATTGTTGCAGCAGAAGTGATTCCCCATTACAGTTCATACTGTTTTAAATTTTCACTTCCCAGTCTGCATAACATTGTCTGTTGGCAGAACCTGCTGCAACTTTTCAGGCAGGGCAGTATTCTGTCATTGTTTAATGTTTATGTGCATTCCACCATCATAGAATCATAGAATATTAGGGTTGGAAGAGACCTCAGAAGGTCATCTAGTTCAATCCCCTGCTCAAAGCAGGACCAACACCAACTAAATCATCCCAGCCAGGACTTTGTCAAGCTGGGCCTTAAAAACCTCTAAGGATGGAGATTCCACCACCTCCTTAGGTAACCCAGTCCAGTGCTTCACCACCCTCCTAGTGAAATAGTATTTCCTAGTATCCAACCTAGACCTCCCCCACTGCAACTTGAGACCATTGCTCCTTATTCTGTCATCTGCCACCACTGAGAACAGCCGAGTGCCATCCTCTTTGGAACCCCCCTACAGGTAGTTGAAGGCTGCTATCAAATCCCCCCTCACTCTTCTCTTCTGCAGACTAAATAACCCCAGTTCCCTCAGCCTCTCCTCGTAAGTCATGTGCCCCAGCCCCCTAATCATTTTTGCTGCCCTCCGTTGGACTCTCTCCAATTTGTCCACATCCCTTCTGTCGTGGGGGGACCAAAACTGGACGCAATACTCCAGATGTGGCCTCACAGTGCCTAATAGAGGGGAATAATCACTTCCCTCGATCTGCTGGCAATGCTCCTTCTAATGCAGCCCAATATGCCGTTAGCCTTCTTGGCAACAAGGGCACGCTGCTGACTCATATCTAGCTTCTCATCCACTGTAATCCCCAGGTCCTTTTCTGCAGAACTGCTGCTTAGCCAGTCGGTCCCCATCCTCTACAGTCCATGGCTAATGCTAAAGGGGGAGCAGGGAGGACAGAGAGAAAGAGTGAGAAAGAGAGCAAATTTAAACCAGAGATGAAACACAAGGCAAGAAATCTATTGCTGCTGCAACTAAATTAGAACCTAATCTTGTCCCCACTGAAGTCAATGGGAGTTTTGCAATTGATAGTCCTGCGAAAAAGGATCATGCTCTTAGCTAGCTATTTTTTAATGATTTAGTGCTTCATAGATCAAGCCTCCTTTCTGGCAAGTATCATGTTTAATTGGCTATGGCTCATGCATATGCAGCCTGGTAGCTGCTTTCACAAGGTATGCCCCTACACACAAAGCCCTCTACTAGAGGGGCAGGAATGTCTCAGGCACAGAGCCCTCTTGGTGGTCAGTGGAGTCAGCACTGGTTCCCACACACAAGTCTTCTGCTGGAGTGGCAGACAGGGCCTCTGCTGTGATGGTGGTTGAAGGACTCCCTCACCCCTGCACTAAGTCCTCTGCTCATATTGGTGGAAGTAGGGCTTCCCTCCTCCTTGACAGACCTCAGCCTGTTTATAAACGGGGAGTGGTGGACCGGGGATGAAGGGGGCTTCAGCCTGTCCAAAGAGGAGCAGTGGTAGACCTCCCAGCAGACAGCTTTTGTTTGGGTGGCCTTTGCCACCATTAACTCCACCCCAAACGGGATGGGCCATAATGGGGTCATAGCCATATGACAGGGTCCCATAATTGGGGTGACTACATATGTAAGACTCCAGACTGCTTTCATCTAGCCCTGGAACAGGAGATAGTAATGTGCTGCTCTGAACTAATGCATTGTGCTCTTCTTCTAGCAAACTTTAAAACTATGGGCCCGTTACTGGGTGAGCTGGCCCTATAAGGAGATTGGTGCTCAGCTGGATACTGTGCCAGCCCCAGCCTGCCTTCCCAGATGAAGGTAATAAATCTCAGGAGGATGACATGGTAGAAGAGCGTGAAGCAGAGCCAGACCTGCTAGGCTATAAAGGGCAGCCTCCCCTCAGCAGGAGAGGGAAAGTCCTGTAGGAGACTCTGGAAGGGGATTTACCATAGCAGGCAGGTGAAAGGCCTCTGAGGCTTATTAGGAGGGCTAGGTAGCAGGACCTGGTTTATCTATTGTGACTGATGTTGAATTGTTTGAATAATAAATCCCTCCCTAGGAAAAGGGAAGGAAATGCTGATAGTGGGGGAATACAGTTGGCTGATGAGCTGGCCTGATCGCTTACATGAGTAGGGAACCTGAAGCAGAGGCAGGGTCTGATGCTAGGATGGGGGAGACTCTTTTACAGGGCCCTAAGTAATCTAACTTCTGTGGCTGCTTTAAGTGCAAGTTATGCAAAAATCAGTGACATAGCCCTTGTGAAAGATAATCCTAAATGAAGTTACCAAGATAGCAGAAAACATGAACTCTGTGCTTCAGCAACCCTACCTTGTCTGCCATTAAGTGTCAAGCTATGCTTCCCTGTCTAGATAAGGAATCTAGCCTGCCATGCTGGCATCATTAGTACTTCATTACCATAATAAACAAGTACCCTCATGGGGAAAGGTGGGAGACCTCCTCTAACACGAGGGACTACAGCCCTTTGTTTGAGCAATGTGGCGATCCCTTAGGAATAAACTACATCTGATAACTGAAGACCAGATATAACTGTGTGGGTGTGGTGTTAGGAATGACTTTGTTAGTGAGGGGGAGGGTCCATGGTAATAAATCTAATCCTTAGATGCAATAACTGACTCCAAAAAACATCAGTGTTCTATGGGTGCAGAGGGCTTATTTATTCCATCTTCTGCACTAGTAAGAAGAGGGGGAGATCTCCCCGCCTTTGGATGATTCCTGCGGGGAGGATCAAAGAACTTGATGGCCCACTAGATGCACACTATTCACTATATCATCATGTGAAGAATTGGAATGTGGGTCCTAAACTCAGTCCTAAGCTTTTTTGGCGGCTGGGAGCAATGGAAGATAGGGAGCACCTTGAGTTACTTGTGACTCCCTTTCAGCTGCTCTAGATGACTCATTGGCAGATTCTGGAGAGAGAACCACACTCCAACATCTACTGCCAGCCCTGTATCTTGGGTCCTTTACAAGAGGAATGAGGGCAATCCTGGAGAGCTGTGCATAGTCCAGCGGTGGAGAGCAAGTTTTTCCATAGCATGAAGGGAATTTCAGAAAGCTAGAGTCTTGTAGGTTTCCAAGCCAATTTGTAACAAGCCAACCTCTAAGGACTATCCTTTGGGATGAGGCTAACCACTCTGTCTGCAAAACAGAACAGAGTTCTGAATGTGTACTCTGACATTGAGTTTCATATCAGCCCTTCTGGAGAGTGACCCTAAGAGGTTTCCTCATCAGTTTACTGTTTGAGAGATCTCTGGCAATTAAAACTAGAATTTCTATTTCATATTGATCAGATTCTGATTTCTGAGTTAAAAGAACTCCAACCTAAAACAAACTCTCAAGTTAGGGGCAAAAATCTTGTTGTTGGAAAGCAAATTTTAGGCACATGAATCTGTTTTACTGTCTAAGGTGTCTGTTGATTTAGTGCTGGATTCATGATCTGCAATTTGCAAGACTATAGAATCATTTTTTGTACAGATGCCAGTGTGTGGCAACTACTAGAAAATACTGACTTTTTAATGTCAAACTCCTCAGTTTTATAGAAGGATCATTTGTAGGCTGATTTTCAAAGTTCCCCAGCTCTGCCTAATTTTGTGCAAATACTAACACCTTTGCAGCCACAAGAGGTGAACCCCCCGCCCCATCATTCACTCAGACCCATTATTTAATCAATTATCTAGTTGCCATTAAATTCCATTGTGGGTCTGTAGGGATTTCACACTAAGCTTTTTTTTCATTTCTAAAACTCAAATATTTCCTATTATTCGGTATTGATCCAACCCAGCTACCATTGATGTCAGCAGCACTGAGCTCAGGTATAGTGTGTTTGTGTAAATATATATTTGTGTGCTTCTTTAAATCAAAATAGACTATGAGGAGGTGGGGGTTTTTGAGCCAAATTCATTAGTACCCGATGGCTCCATGGACCAGGTTATGCTGGTGCAAGGGGGCTGCAAAACAAGCATGAGGCTAGCATAGGTACCTGCAAAATACTGCTGGTTCAGGGAGCCTAGGTGGCAGGTTCAGAGTTGGCTTTGCTGATTCTACATGCTCCTCCCCCGAGGAGCCCTTGACTCAGTGAGTGGATTGAGGTGGGAAGAGATGTAGGCAGAACCAGAATGTTCCTGTGCCCAGACTTGCCCCACAGCAACTCCAGTATAGGGTTCACTTGGTCCCCCTGCTGCGCTCTGCACCAGCACAGGGCTATATTCTGTGGGGCATGTTGCCTACTGCCTGTTAGCCAAGCCTTACTCAGTTCTGCAACTTATCTAGAAACAGCCAGCTGTAACTTCTAACAAGCAATTTTATGTTGGGAGTGGGGAGGTAGTAAATAAAGACTGTCAAACCCATCTTCCCTTCCCCTTGGTCAGTACTTGTGCCAGGGATAATCCATTCTCTATGCATATTCCTACCTAGCTGAAGAAGGAACGTTAATTGTCATTAAGAAGAAAGAAACAAACCATCTTTAAAGGAGCTTGATAACATTCTCTTTTTCAGATCTAGGAGTAGCAGCTGGAAATTCTTTCAGTGGTATTATCTGTCTCCAAAAGGAAACAAAGTAAAATAAAATATAAAGAAAATTCACTGGGAAAGAATATGCATAGAAAGAAACACTATTGAGATGGAGAATTGTAGCCTGATATTTTAAAACAATTTAGATGTGCAATTATGCACTTAATTTGCATGAACAATTGCTATGATCATAATTACTATAATCTGACCATAATTAGCTATTTGTTCATGCAATTGCATTATCTGTGCACTTACTGTAATTTATTTATACATAATTATAGAAATCAATCATGGAACAGCAAATAAGGACATCTTGTGTACCTCCTGCTATTGCAGGAGAAAGAAAATTGAAAAGCTGAGAATTTTAATGGTGATTTTTGCCATCAGTATATTGAATCCCTTTTGGGACTTTGTGAAATTTTACCTCACTGGAGTTAAGGGGAATTTTGCCATTGATTTCAATAGGTCTAGGATTTTGCCTTCAAAATACAACCCAATACCCCATGTATTCACTCTACTAATTTTTGACCTGATGTCATAGTAAATGGAGAGTTCGATGACTCTCAAAAATTACACAAATTTTATGTAACACCCTCTGTGAAGGATGGTAAACTTCTGGTACCATAGATGTCACCAGGAAGCCTCAGTAGGTCAAACACAATCCATAGGAACAGCCAAAATCTGAGGAATTTGAGGATATTCACACCTTGCAGGAGGCACTCCACGTGACATCTGTCTGTGCCTCAAATGTAGAGATGTACAAAATATCTATCTAATAACTCTTATATAGCACTTTTCATCAGTAGATCTCTAAGTGCTTTACAAAGGAGGTCAGTATTTATTATCACTATTTTTTACAGATTGGGAAACTGAGGCACAGGCAGATGAAGTGACTTGCTCAAGGTCACCCAGAAACCTAGTGGCAGAGCTAGGAATAGAACCCCCATCTCCTGAGTCCTGTTCTTTCTACTAGACGGCACTGCCTCTTCATCTAGGATTAAGTCCTTGCAGACCACCCACAGCCCAGGTTACCAGACTTAGCATTTAGCCAGCTGCATGTGGTGTTGATGTACAGAATCCTCATCCCTATGCTGTACTAGGTAGTGGGCATCTGCTCAAGTAACGCTACTTCAAGATTGCTGTTCCCACATATGTAACAATTTTTCAGGCAGTGAAATTGCGGAGTTTGTGGATCAACTGGTTATGTCTTTGCCACATGTGGAAATAAAAAACAACTACAAAAATGCAAAAGGCTGAAAGACCTTATGGGAGTCTGGTGGTAATAATATTAAGAACAAATACTAAAACTGTATTGTATATTGACTGATATTCAGAGCAAATAACTGAATACTGAATCTTTAATGCCAAATTAATGCCTGGTGTAATTTCAAAATGCAAATAAATCTCAATTTCACAAAAGTCTGAGTGGACATCCAAGACTTTTGATGAATCAGGGTTTCAAAAAAACCAGGGAAAAATACAATAGCCTATGATTAGGCTGTGGGATACCAAGGCATTTCAGATAAAAGGGAGTTACATAAAACTGGAGTTTATCGAGCTGCAGTTCATCCTCTACCAGCATCTCTTTTATTGCACCTTTAACATTTATGTAAACATCAAACCACTAGGTGGGGAGGGAAATATGTTTTACCCTATTATAACTCGAGGTGATATGGGATGGGATCTTTTGTATTTCTAAGACATTGTAACATAATTTGACTGCACCCACAGTGGCCAGCCAAACCATATTAGAACCCAGTTTGGTCACAGCTGAAACCATGTTCAGCTGTGGCTGTTAAATTCAGTTAAGAAACCTGTGTAAATGGAATCAAACTGACCAGGAGAAATGCTTCTAGCCCCTGTCTAGACTAAGGTTGCCACCTTTAAGATACAAAAATCCAGGACACCTGCGATGATGCTAAGCCCATAAAATTAGCCAGCTGGTAGTGCACCCTTACAGATTTCCTGGGACAGCTATCTCCAAAAAGGATTGATCCTGAGAAAATGTGCACAGATGGCAAGCCTATTCTAGACTAGGAAAAAAGGTGTTTTAAACAAAAAAAAGTTAGCTAACATTTTAATTAACACATTTTAAATATCACATACTGTAGCACCTATTGTAGATGTGTTTAATGGTGTTAAACCCTATTAGCTGGTTGTGGTGATTGGATTACTATTTTGCACTACAGTAAAATTCATTCTCAATTTTTCTTTAGACTGAAAATGCACATCCTAACCAGACCAGTAGATGGCATAAACCATTTACTGTACCAAATAGTACAGTAAATATTTCACCATATCTTCAAGATAGTATTGTTACTCATCCCTACTTTTTATCCTAATGACTGTCACTCCTAAAATATTCAAATTGGTCCAATAGCTGATATTGCCTATTTGATATTCAGGCTAACTAATTTCTACTTTTGCTATAAACTCAGAAGGCTAGATATTAAAATCTCCTTTGAAGAGGTTGAATAAGGAATTAAATTTACTTATTTAGAGTTTTTAAATAACAAGAGGTGCCTGTCTGAACACACTGGGTAAATGATTCAATACATATCAAAATAAACACAGCCTTGTAACATATGACAATACTAAACAGCCAGGCAGGAAAAAAATAATCCAACCCCCCCCAGTGTAGCAGTGTGTTCTGTCCTTTTCAATGCCTGGGGAGCCAGGGAGCTGCAAGTCCTGGCCCAATAGGCAACTGTTGGTAATCAGTTGATCCAGCTAAGCAGCAGCTAATGATTGGCTCCGATTCCCAGCCAAAACATATAAGTGAGGACCTAGCTGCCTAAGAAAAGGAAGGCTAGGGGCATGATGATGTAGAGTGCTTTGAGTTAAACCAGCCTTCGTAGAGCACAGTAGGGAAAGCGCTGTAGTCTGTCCACAGTGACAGCTTCAAGCGCACTGGCGTGGCCACATTTGCGGCACTTGCACAGTCATTGGGAGCAGTGCATTATGGGCAGCTATCCCAGCATGCAAGTGACTGCAACGTGCTTTTCAAATGGGGGTGGGGTGGACTGTGACAGGGAGTATGTTGTGTGTATGTGGGGGGAGAGAGTGGGTTTTGGGGGTCTGAGAGCATGTCAGCATGCTGTCTTGTAAGTTCAGACAGTAGCAGACCCCCCCCTCCCCTCCCCGCCTCTCTCTCTCACTCACAGCATTCCACACTAATGGTTGCTTTGTCTCGGGGCAGATAAGCAGCCGGCTGTCAGAAATGGAGCTTTCAAAGGGCATATCTGCATTCCTGCTGTGATTCAAAACAAAGACAAGAGTGGCTACTTGACTTAAGGGGATTATGGGATGTTTCTGGAGGCTGATCAGAGCGCAGTAATGCAACACCTCATTCACATTGGCGCCACGCCGCTCCAGCGGGGGCGCAGCAAACATTATTCCACTCGCTGAGGTGGAGTACCAACAGCGCTGTAGCCACGGAGTCAGAGCGCTCTACGTGCCTTGCCAGTGTGGACGGGTACTGAGCTAGTGCACCTGGGGCTCCTTTATTGCGCTGTAACTCGCAAGTGTAGCCAAGCCCTAGGAGAGAGGCTAAGGGAAGGCTGTGAACTTTGAGCTATTAGGGGGTAGAGGACCCTGCAGTACTAGTCCAGATCAGGACTATCACTTTTGTTACTTTTCTATATTTCTTGTGTTTGTGTGGCAGAAAATAAAAGAACTTGAGCAGAAGGCTAAAACAGAGTTGGGTGTGGCTGTCTAGTCCCCGAGTTGGTGGACAGACCCTACATCCCACTTGATGCATATTGATATATTTGTAAAGGGTGCTCATCTGCATGTACAGCACATTACAACTAGTTCAGCACCTTGCAAAAAATGAAGGGAAAGTGGACAGAGCTAGGAATGTGGGTGAGTTCCTGTGTAAAGGAAATCTTCAAAAAAAATATGTATGGGTGTGCAGCTTTTGTTCTGGTCAAGTCAACTTCTAATGACAAACCTATAATTAGGACCAATTAGATTTCCTGTAATTTGACAAATTACTGCAGGAATGTCTGGAATCAACTATAATAGTTGCTTAAATGCCTCTGGGGGTTAGATAAGGGAGAGGAAATTTACAAGGCTCAGGTGGCAAGATCTCAGATTATATACAAAAGTGGGGAGAACATTACAATATATGTAAGAGGTTGTTAAAGTTTTAAAAATAAACACATAACAAGCAGGTCTTATGAAAACAATGTATACTGTGACAGACCCAGACCAGTGGGGTACAGGAGTGTGGTAGAGGGCAAATATACTGGTCACTGGATGAGTAGTTTTCTGTTCCCTGTGTGACCAGAGCAGGGGCTGCACTAGAGTAATCAGGAACCTGCTAGAACCAGTTAAGGCAGGCAGGCTAATTAGGACACCTGGAGCCAATTAAGAAGAAGCTGCTAGAATCAATTAAGGCAGGCTAATCAGGGCACCTGGGTTTTAAAAAGGAGCTCACTTCAGTTTGTGGTGTGAGTGTGAGGAGCTGGGAGCAAGAGGTGCTGAGAGTGAGAGGGTGTGTTGCTGGAGGACTGAGAAGCACAAGCGTTATCAGACACCAGGAGGAAGGTCCTGTGGTGAGAATAAGGAAGGTGTTTGGAGGAGGCTATGGGAAGTAGCCCAGGGAGTTGTAGCTGTCATGCAGCTGTTACAGGAGGCACTATAGACAGCTGTAGTCCACAGGGCCCTGGGCTGGAACCTGGAGTAGAGGGCGGGCCTGGGTTCCCCCCAAACCTCCCAATTGACCTGGACTGTGGGTTCTTCCAGAGGGGAAGTTCTCTGGGCTGTTCCCCAACCCACATGATGAATCTCTGAGGCAAGAAAATCCACCAATAAGCACGGGACCCACCAAGATAGAGGAGGAACTTTGTCACAATACCAATATTTGACAAGTGAAATCCACCAGAGCCCTACATTAGATGTAACAGCAAAAATCTGATCACTTATAACTTTGAAATTAACATCATTTCATAGACAAAGACTGGTCAAAGTTATGGTCCTTGACCAAACCTGGTCTCTTTAACTGTGGCCCCCACAAGCTGCTCTTCACTTGCGTTCATTATGTGCTTTTGTTGCATTGCACTACAATTGTTAGGGTCTGATCCTTAAATGTGCTGAGTACTCACAAGTCTCTGAAGTAATCTGTCAGGATGAGGCACAACATAACAGGAATAACACAGTAGTAAATTGTTCTGTGATAATTTGCTTATATAAGACCTGATTCTACCACACTTACTGACATGGGTTAGTGCCTAACTACACAACTAATCATACTGAAATCACCAGGATAAATATTTTGACATCCAAGATTGAATATTTGGGTGAAACAATTTACAAACATTCCAAGTGCTTGAGCAAATGCTATAAGGGTCTGATCCATAATCCATAAGAGTCAGTAGAAGCCCTTCTATTGACTTTGGATCAGGCCTTAAATGCAAAATTCTCTAATGAAGATGGAGTTCTTGGGATTAGTCATCTGTATTCTCACTTCGGATGATGCTTCTGTATGAATCATTCACTGCATAAATACAGTCATGATTTGTTAGGCTTCAGCATACAATTTTTCTGATGGAAAATCCTAATAATTCTGAAATAAACACAGGATGTGTGCTAAGGGACATAAATTCCTGAACAATTAGCAGCTATATGCTTTGCTGTTATAAATATATGTTGGAAAGCTTTAGTTCTTAGGGAGGAAAGAGAAGAACAAATGGAGCAAAGAATGTTGGGATAATGGGGGGGAAAAAAGGGTTTTATATTCTGTAAAGTATGGAACTTGTACTGGTAATATTTTGATGGAGAACTTTCAGAGACTCTAAGAAATAAAAGTAGTTCACTAAGACACCATTTTCTCATTGCTGCAAAGTTAAACTATAGCTATGTAATTATGACATCATGAAATATAATTTCATGTTTCCATAGAAATATTATGGCTTCATTTCACAGGGCTCACACTACTCTTAGTTTTATAGCAAGTGTTCACCATGGACGCACATGTTAAAGGTTATGGAATCATAGGGTAATTATCTGCTTATTTTTGTGAGGAGATTTTCATCAAAAATTGAATTGCTAACAAAACGGTCATTGGACACTTCAACCAGTTCTCTCTGGGTCCTCTCTTCTTGCTTCTGCACAGAGGGGGCAGGAGTGGGTGCTGCTGGAGTAAAACCTAAGGATATGGGTCCAGATCCTCAAAGGTGTTCAGGTGCCTAACTCCCATTGAGCTTAGATGCCTAAATACCTTTGAAGATCTGGGCCATACTGCCTCTCCATCCACACTGTACAGAATGCAAAAGGAGCCTGAATGTAAGTAAGGAAAAGTAGAAAAGGAAGGGGGCAGATATGAGAGAAGAGAGGCAGAGACCATGATGTGAGCATAAAGAGGGAGTCTGACTCAGAGGCACAGCAAACAGGGACAGATGTGGAGAAGAGGGCTGAAGGAACAGATCTGAGAGACCGCAATGGGAGGAGAAAAGCAAAGATGATCACAAAGAAGAGGGAAGAATTGAGGACTGGAAGGGGAAAAAACAACTGTCTGAAGTTTTGCAGTGTTTGATTTTTGGTTAATTATTTCTAGAGGGGTTTGAAAAATATCAAAATAAACTGGTGAAAATCCTGAATATCTTTGTTCTGTTAGTTTCCAATACTTAATTTTTCAAATATTTCTGTGAAGTTTTTATTTTTTGTTTTCATTTTATTTTTAAAAATGATTTTTAAATGTTTGGTATTACATTTATTTAAAAATCCCACAATTTGACTAAACTAATCTGTCAGAATTAGCCCCTCTCTTCCTCCTAATACACCCAAAGAAGTGGCTGCAAAATTAGGGCAGTATGACATTCAAAAAGGGAATCAACAGGTTTAAGGAGAGACTTCCCTTTCCTGATTAAGACACCAGGGTGAAATCCTTGCCCCACTGAAGCCAATGAAAATCTTGCCACTGACTTCAATGGGACCAAGATTTCACCCCAGGTCTGGAACACGAAGGGAAGGAGGTCCAGTTCCACTAGTTCCACACTGTTTTTCAGACCATTTCCAGGTCATTTGATTTCCCTGAGAAGGAGGAGATTCTTTTCTCAACTTGTTCCAAAGATGAACTCTGTGGATGTGGGAACCCCTGCTGAATTGTCTATCCTGACTAAGCTTACACTGTGCTGATTACCCCTAGCTCACAGGAGGTGCTCAGTACCTTGTAGGACTTGCCAAGGAGTCCTGAATTCTAACAGTTATCTACCTCCCAGCCCTGAGTCCTAATGCTGCTGGGGAATCTTCTCCAGAGAAAAGGACAATTTTCTATCCTTCAGTAGTAGGGGGCCTTTCAGCAGAAGAGTCTCTACAAACCAACAGGAGAGGAGTTGGGATTGGATTTGTTCAAAGCTGGTCTCTAGAGAAGATAAATTGTTAAATTCTGGTCCAGAGGTGAGCCAAGTAGATAGTGTCAGCACCAGGGGTAGTAGGAGACTCAGCAGGTGGAATCTCTCTCTCTCTCTCTGACAATGTAGTGGTGCTGAACCTTAAACCACAGAGTCCTCTCTGATAAAAAGAGGAGTAATGAAAATTAGATTAATATCTGTGATAGGTTTGAGAAGCTGAAGCAGATTCAAGTTTCTCCCTGCTGGCCAGTATAATACTAATACAATATTGCAAAATCCTTATAAGCCTTGTGAAGGGTTCCCTCCAGAGTACAAAAATGCTATTTTGGTGGGGTCCCTGGAGTCTTATCTGGATGGTGGGATCACTGAGCCCTCCAAACCCACCAACCTGGGCTGTCCCTCACACTCTGAGCTAATGTCAAGCTACAAGCCTCTGACAGACACTGCACTTACATAGCCCTCCACAGGCAGGGACACACCCAACTGAATTACATGAATAATCTCCCAACCAGTCATGAACCATCAATAGGCTTCAGCCAATTCCCCCCAGTTCCCAGCCTTACAACCCCAAACTCTACCGGCTTACACTGCTCAAAATCACAGAGGATAGATATTCCATGGGATACATAAACATGGGTCTCTTGGAAGGTGCTAGCAATTCCCTATCCCAACGCTGTGTAACTAAGGTATGTGCCACATAAATAGGGAGTACATTGAAATTACAATTTGAGCAACATCAAACTCACAAGGTTTTCTAAGGGCCCCATCTACTTTATTTTCTAAAGGCACCATAGGCATGGTGTTTCCCTCTGTGGAAAGGTAATTTTGTTAGAGCAGGAGACTACTGTGAAAAAGGTGGTTGTAAACTGGTGGGTTGTTTCGCTAGCCAGGGAAGGGAGGCAAATGCCAAACCGAGTACCTTAATGTACTGGGACACCATAGAATGGTACCACCCCTGGTCTGACAGCCTCAGGGGAGGAGGATGAAAGTCACAGGGAAGGAGAGCATCAAACTGCAGCAGAGGGAAATGATCCCATAGTTGGGACCCTCCTTCCAGATGATGATGTGGTATCCTCTTGCACTGAGGATGCCTCTTTCAGGGAGGAACTCCAGTTATTAGGAAGAGATAGCTAATGTAATGTCAATATTTAAAAAGGGCTCCAGAGGTGATCCCGGCAATTACGGACTGGTAAGTCTAACGTCAGTACCAGGCAAATTAGTTGAAAAATAGTAAAGAATAAAATTGTCAGACACATAGAAGAACATAAATTGTTGGGTAAAAGTCAACATGGTTTTTGTAAAGGGAAATCATGTCTTAGTAATCTATTAGAGTTCTTTGAAGGGGTCAACAAACATGTGGACAAGGGGGATCCAGTGGACATGGTGTACTTAGATTTCCAGAAAGCCTTTGACAAGGTCCCTCACCAAAGGCTCTTATGTAAATTAAGTTGTCATGGGATAAGAGGGAAGATCCTTTGATGGATTGAGAACTCGTTAAAAGACAGGGAACAAAGGGTAGGAATAAATGGTAAATTCTCAGAATGGAGAGGGGTAACTAGTGGTGTTCCCCAAGGGTCAGTCCTAGGACCAATCCTATTCAACCCATTCATAAATGATCTGGAGAAAGGGGTAAACAGTGAGGTGGCAAAGTTTGCAGATGATACTAAACTGCTCAAGATAGTTAAGACCAAAGCAGACTGTGAAGAACTTCAAAAAGATCTCACAAAATTAAGTGATTGGGCAACAAAATGGCAAATGAAATTTAATGTGGATAAATGTAAAGTAATGCACATTGGAAAAAATAACCCCAACTATACATACAATATGATGGGGGCTAATTTAGCTACAACTAATCAGGAAAGAGAACTTGGAGTCATCGTGGATAGTTCATGTCGATCGCCTACTTGACGGCGAGGGCCTCCTTTTTGATGACCGAGTATTTACATTCTCTATCCCTTTTTTAATGATTCCTAACATCCTGTTTGCTTTTTTAACTGCCGCTGCACACTCTCCTCATCTCAAAAAAGATATACTGGCATTAGAAAAGGTTCAGAGAAGGGCAACTAAAATGATTAGGGGTTTGGAACGGGTCCCATATGAGGAGAGATTAAAGAGGCTAGGACTTTTCAGCTTGGAAAAGAGGAAACTAAGGGGAGATATGATAGAGGTATATAAAATCATGAGTGGTGTGGAGAAATTGAATAAGGAAAAGTTATTTACTTGTTCCCATAATATAAGAACTAGGGGCCACAAAGTGAAATTAATGGGCAGCAGGTTTAAAACAAATAAAAGGAAGTTCTTCTTCACACAGTGCACAGTCAACCTGTGGAACTCCTTGCCTGAGGAGGTTGTGAAGACTAGGACTACAACAGGATTTAAAAGAGAACTGGATAAATTCATGGAGGTTAAGTCCATTAATGGCTATAAGCCAGGATGGGTAAGGAATGGTGTCCCTAGTCTCCGTTTGTCAGAGAGTGGAGATGGATGGCAGGAGAGAGATCACTTGATCATTACCTGTTAGGTTCACTTCCTCTGGGACACCTGGCATTGGTCACTGTCGGTAGGCAGGATACTGGGCTGGATGGACCTTTGTTCTGACCCAGTATGGCCATTCTTATGCTCTTAATGTCCTGAGATGGACTGCAGCTTCAGCCAGGTCTGTACCGGAGAGTCCTGTGCCCGCAAGCAGTCCACCCCGAAGCTGATGACACCCACTGCGGTGGGGCCGAGTGGAGTTGTGGCCCTCCTGGACTCGGGGTGTGGGCAGACCCTCATCCATCAGGGGGTCATCCCCAACCCTAGAGTGACAGAGGGGGAGAGCAGACTCCAGTGTATCCTGACGATAAACAGTGTGACAGAGGAAATGACAGTGGGATTGGCTCCCACTCTTGCCTATCCCATCATCCTCGCCCGAGACTGGCCAGGCTTTAATGACTTGCTGTGGGAGGCCAGCCTTGGGGTACCTCCTACCCAGCCAGCCCTAGAGGGACACCCCATTGGAGACGGGGACACCAAGGCCGAAGAGGGGGACCCCTTGAAAATGTGGAGGGGAGGCTGGAAGGAGAGGACCCTGATCAGTCCGGGATCCCGACTCTGCCTCCAGATCCCCTGGGGGAAGGCCCCTTGACACCCCCCCTACCCGACTTCCCTCAAGACCAGCGGGATGACCCTACACTCAGTCATGCCTATGACCAGGTGGCCCGCGTTAACAGGGCCATGACGGACATCCAAACAGAAGTGCAATGGTCCCGATTTGAACTCGTAGCAGATCGCCTCTATTGGGTGAAGCGGGACCCACAAACACAGGAGGTTTGGACCCAGCTGGTCGTTTCCCAGTGTCATCGGAAAGGTGTTTTGAAGCTTGCACACAACAGCTGTGCGGCCAGCCATTTGGGGCAAGAAAAGACCCTGGCCCAAGTCCTAGCCTGCTTCTACTGGCTGGGAGTCCATCAGGAGGTAAGAGACTATTGCTGCGACAGACATGGGAAATTGTTGAAAAGGAAGTCCAAGCGATGGAGCTGGGAGTCATGGAACGATCGCAGAGCAAGTGGCGCAGTCCCATCGTGTTGGTTCCGAAGCCCGATGGGACCCTCTGATTCTGCATAGATTTCTGAAGGGTGAATGCGATATCAAAGTTCGACACGTACCCGATGCCCAGGATCGATTAATTCTTTGATCATCTGGGGATTGCAGAGGTGAAAGTAAGCCGGTATGCCCCAGTACAGCATACCAGCAAGAGCCGGTACGCTGTACAGGACCAGCTTCCCCAGGCGGCAATTTAAAGGGCCTGGGGCTCCACGGTGGCCGGAGCCCCAGGCCCTTTAAATTGCTGCCAGAGCCCCACTGCTGGAGCCCCTGGGTAGCGGAGGTGGCCAGACTCCCAGGGCTCCGGCAGCGATTTAAAGGGCTCAGGGCTCCACTGCAGTAGCTGCGGCTGGGAGCCCCTAGCCCTTTAAACTACCCCAGGAGCCCACCGCCGCTACCTCTGCAGCTGGTAGCTCCAGCAGTGATTTAAAGGGTCCTTCAGCCTCCATGGAGCTCCGGCAAGCTTCCAGCGCCTGATGGACCACCTCCTGGATCCCCACACGGAGTACACCATGGCCTACTTGGATGATGTCGTGGTCTACAGCTGCTAGTAGGATGAGCATTTAAATCGGGTGACCGCCATCCTCTGGACCCTGCAAGGGGCCGGGCTCATGGCCAACCCCAAAAAATGTTGAATCAACTGGCAGAATACTACATACTTGGGATATACCCTTGGCTGGGGCCTCGTCCACTCCCTCATAGGAAAGGTCCAGGTGCTGCAAGCATGCCCGGCCCGGATGACAAAGCGCTAGGAACGACAGTTCTTAGCCTGGCTGGATACTACTGGTGCTTTGTGCCCCAATTTGCATCAATCGCAGCCCTCCTCACGGCCCTCCTCACTAAGGACAGCCCCCGCTGGGTACGCTGGTTGATGGAGTGCGACGACGCCTTCCAGACTCTTAAGGGAAGTCTATGTCGGGAACGCATCTTATTCAGCCCTGACTTCAACCGGGAGTTTTTAGTTCAAACAGATGCCTTGGAGGCGGGGCTCGGGGCCATCCTCTCCCAGCAGTGGATGGAGAAGAACATCCCATCTTCTACCTTAGCCGCAAACTTTTTCCCCGTGAGTGTAAATACTCGGTCATTGAGAAGGAGGCCCTCGCCGTCAAGTGGGCGATCAGCGTGCTCAGATAGTATTTTCTGGGGGGCCTCCTTTGTCCTGATCACCGACCACACACCTCTGAAGTGGCTAAACACCATGAGGAATTTTAATGCCAGGCTGATGCGCTGGTACCTTAACCTCCAGCAATACACCTTTACCATCAAGCATTGGGCAGGTAAGGAGAATGCCAACGCTGATTTCGTCTCCTGCTTAGGGGGGAATCAAGAGACCAGCCCCGAAGACTGGGAGCTGGACTTAAGGGTTGATGTGTGTAGTGGGGCAGATTGGCCGCCCACAGAGCCGGAGGGGGAGGAGCCCCTCATTGAACCCTGGTGGGCGGAGTGACGCCTCGCTCAACCCTCCCGCCCAAAGTCAGTGGATGGGACTGGAAGTACAAAGATGGGCTGGAGAATTCAGTTGGGAGGCAACTGCTGGAGGAGCCAGACGCCTCCTGTGAGCTCCCGAGCTGGAAGGCTGCTGCAGAGAGAGCCGAGGACTGGCCAGGACCGCCAGGCCCATTTACAGACCCGAGCACGGAGGAGCTGCAAGCACTGACAGAGGCCTTCTTCCCCGATGACCAGGACGACCCTCTACAGAGTCAGGTACACCATGAGGGGGAGTTGGGAAGTAGCCCAGGGGTAGCTGACCCCTGTCTGGCTACAACACTGACAGCAAGTGAGTCAGTGTGTTGCGGTCAGGATCCCCGCTGACCCAGTGACAGACCGTTCTGCCACTGCTAGGGCCCTGGGCCAGGATGCAGTGGAGTAGGTGGGCCTGCGCCCCACCACCACCACCGCCCCGCCACCCCAATCTATGGGTGGCAGTCTCTGCCTCTCTTAGGCAAGAAGCCTGAGCTTGTCGGCCCTCTGCCAGAGCTAGGAGGCCCGACTGTTTGCTGCCCAGCCTGAGTACAGGCCTGAGCCAAAAACTCTTTGCTGCCCCGCCCCGCCCAGGGTTTGGGGCTCTGAATCTGTGTGTGTTTGTTTGGCCCTGATCACAGGCCCAAGCTCATGTTGTCCATCGCCCCGCTGATTCCCCGCGACACCCCACCCCGAGATGTAGTGGGGTAGATTGGCCACCCACAGACCCAGAGGGGGAAGAGCCACTCCCCTCAATGGACTACAGGAACCTTTTGTGAAAGGGGGAACCTATACAGGAAGGATGGGCTCCACCTAAACCAAAATGGAACCAGATTGCTGGCACTTAAAATTTAAAAGGTTGTAGAGCAGTTTTTAAACTAATGGCTGGGGGAAAGCCGACAGATGCGGAGGAGCATGTGGTTCGGACAGAGACATCCCTTAGGGGAGGTTCTATTAATGGAGATTCTCTGTGTCCTAGTAAGGACTAGAGCAGTGGTTCCCAAACTTTAACAACCTGTGAACCCCTTTCACTAAAATGTCAAGTCTCGCGAACCCCCTCCTAAAAATGAATCTTTCTGGGGATTTTCTCCTTTACCTGAATATGAAATATAAAAGTAGTGATCTGGGAAATATAAAATTTGTTTTTATGACATGCTTACACACTATTTATTATGAATTATTATTGATAATTACAGTATTTTTATTACATTACGAAAACAGCAACACTCTTCCAAGTTCTCACTTTTGCAGCTTGTATCACTTTGAATAAGCCTGTTCTAGGACAAGACTCCTATGTTTCATCAAGCAGTATCAGATGTGAAACAGCATGAAGGTATTTAAGAAGCCAACTCAAAGAGTTCCTCCTACACAAGCATTCACGTCTTGAGCAGTTCAGACAAACAACGCACGTTACAACAAAGCTTAAACTTGTTCTTCATAATAATTTAAAAAACAATACTAGCTGCCTATTTAATTTTAAAAACAGCAAAAAATATCCACCTCCTTTTCCATTTCTTATAAGGAGTCTTGAAGTTTAAATCTCCTCAGTGTGATAGATATGCTTGTTTTGATCTGCTTAGCTCTTGGAAGTCCAAGGCTCCGGGCTGCTGGCCCCCTGCTGTCTGGGGTCCCTAGGGACAGCTCTGTCCGCCATTAGGGAATTTTTTCCCGAGAACCCCCTGTAACATTTTGCGAACCCCCAGGGGTTCACGAACCCCAGTTTGGGAACCACTGGACTAGAGGATGGAAATATGGGTAGGATCTGATGAGAAACAGTCAAATGAAAGAGTCCTATTCAATTACATCACCTCATGGCAGACAGCTGGAAAGTGACAATTTTTATGTGCTTATATACAAATGCTAGAAGTCTAAATAATAAGATGGATGAACTAGAGTGCCTCATATTAAATGAGGATATTGATATAATAGGCATCACAGAAACTTGGTGGAATGAGGATAATCAATGAGACAAAGTAGTACCAGGGTACAAAACATATCGGAAGGACAGAACAGGTCATGCTGGAGGGGGAGTGGCACTATATGTGAAAGAAAGCGTGGAGTCAAATGAAGTAAAAATATTAAATGAACCAAACTGTACTATAGAATCTCTATGGATAGTAATTCCATGCTTGAATAATAAGACTATAGCAGTAGGCATATATTACCGACCACCTGACCAGGATGGTGATAGTGACTCTGAAATGCTCAGGGAATTAGAGAGGCAATAAAAAACCCAATAATAACTGTCCCCATATTGACTGGGTACATGTCACCTCAGGATGGGATGCAGAGGCAGTTTCTTGACACCTTAAATGACTGCTTCTTGGAACAGCTAGTCCTAGAACCCAGAAGGGGAGAGGCAATTCTTGATTTAGTCCTAAGTGGAGCACAGGATCTGGTCCAAGAGGTGATTACAGCTGAACCACTTGGTAATAGTGACCATAATATAATTAGATTTAACATCCCTGTGGTGGGGAAAACACCACAGCAGCCCAACATGGTAGCATTTAATTTCACAAAAATGAGGAAGTTAGTTAAACAGAAATTAAAGGGTACAGTGCCAAAAGTGAAATCCCTGCAACCTGCATGGAAACTTTTTAAAAACACCATAATAGGGGCTCAACTTAAATGTATACCCCAAATTAAAAAACACAGTAATAGAACCA
This sequence comes from Terrapene triunguis, assembly GCF_002925995.2. Lineage (NCBI taxonomy): Eukaryota > Metazoa > Chordata > Testudines > Emydidae > Terrapene > Terrapene triunguis. Next base: position 18,594,516 of record NW_020664483.1, read on the forward strand.
AAAAAGTGCCACTGTGGCTAAACAACAAAGTAAAAGAAGCAATGAGAGGCAAAAGGGCATCCTTTAAAAAGTGGAGTTAAATCCTATTGAGGAAAATAGAAAGCAGCATAAACTCTGGCAAGTGAAGTGTAAAAATATAATTAGGAAGGCCAAAAAAGAATTTGAAGAACAGCTAGCCAAAGGCTCAAAAAGTAACAGTAAAAACTTTTTTAAATACATCAGAAGCAGAAAGGCTGCTAAATAACCAGTGGGGCCACTGGACGATTGAGGGTGCTAAAGGAGCACTCAAGGATGATAAGGCCATTATGGAGAAACTAAATGAATTCTTTCTATCGGTCTTCACGGCTGACGATGTGAGGAGATTCCCAAACCTGAGCCATTCTTTTTAGGTAACAAATCTGAGGAACTGGCCCAGATTGAGATGTCATTAGAGGAGGTTTTTGGAACAAATTGATAAACTAAACAGTAATAAATCACCGGGACCATATGGTACTCACCCCAGAGTTCTGAAGTAACTTAAATGTGAAATTGCTGAACTACCAACTGTAGTTTGTAACCTATCATTTAAATTAGCTTCTGTACCAAATGACTGGAGGATAGCTAATGTGACATCAATTTTTAAAAAAGGCTCCAGAAGTAATCCCAGAAATTACAGGTCGGTAAATCTAACTTCAGTACCAGGCAAACTGGTTAAAACTACAGTAAAGAACAGAATTATTAGACACAGATGAACATGATTTGTTGGGGAAGAGTCAACATGGTTTTTGTAAAGGGAAATCATGCTTCACCAATCTACTAGAATTGTTTAAGGGAGTCAACAAGCATATGGACAAGGATGATCCAGTGGATATAGTGTACTTAGATTTTCAAAGAGCCTTTGACAAGGTCCCTCACCAAAGGCTCTTAAGGAAAGTAAGTTATCATGAGATAACAGGGACAGTTCTCTCATGGATCGGTAGCTGGTGAAAAGATAGGAAACAAAGCGTAGGAATAAATGGTCAGTTTTCAGAATGGAGGGAGGTAAATAGTGGTGCCCCCCATGGATCTGCACTGGGACCAGTACTATTCAACATATTCACAAATGATCTGGAAAAAGGGGTAAACAGTGAGGTGGCAAAATTTGCAGATGATACAAAACTACTCAAGATAGTTAAGGCCAAAGCAGACTGTGAAGAATTACAAAGGGATCTCACAAAACTGGGTGACTGGGCAACAAAATGGCAGATGAAATTCAATGTTGATAAATGCAAAGTAATACACATTGGAAAACATAATCCCAACTATACATATAAAATGATGTGGTCTAAATTAGGTGTTACCACTCCGAAAGAGATCTTGGAGTCATTGTGGATAGTTCTCTGAAAACATCCACTCAATGTGAAGCAGCAGTCAAAAAGGTGAACAGAATGTTGGGAATCATTAAGAAAGGGATAGATAATAAGACAGAAAATATCATATTGCCTCTATATAAATCCATGGTATGCCCACATATTGAATACTGCGTGCAGATGTGGTCGCCCCATCTCAAAAAAGATACATTGGAACTGGAAAAGGTTCAGAAAATGGCACAAAAATTATTAGTAGTATGGAACAGCTTCCATATGAGGAGAGATTAATAAGACTTGGACTTTTCAACTTGGAAAAGAGATGACTAAGGGATATGATAGAGGTCCTGGGTGTCTGGCTGGTGAGTCTTGCCCACGTGCTCAGGATTTAGCTGATCACCATATTTGGGGTCGGGAAGGAATTTTCCTCCAGGGCAGATTGGCAGAGGCCCTGGGGGTTTCACCTTCCTCTGCAGTGTGGAGCATGGGTCACTTGCTGGAGGATTCTCTGCAGCTTGAAGTCTTTCAACCATGATTTGAGGACTTCAATAGCTCAGACATAGGTTAGGGGTTTGATACAGGAGTGGGTGGGTGAGATTCTGTGGCCTGTGTTGTGCAGGAGGTGAGACTAGACGATCATAATGATCCCTTCTGACCTTAAAGTCTATGATTCTAGATCTATAAAATCATGACTGGTGTGGAGAAAGTAAATAAGGAAGTGTTATTTACTCCTTTTAATAACACAAGAACTAGGGAGCCACCAAATGAAATTAATAGGCAGCAGGTTTAAAACAAACAAAAGGAAGTATTTCTTCACACAACACACAGTCAACCTGTGGAACTCTTCCAGAGAATGTGAAGGCCAAGACTATAACAGGGTTCAAAAAAGAACTAGATAAATTCATGGAGGATAGATCCATCAATGGCAGGAATCCATCAAGATGGGCAGGAATGGTGTCCTTGGTCTCTGTTTGCCAGAAGCTAGGTGAGGGCGGCAGGGGGATGGATCACTTGGTGATTGTCTGTTCTGTTCATTCCTTCTGGGGCACCTGGCATTGGCCGCTCTCAGAAGACAGGATACTGGGCTAGATGGATCTTTGGTCTGACCCAGTATGGCCGTTCTTATGTTCTTAATGGGCCTTGCCTCTTGCCTCTCAGTGTGATTTATTGTTTAAAAGCAAAGGACAAACAACACAAAATAAAACAACTCAATTGACAAATGCAGGCTACAATCCCCAGAGGTTTTCCCCTGCCTCTACCACTCAGGGGAAAAACAGGAGACATCTTAGTCCTGTTGACCCCTGACCCCACCTTCCTATTCCTTATATACCCCACTTACCCATGTGATACACAAAGATTTCCTAACCCATTTCTTTCCAGGCAGTTGCTTCACATTAGTCTTGTAGTTAAGACAATGGAACAGGAACTCAGGAGATCTGACTTCAACTCAGCTCTGCCACAAATTTCTTGTGTGCCCAGGCAAGTCTTAGTCTCTTTCTCTAATTCCTAATCTTCTGCTTGTATCCTTTTCCTCATTCTTGTCTATTTGTACAGTAAGCTCTTCAGGCCAGGGACTCTCTTTATCACTATGTGTGTGTATACTGCCTAGATCAACAGGGCACTAATGTCGATTGGGGTCTCTAGGCGCTACCATAAAACTGTTAATATTTGTGGCTACACCTTGGGAACTGGGACCCACAGTTTGATTTCTTCTGTGGGAAGCTTGTAGAATTAAGCTGAATTGTTGGGAAGGATAAACTTCATATTAAGGGCTGCCCAGATGTTGTTAATGAGAATGCTGACTGTATTATGTGGTCTTTCTTCTATTATAATGAGGAGCTCCTCTGAGGTGATAACAAAGGTGGGCACTATACTTAATCTGAAGGATTTTAGTGATATTGCTGCACAGAAAAGGCAGTTCTTCCATAAGTACTGAGAGGAGTCAGGGGCTTCCTCTGTGATGCCCCCCAAGTCAGACATGTGTGGGCCTTTCACAATTAGGAGAAGAGGGTGTTGTTCCAGAGGACGAGAAAAGTAAGATTCTGCCCAAGTCTGTTCCCTCAGTGGTGGCATTTGTCGTAAGACTCTTCAAAGATTTAAACTGACCTTATCAGAAGATGCCTGAGTTGCAGCTGCAAACCTGCCCTTGGGCAGTGGTATAACAATGGAGGCCTTCTTCACTGCGGTAGCTGCTCTTATCTCAGCTGGAGGAGGAATGTTTGAAGGACCAGTTTGCACTCTAATTTGCACTCTAACTTCAACAAATGCTGGAGCTAGCAAGAAAGGGGTCAAAGAATTGCCACAGAAGTTAGAGGGGAAAGATGGATTAGATCATCCAGTCCATCGCTCTGCCAGTGTAGGATTGTTCCCTACAGTCACTTTTAGTGTATTGGCCTATCTCATTTTAAATGTTTCAAGTGATGGACTTTCTACCACTTCCCTTGAGAGACTGTTTTACGTCCTAATATGTATCACTATCACAAAGTGTTTCCTGATATTTTTCTTTCTTTCATCCCAATATGCTAACTATACCTCTGAAAACTGTGCAGAATAATTCCTCTCTACATTTCTTTGCCCATCAAATAATTGTAACTAAGTCAAACAAGCTATACTTTGCTATTTTAATCTTTGCTCATATCATCCCTCCAGGCTGCTGATCACTTTTGTTCCCCTCTTCTGAATTGCTTTTGTTTGCCAAAATATTTTTAGTAATGGTTGCCTAGAACAGAATATAATATTCCAGGGGTGAAACCCTGGCCCCATTGAAGTCAAAGGAAATTTGACCTTTGACTTCAGGCGAGCCAGGATTTCAGCTAAGATATCAAACCATAGTAAGTAACTGTAAAGCTTTCTGCTCCATGACATGATGCCTTTGTGTATGCACCTAAAATTGCATTGGGGTTTTTTTTTTTTTTTTTTTTTGCAGCCATATTGCATTGTAAACTAGGTCTAACTTGCTCTCAACTCTCAGGCATAAAGTCAGGTATGAAGAAGGGAGGGAAAAGCAATACCTCTAACTGATTAGTAAGATGTAGATATAGCTGCATTCTCATCTCCACTAGATACTTCTGTACAGCAGAAGTAAGTTTGTCAGAACTGCTGAGTAGAAGACCTGGATAAAGCAGCTGTCTCTGGGTATGTCTGCACAGCAGCTAGACATCTGTGGCTGACCTGTACCAGCCGGCTCAGGCTCGCGGGGCTCGGGCTGAGAGGCTGTTTCATTGCTGTATAGACTAAAACTTCTGGACACAGGGTGGGGCGCAGGATCTAGGACCCTGTGGGGTGGGAGGGTCCCACAGCTTGGGCTCCAGCCCAAACCCGGAAGTCTACACAGCAGTGAAACTGCCCTTCAGCCTGAGCCCTGTGAGCCTGAGTCGGCTGGTACAGGCCAGCCATGGGTTTTGCTTTGCTCTGTAGACATACCCTCTGAGATCATCTGATGGGAAGGGTTCAGAGTCCAGAGAAAGTGAAAAACAATAGCCCCAGTGGCCATAGGGTGAAAAGTTTCTCTGCAAGAAGGACACCTTTAATTGTCTTCCCTCGCCCTTGTATTTTTTTTCCTTCTCATTCATCAATGGATTGTATCCAATCACCAGCAGCATAATGAAAGGAAGACATGCTTCTGTGACTTATTCTGCAGCATGGAAAATCAAGACTGCAGGGGTGCTGGAACAATTTTTGTAGTGGGGGTGCTGAGAGCTATTGAACCAAACTGTAAACCCTGTATATAATGGAAACCAGTTCCAGCACCTATGCAAGCCTGGGAAACTGGAGAAACTCATGTTTTGACCTAGGCCCAGATCCACAAAGGTGCTTAGGTGCCTAGACCGTAGTCTGATGTGCGGCTCCCTGAGTCTCTCCTATTTGTTGAAGCTGTTCCACTGTGTATAAATATTTAGAGTCTCTTGGCCAGAGAGAAGAGAATGACTGTATAGTCCTGTGGTTAGGGTACCCACGGGGAGATGAGAGACTCATGGTCCAGTCCCCCTGCTCCCTTGTCTCTTTAACAGCTTCAACAGGAGAGAAGGAGAGTTTCCCTCCACCACCCACATCAGAATATGCCATCACTCAGTGGTTAGAATACCCTCCTAAGAGGTAACGATGCCTGTTCAAATCCTTTCTCTCCAGCACGCAGAGAGGGGAATTGAACTTAGGTGTCCCACATTCCAGGGGAGTGCTCTAAGCACTGGGCTAAAAGTTATAAGGCAGGTGGCAGGAACCACCACCTTCCTCTCTCCCACATTTTGCGTGCAGTGAAGCAGGCCTAACTCATCCTCCACAAGAAACAGCTTAGGTGCCTAAACTGCCTGGCTGCAGGAGAGAGGATCCCAGTTGTGGATCACAAGCAGAGATAGGGGCCTCCCTCCAGCCTGGACTTAGGTTCCAAACTCTGAGAGGGACAGGACTTAGGACATACCCCTCAGGTTAGCATCTCCCATTGGCTAGCTTAGGCATCTTCCCATCTGGTGTGCTGGCTTTTGTGGATCCCATTCTTAGGCACCTATCTCTCCCCGTGCATCGTATAGGAAGCCTAGGTGCCTAATGTGGGCTTTATGGGTCACATTGTTGTTCCTGTGGTTTTCTAAGTGCCTGAAAGTTAGCCTTGTGATGCTGAGTAATTTCTGTGATGGATCGGGGCCCTAGAGTCCTGTCATGGATCCAGCCCCCAGCATTCCAGAGTGGGGATTAGGAATTACAGTATCAGCATTTTCATCCGCACTTTAGTCTGATGTGTCCCTGAATAAAACAGAAATGTCCCACCATCCTGTCATTTTACAAAGCAGTGATTTTGTAAACAGCTGCAGGCCCCATGAGCCTGCCCAACAAGCACCTTCCACACAATTCCTCTACCCAGATGTTCCCTGCACACACAGTCCATTCCATAGGGTGTCTGAGAAGGCAAATTCAGGAGTGCTGCTGTGTTTGGGGGGGGGGGGGGGGGAGAGGCAGAAGCAGGAAGCCTTTCTTTCTCTGCTTACTCCACTGCCAAAACCCTCCTGTGCACCCCCCCCCGCCCGCCCCTCCCCCCCCCCCCCCCCCTCCCCCACTACAAGCATACTCCTAGAATCCACGGCTTGGTCTGCACTACAGAGATAGGTCAACTAAGGCAGCTTACGTTGACCTAATAATGTCAGTGTCTACACTACAGCCTGGTCCCACCAATGTAAGTGCTCTACTACACCGACATCATAACTCCACCTCCACGAGAGATGTAGGCTTATATCAGTGTAGTTAGGGCGAAGCAGTGTCCATGTAGATACTGTGTTATCTACATTGGCTGTTGGCTGTCATTCTTGTCAATATCAGGGCTCCATGCTGGGGCTGTGTAATTAACAAGAAAGCCCAGGCTGGTGGTGGGCTAGAGTCTGGCTGCCCCCCATCCTGGCTCCCCACTCAGGGAGCTGAGAAGCCCAGGGAGGCTGTCCCCCCTCCAAGCGGGGAGGAGAGAAGCCCAGGTGGCCGAGAGCAGGGAGGTGAGATGCCCAGGGGGCTGTCCCCCACTCCCGGTGCAGAGTGGGGAGGCGAGATGCCCAGGAGGCAGCGGGGCTCCTAGTGGGGAGCTGCATTGAGCTGCGAGCCCTGGCTCTCCGCCCCCCACACTGCCCCTTTTCAGTCAGTGCACCACTGACAGAAGGAGTTTCGTGTGGACATGCCCCTAGAGTTTAAATCCCAAAGGGATTATTAGATTATCTAGTCTGACTTCTGTATACGACAGGCCACCAACGCCACCCAGCACCCGCACACTAAATCCAACATACTCTGTGTGCTCACCCCAACAAGCATCCTGTTTTTTCACTTTGAAAATTGGTTCACTATACACTTTGGTTGCCCGATATTGAAAACTCTGATAGGAATTTGGGATTCCAAGTACAGAAACACTGGCTAATTTTAGCTGAAATACATTTGTTGGCTTTGCTTTTGATAGCCTTTCCACAACAAATCATATACATGAAGACCATGCATTCTGAAGATGACAACACTGCTCCTGGATTACTGCACAGGACCACATAAAGCTCTTACCAGCACCTCAAGAAGCAGTGGCTATAACTAGCAGAGAGTGAACTTTCTCTTTTTGACTGTGTTTATGTCGCCTATGTCGCCTGCTTTGTTCTTCTGAGGCACTAGCTATTTAAACTGTTTAAATTGTTCTGTTTGAATTTGAGCAGTGACCTTCCACTGCTTACTGTCAGAAAGATAAGTAATGACACTAATTTACAGTGAATGAAACAAATTCAGTTTGCAAGTTCTGAAATTCCAATATTTTACTGGTATTTTGCTGATTCTCCAGACTATATTAATGGATTTGTTTCACTGTTCAGACTGTTTTTATTATTTTAATATATATGTTCGGAAGATGGCCTCATGCAGAATTTGGTTACCGTAAAACTTCTGATATGAATACTGTAGGAGGGAATATGATGTTTAAAATCAGTGTTTCTTCTCTCCTGTTGGTTTATGTTTTCAAGGTTATTTTTCTCAATTTAGAAGAGCTAGAAACTTTTTTTTAAAACAAAGATTTAAAATGTATCAAATACAGGAATAAGCTATAAGAAATCCCTACTCCTACTGTGTGAATGATCTGGATGATGGGATTAATTGCTCCCTCAGCAAGTTCACAGATGACACTAAGCTGGGGGGAGAGGTAGATACGCTGGAGGTAGGGATAGAGTCCAGAGTGACCTAGACAAATTGGAGCACTGGGCCAAAAGAAATCTGATGAGGTTCAACAAGGACAAGTGCAGAGTCCTGCACTTAGTACAGAAGAGTCCCATGCACCGCTATAGACTGTGGACCGACTGGCTAAGCAGCAGTTCTGCAGAAAAGGACCTGGGGATTACAGTGGATGAGAAGCTGGATATGAGTCAGCAGTGTGCCCTTGTTGCCAAGAAGGCCAACGGCATATTGGGCTGTATTAGTAGGAGCACTGCCAGCAGATCGAGAGAAGCGATTATTCCCCTCTATTCGACACTGGTGAGGCCACATCTGATGTACTGTGTCCAGTTTTGGTCCCCCCACTACAGAAGGGATGTGGACAAATTGGAGAGAGTCCAACGGAGGGCAACAAAAATGATTAGGGGGCTGGGGCATATGACTTACGAGGAGAGACTGAGGGAACTGGGGTTATTTAGTCTGCAGAAGAGAAGAGTAAGGGGGGATTTGATAGCAGCCTTCAACTACCTGAAGGGGGATTCCAAAGAGGATGGAGCTCGGCTGTTCTCAGTGGTGGCAGATGACAGAACAAGAAGCAATGGTCTCAAGTTGCAGTGGGGGAGGTCTAGGTTGGATAGTAGGAAACACTATTTCACTAGGAGGGTGGTGAAGCACTGGAATGGGTTACCTAGGGAGGTGGTGGAATCTCCATCCTTAGAAGTTTTTAACGCCCGGCTTGACAAAGCCTTGGCTGGGATGATTTAGTTGGTGTTGGTCCTGCTTTGAGCAGGGGGTTGGACTAGATGACCTCCTGAGGGCTCTTCAAACCCTAATATTTTATGATTCTATGAATGCACAAGGCAGCAATGTGACAGCTCATGAAAGGCAAACTGAATTTGGCCTTACCATAAGTCATTCCCCCTAACAATAAACAAAGTGACTGACTGACAAAATTAATGCTATAATAAGGAGAACATCTTTTTAGTCATTACATCACCATATTACCTGATAAAGAGACAAATGTCAGTTTTATATTTTCTCAGGGTTGTTTATAGATAAAACATTTTGAATCTTAAATACTTTTGTTTAGCCCCTTCCCACTGGCTATTTACTACTACATGCAGAACACTACACAGCTGAAGCTCTTTTAAGTATATTGCATAGCTGTAAAGGAATTTCACTGCATTCATGGCTGGGATGCTAAAGAATGTCTTTATTTAATTTACTGGAGGCTCCTACTCTCTTCTACTCCCCAAACCACAGAGACTAGACAGACAGAGTTGCAAGACCTAGTATATTTCCAGGTTAGTAACAAGCTTGTTTTATGTTTGGCTGCTAGTGGATGTATTTGTTTTTGAAACTGTATTTATGATACAGTGCTGGTCTATGTTAATTCAACCATCTGTATCATTTCTTTGTACTACACTTTACAGTTAAAAAGCAGATAAAATTAGTTAGTGGTAACTGTCAACGTGCCAGATTCCTTCTAATGGGGTATTGATTATACTTGGATGACCTGCTGAACACAACATGTATTTTTGTTGGTTACCCTGCAGTATAACTTTAGGAATTTAAGTGCTAAAAATAATATTAAAGTAATATTTTCAGTATGTTCTAGACCAATGATGTTTTCCATAAGAGAAACAAAATTAATGAGTATGAGTTTCTCATGGAAGAGATGTCTAATAATTTATATTTTAATTACACAATAGGTTTATTTTAATATTTGTATCAAACTGTCAAGTACTTTTTCCTTTACATATATTGCTGGCCTAAAGTTAATGTCCAAATTCTTCACTCTTCTTTGCCATAAAGATACTAAAACTCAGAAAGCTGGAAGGCGAGGTTGGTTGATTAGAAATAATTTCCCACCTCCCTACTTCTTGTAACTCTTAACCCAATAATTTTAAATACAAAGTAAATTTGTGAGTCTAAGGAAAGGAAAAGAGTAATTTTATTCCACGTACAAAGTATGAGGATCAGTCTTGTGGCTCTTACACCGACATATAATTTTAAAACTTCTTGTAACTTCTAAAAGAGTGCTTAGAAATCCAAGGAACTATCCCCACTATAATCTGAAACATGCAAGGTTTGATCATGTTTAAAGGTACTTGTTATTAGGAACCATCTAGCAGAGAATTGTGCTAGCCAAATCATGCTATAGCTTTTCCTTGTAGATATGGTAGTAAATGCCAATAGTGTAGTTTTACTTTATAAGACAATTCTCAGACTAAATCCACAATCACATTGGTCAGGGAAATCATGCTGCCATAGATCCCTGATGGCAAGAACCATACAACAGGGTTTGCATCCACACAACACTGTCACAAACTGTGTTAAATTAGGTTTTAACTCTGATCTGGACCAATTTCCTGGAACATCGTTGGTGCAGCTGTGGTTTTAAATGAGAATACAACATAAATTCCCAATTACTCTGGGCAGGCAATCCCTGAGACCAGTGTTTCTAAAATTTTAGTCCCGAGCTTCCTTCAGGGAAATTAATCCAATTGAGCCCTTCCCACCCTGGAGTCCTGTTATATCTTATTAAAGGCCTACTTCGTTTCCTTCTCACCTGCTGGTCCTTCATGCACCCCACACTTTGGGAAATGCAGACATGATTCTTCCTTTCCTTTCTTACATGTTTTGATTCGCAGATAGTTAGAAATTTTGACATTTAAATTGTCAATGACATCACCTTTGTAGGTATAGCTGCCGCCCTCACAACAGCTATGTGTGGCTACTTCTGTTATAGCATTATTAATACACAACCCACTGACTTCATTCAGGATCTGGACTAGTACATTGCCTGTTATGGAGCAACTTTGGAGATCACACCACATATATTTTGCCTTAAATAAGCCCTCTGTGGTTAATAGGAATGATGATGAGCCACAATGGCAAATAACCTTTTAAACCACAATTTGGAGAGGAAAGGTGACAGTGAATGAGTGAAATTTATCAGGGACAAAATGCAGACAAGCAAAAACCCATGATTATGAAAAACTCCAGGTGCGTCTAAACAAAATGGAAGTGCTCCACTACTCCTGTCATGAAGGTAGATTAATGTAACTTGAATAAATGTAAGAATTAATACCATTACATCTCTAAATTTCTCATATGCTGATTGACTCCCTAATCATAGGATATTTAAGGAAAAAGTCTCAAGAGTGTCAGACGGCTGTCCAATGAGGATATCTGGTCTATGTACAGCTGAAGTGACAAAAATAATATAGAATAATTGGAAGTGTTAAGAGAAAAGATTGAAAAATGATACTCTATAGTCCTTGCCTGGGGCCTAATTCTCATTCCTTGTGTATCCAAAAATCCCATTGGAGTCCACAGGAGTTTAAGGCATGCAAAGAATGCAGCTCTTTGGTTTACGAAATTCAACTTGTCACCTCACCTCAAAAAGGTCATAAAAGGGTGATGAAGATGGATTAGGATAGTGTGATGTTTATTTATGAAGAGAAACTAGAGAGAAAACTGGGATTAGCCTGAGGATGTGAAGGAGAGACTTGAAGGAAGGTGTGTAAGTGTATTGAGAGTATAGCAAAAAAGCAATCAGATGCTCCTTTCTAAATTGTGCCACAGGAAGTCACCATGACTAATAGTGTGTTTGGGTTTTGAGAAGACTAGATAATTTCATGATTAGCTATTTGCAGCTGGGAAAGGTGATGGCAAGATTCTAACTGCATAATAAAGGGAGTTAGTTGATCACCCTCTTGGGCTGAGAAAAGAGTCCCACAAAATATAAGATTCTACACAAATTAGGGCTTGTCTACTCTTAAAAAGCTACAGCAACACCATTGCAGCAGGCTTGCTGTAGCGCTTCAGAGTAGATACTACCTACACCGATGGGAAGGGTTCTCCCATCAGCGTAAGTAATCCATCACCCCAAGAGGCAGAAGCTAGGTCGATGGAAGAATTCTTCTGTCGACCTAGAGCTGTCTCCATGGGGATTAAGTTGCCTTAACAACGCCACCCAGGGGTGTGGATTTTTCACACCCCTGACACGTAGTTAAACCGAACTAATTTTCTAGTGTAGACCAGGTCTTAGTTACATTGTTTGTATGTCTTTCTTGGAGGCACTGTATAGGTCATGATGAAAGGCATGATATCAGACTAGATCGGGGTGGGCAAACTTTTTGGCACGAGGGCCACATCTGGGAATAGAAATTGTATGGTGGGCCATGAATGCTCACAAAATTGGGGTTGGGATGTGGGAGGGGGTGAGGGCTCTGGTTGGGGGTGCGGGTTCTGGATGGGGCTGGGGATGAGGAGTTTGGGGTGTGGGAGGGTGCTCTGGGCTGGGACCGAAGGGTTCGGAGGGCGGGAAGGGGATCAGGGCTGGGGCAAGGGTGCAGAAAGTGGTGCTGGTTCTGGCTGGGGGGTGCAGGCTCTGGGGTGGGGCTGGGGATGAGCGGTTTTGGATGCAGGAGGGTGCTCCTGCCTGGGATCGAGGGGGTTGGAGAGCAGGAAGGGGAACCAGGGCTGGGGCAGTGGGTTGGGGCATAGGGAGAGGCTCAGGGGTGCAGGCTCTGAGCAGCACTTACCTCAAGTGGCTCCCGGAAGAAGTGGCATGTCCCTTCTCCAGCTCCTATGCAGAGGCATGGCCAGGCAGCTCTACACGCTGCCCCATCCGCAGGCACCGCCCCTGCAGTTCCCATTGGAGCGCTGGAGGGGGCCGTTGGAGCACGTAGGAGCCGGAGCGGAGCCATGTCGCAGCTTCCAGGAGCTGCGTGGAACAGCCCCTGACCCTGCGCCCCGGCTAGAGTGCTGGAGCAGGGCCGAGCTACGGCAGCAGGAGCTCGCGGTCCAGCTTAAAACGGCTCGTGGGCCATAGTTTGCCCACCCCTAGACTAGATGGACCGACAGCTTAATCCAAGAGAGAATCTCTTCAGTTATTTAACTGTATACAAAAATCAAGTCATCACAATTTATCAACTTACCCCTGAAGAAATCTAAAACCTTTATTGTATAAACTGAAAGAAATCTATGTACCTCTCAAGCATTTTTATACGTATTTAATAAATGCAGAAGTGTAAAACTAGTGTTTTTCCCTTACCAGAATTAAACCAATTGTTTAATTAATATACATAAGCAGCAGTTAACCTTTGTCATAAGTCTCTCTCCATGTCAAATTATCACAAAAAAAATCACATCAATATTTTTAAATTGTGACTTGAGTACAATAAATACCATAGTTATTGTTTACATGAGACAGTGTTTGTTTCAGCCAAAGGGCAGGATAGCAGAGGGGACAGGCAGTAGGAGATGCTCTATGCCATCATAGCGACTGATGTTGCCTCTGTTTGAAGTGATTGTAATAACTTTCAGTCAGATGATTGCTTGGAATTAATCTGAACAAGTTTGGTCTCAGTTCTCAGCAGACTGATATCACAAAACATCAGCGCAGATTGTATTCATTTGCACTCTGAGTATGTCTAAATTGCAATTAAAAATCTGTGGCTGGCCAATGCCAGCTGACTCAGGCTCATGATGCTTGGACTACAGGGGTGTTTAATTGCAGACTCACGCTGAAGTGTGGGTTCTAGGTCCCTGAGAGGGGGGAGGGACTTAGGACTCTCGATGGCCGTCTCAGAGAGGCCAAGTACTGAATGGATATGGAAATTAACTGCATTGATGATCCCAGTGTGCCAGAAGTGAGCATGTTGGCAGGGCAGTATGGGGAAGCTTGCCCTGCCACTGCCACTATGGTATACATTCTGTGAATAAACAGAGGAATTCAGTCTCCAGGGCTCAGTCTGGCATCTTTCACAGGGACTAAAACATTTCGATGGGAACTAAACACCTAAATTCCTTTGAGGATCTGGGACTAAATTCACACATACACAATTTAAAATTGTATATATTTTAAATTAACTTCATCCAAAAAGATGAAACATTAGTTTTACTTTACATAAAACATTATTATTATTATTATTGAAATTTGATGGCGATAACTTATAATACATATGTTAATTTATAGAGGTACAACACCAACACCTTTGACATAAGAATACAAAGACTTGAAATAAACCTTGTGCAGACCACAATCAAAGCAGAGAAAAAAGTTACGTATTTTTCAACAGAAACAGATCTTGCTGTCCTACTCATATGAGTAAAGTTAGCAAGATTTGGCTACAAATGTAATTCCACCATCATGGAAGCATCTGATAGTCATTGAGAGTACAGATTAAAAAGATTTAAGGGCATCTGCTCCATTCCCTGCCAGTGCAGGATTGTTCTCTGCAATATATTGTCTAGTGTTTTGTCCAAGTCTACCTTTACATCTCTTAATGACTGATGCTTCCAGTACTTTCCATGAAAGACTATTCCACGATTCTGTAAGTCCCAACATTTTCCTGATAGTTAAAACCTATCCCTTTCTCGGTTTCATCTCATTATTTTAGTTATGTCCTCTGCACCATGGTAAATAATGTCTCTCTCTCATTGGTGTTTACTGTTTATACCCTGAAGGTATTTATAGATGGTTATGTCCCCACTTACCCACCACTTAGCCAAGATGTGCATATTTAATTACTTTAGTTTTTTCCTCATAAAGCAATCATTGTTGCTCTTCTCTGAATTGATGCCACTCTGTCTTCATCTTTCTGATAATAAGGTACTCAGAACTAAATGTAATATTCCAGGTGTCTCACCAGAGTTGTACTGAGAAGTCCTGCCTTCCCTGCTCTGACGTGATGTCTCTATATATGCAGCCCAATTTCATGTTGGCCTTCTTCCAGCCACGTCACACAGAAAATGTGTCTAATTTGCTGTCCACTTTCTCCCCGGGTCTCGTTCAGCGTAACTGCTTTCCAAGTTTCTCCCTCCTACACACATTTGAGTGTAATTCAGATTATTTTTTCTCAGGGTGCATTAGTTTGTATTTTCCCACATTCTGCTAGATTTTAGTTCCAGATTATTTTGTGTTATTGCTCCATCCTCCTGTTTACAACACCTCCCCATTTAGTATCTGTGACAGATTCCCCGAGAGGTGCCACCTGGGATTGGGGTCCACTGAGCCCCCCGACCCACCAGCCTGGGCTCGCTCTTACACTGTACTGCTGTGACCAGCCTGCCAAGCTTTCTCCCAGGCTCCAGCACACATACAGGTAGAGTAATACCCAGCTGAAGTTACTGTTACCTGGGGTTTTTAGAACCCCTAACCGGGGCAACTTAACTATTTTATTTTAGGTAGTGTTATGAATAAATTAGTAGGAACACAGCAATTTCATTTTATAAGATTTATGCAAGTAAGCGTGCTTTATTTAAAACTGCAGTTTATTAGATTTAAGCACACACAGACATAAGCAATAAGATTAGAATATTTTAGATATTTATCTATTATTAGGAAGGGTATTGAGTAATTAACAACAAGTTTGCAGTGGCCAGCTGCTTACCCACCAGTGAGAAAGATTGTTAGGAAATCATTTTTTAAGTTGGCTTTAGAGGACTGCTTTAAAATACACTTTATTAGCTACTTTTTTATAACTAACGTTTATAAAATACATAGGTTATAATGACCCCTACTATATTATTACTTTTTTAACTTTTAATAAACTTTTAATATTAGAAAAAGAACAGGAGTACTTGTGGCACCTTAGAGACTAACAAATTTATTAGAGCTCTAATAAATTTGTTAGTCTCTAAGGTGCCACAAGTACTCCTGTTCTTTTTGCAGATACAGACTAACACGGCTGCTACTCTGAAACCTTTTAATATTAGAGGTGTCTAGATTTAAGGGTTTTTTTTAACCACCAAGGTTTTTAGTCTTAATTGTTTACTTGTTTGTCCCCTTCTCCCATTCTGATTAGCAGAAACTGCCAGCTAGATATGACCTTGCTTCTAAAAGCCTGTCTCCAAATTAAACTTTAACTGTATGGTGTTCTATTTTATTAATTTAGGGTGGATGAATGCACATAATATGGTTGCAATTAACTTGATCACATTCTGGGGTATACACACCCCTTAAATCCAGGGCAACATTTCCCTCCTTAAAGGCCATATATCTTTAATATTAAGGCCTTTACATATACTGTATATAATGAGTTTAGTGAGTTACTTTTGAAGGTTTAGCATTAGGCTCAAGGCTTTCGACCGAGACCGAGCAAAAATCTTCTCGCTGGCACTTTCTGGTTTCACCCCTGACTTTGCCTTGTTAAGGACCAAACTTTATGCACTTATTTTGGGGAGTACCCATGGTCTATAAAACAGCTGACTTTGCAACCCGTCACTTTTCCTCTGAATTCAGCATATCAGTACAAGAAGCACAACAACCAATGCCATCTGAAACGTTAGAATTACCACAATTAAATGTAAGGCCAAATTAAATCCCCAATGCTGTGGGGGACCATTTTAATAATGTCTTTTATTAATTTTGTTCTGAATTTTTGCTAACCCTTTTAATTACTTATTTAATTAGAAGCATGGTGGATGGTAATTATGACTTTGCGCGCCTTTTGCCTAGCAACTTACAAATAATTTTAAATAGGAATGCTTAAATAACATTTTTATAATTAAATTTATTTTAATAAATACAGGCTTTTTTGTTATTTTTAAATATATATTTTGTGGCTGCAAAGTATTTCTGATTTTTATATTTAATTTTAAAAATGTTTAAGTAGGCTTTAAATTTTTAATGGAAGTATTTTACTTATATTATTTTAAATTATGTTTTTTACTATATTAATAATTTACATTTGCATTTGCGTGCATGCCAGGGCTAAGGAAACATTACCCTGGGGGGCACCAACAGCCTGCAAGAGGTAGAAATGGTTCTTTTTTGGGGATTGATTTTATTTTTGTAAAACTTGTGCCACCCCATCATGTATGCAGCTTAGCTGATTTAAAAATATCCTTAGGGGCATTGCAAAATTTTTTAGGTGTTGACCCAGCTCATTTATTTTACTTATTATTTTTGATATTATTTTGTTGTTTTTACTGTACATTTACATAGTGACTGTTAATTTACTTTTTATTTTTATATGCTTATTTACATTGGTTTGAAATATATATGCTTTAATTAAATTAATTACAGGTGGTTTTAAAATTTATATTTTTTGACTATTTTATTAAAGCACCATTTAATTATTTTATTATTTATTTATTTTTTATATAATTTTTTTGAGAACCTCGGGCCTTTTAAATGGAAGGCAAAAGAGCCTATTATTCCCCTTATGGTGTTTTTATTTGTGGTTTTGCCTCCCCAAAACTTTCCTGCCCAATGTTTGGGAATAAAAGGGAGTGTTTCAGCCTAACATAAATTGTTTTTTTTCCGGTGCTGTCCACTTGGGAATGTCCATTCATAAATGAACTCAAAGGGGTTTACAGGTGGAAAAAGAACTAAAATTTAAACTAAAATTGTCACCAGTTTGCAGTCCCAAAGTTCCATATTGCTGTTGCTTTTTCTTTCCACCAAAGTAGATGCTTTGTTGTGGCTTCTGGAGGTGAGTTGTGGGTGGGGTCACTTCTGTCCCATTGACATTTGACCATTTCCAAGAGGTACTGGCAGCACTGCTGGAGACTTTTCTGGTCACCAAGATCTACATTATTTTTTACTGTGTCATTTACTTTGCCTTCCTGTCATCCACAGGAAGTTTTCCCATGCTGCGGGCACACCAAGTTCCGAATTCAGACCATCAGAGGAGGAGGCCGGTGAGTCAAATGCCAGCCAAAACAGCACACAAGAATGCATCATTTCCAAGGTCTTCCAACAGTCACATAATTAATAATTTAAAACGCAAAGCAAAACAAAACTTCTGCCCTCCCCATATAGAGGGAAGTATACATTTAAACATAACTTAAACATTTAACTAACTTATTAGTCTGTACTTAGGCCCAAATGGGTCTAAGTCCCTTTTTCCCCTCCACCCTTTTCCTTTGGGAGGAGCTTTTAAACTCTTAATTGTGCTTTGAGCACCCACTTGGGGCTCAGCAAATTCATCAGCCCTAATTTGCTGAGGGCTTGCTGTGGCTGAAGACATGACCATTATTAACTTTGCCAGTAAGCACATATTTCACTGGGGAGTGGACAGTTTTCAATAAAAAGGGACAATCCCACCAGATATTCCCAATGATACAAAACCCAAACTACTGCCAAAACCTCCTTTTTCACAGGGAGTAAATCTGAACTGCAGCCACTGGGAGCTGTGGGGGGCCATGCCTGCAGATGGTCAATGTTAGCAAAATGTCTTGCGGCCCGCAATTAAATTACCCTGATGGGCCATATGCGGGCCGCAGGTTGCCCACCACTGCTTTAAACACAGTTTTCTGAATCTTTTGTAACACCCTACTCAATACTTTCAAAAAAATATTTTTGGTCTAAATACAAATCAGGATGTTATTTACATAAAAAATCATACTGTCTTTTTCAGGCATCCTGTCATAAATATAAAGGGAAGGGTAACAACCTTTCTGTATACAGTACTATAAAATCCCTCCTGGCCAGAGGCACAAAATCCTTTTACCTGTAAAGGGTTAAGAAGCTCAGAGAACCTAGCTGGCACCTGACCAAAAGGACCAATAAGAGGACAAGATACTTTCAAATCGGAGGGGGTGGGGAGGAAGGCCTTGTTTTGTCTGTTCTTTGTTTGTCTGTCTGTTCTGTGTGCTTGCCGGAGTCAGATCAAAAAAGCAAGCAATCCAACTCCATTAGATTAGTAAGTACTAACAAGGGAATGTGTTAGCTTACTTTTATTTTGGCTTGTGATTGTCTCTGTGCTGAGAGGAAGGTGTATTACTGGTTTTCTTTTTGTAACTTTAAAGTTTTGCCCAGAGGGAAATCCTCTGTGTTTTGAATCTGATTGCCCTGTGAGATTATCTTCCATTCTAATTTCACAGAGGTGCTTCTTTTAACATTTTTCTTTCTAATAAAGTTCTGTTTTTGTTTGTTTGTTTTTTTTAGTGGTCTAAAAAAACCCAAGGTTGGTTTGTGCTTATCTTGTGTATTCTCAAGCTTCCCCAGGAAAGGGATTGTAGGGCTTGGGGGAATATTAGGGGAAAGTAGGAACTCCAAGTGGTCCTTTCCGTGAGTTTTGTCTAATCACTTGGTGGTGGCAGCATTACCTAATCCAAGGTACAAGGGAGAATTTGTGCCTTGGGGAGTTTTTAACCTAAGCTGGTAGAAATAAGCTTAGGGGGTCTTTCATGCAGGTTCCCACGTCTGTACCCTAGAGTTCAGAGTGGGGAGGGAACCCTGACACATTCCATCCCAGGTTTTGATTACAGGGGGACCCTGGCAAAACACAACTGCTTTCCTTGAAAGGTAAAGCATATTTGTAATAGCGGTGCCAAGGTAAAGGGACAGCAAAGAAAGCATTGGACAAATCCAAAACTGAAAACCACTGTTCCAACCCCACACAAACACACACAATGGAGATCATCACCTCCTGATACTTAGCCACTATGGGAGCCATCAGTGGTGTCACCCGATCAAGGGGGCGAAAATTAACTACGAGTCTCCAGGTCTTGCCATCACCTTTAAGGACCAGCCAGAGAGCAGCATTATTGGGTCTTGACTAAAACCTCTTGGTTTAAAAGCCCATAAATTGTTTCTTTCAGGCTGGCTTCTGCCTCCCTTTGGATACCGGTACTGCTTCTGGGGTGCGGGATCAGGGTCTGTAACTAGGATTTCTGCCTCAATTTTACCACATTCTATTTTATTTTTGGCCCACAAATTGCCAAAATTTCTGAATTCCACGTGGGCCACTTCAATTCTTTAGATGCCTTAAGGGCCGCTATCTAGTAACTTGCTAAAATCTTCACTGGTTCCCAGGATGTGCCAGGAGGCATTTTTCATAGAACCCTGTTAGCAAAATTAGCTACTACTCTAAATTTTTTAAAAACATTAATTTAAAAAAAATTAAATTGATTAAGCCAAATTGCTTTTTATATTTAATACAAAATATTTTTGCAAAAGGGAACAACACTCTTTGTTTCATTAAACCCCTGTAAGGTCTTAACTCCAGCCAGAGGGCCAAACAGGTCCTTATTCTGGGTACTTACTAAGGAGTAAGTGGCACCTGTATCTAACAACAAATTCTGTCTGAACGCCCCTCCTTCAAACTCCACATAAACCATGAATCTCCCCCACCAATTGGTGTCCAAATGTGCCAGTGCTGAGGAAGTTGGGGGCACCAGGCCTCCTACAGGGAGGCAACTGGCAGTGGTAGCAGTGCACTCTGGATTTTCCCTGCATGCTCAGCCGGCCTTAACAAAAATTCGAGGGTGGACAAGACTTAAAAGCTGTCTTCAAATTTCCATCCGCCAGGGATTAAGAGCTTCGACTCGACCCTTGAAGGTGCTGTCTTCATTTACCCACCCCCTGCTTTTTTTTTTTTTTTTTTTTTTTTTTTGCCCTCCTTTAAAATTTTATTTAGGAGGAGCCATGGCTTTAAACAAGATTGCAGATTGCTTCATGTGGACACAAACTTTTCAATCTTTGGGCCCAATCCTTCTCCTGGCAACCATATTTTCAAAGACAGTAAATACTTTGGGGGAGGGGAGGGGAAACAAAGAGAAAAAGCAGAGGGGGGGAGAGAGGGGGAAGAAGAGGTGGAGACAAGAAAAGCAGAGAGAGGGGGAGAAGAAGCGGAGACGGGGTAGTGAAAAAAGAACGACTTAGGGAGAAAGGTAAACCTAAACCGAGGAAATACAGATAGCAACAACAAATCTAGAAGTAGGGCTTCGCAGACCAAAGCATCTGGGAACCTGGACCCCTAGCCCCTATCCTGACTCCAAGAGGAGAGTGGGAATTGCTGCCACATCTGCCAGAGATCGTGGGTGCCAGCTATCTTTGCCAGCCATTCCAAGGCTGTGCTCTGGGTTAATGGGCCAACCAGTTTTCCTGCGGCTCTAGCTTGGTTAGGGGTGAAGAGCCTGACCTCTACCCATTCTTCCCCTCTTGGGTTACCCCCTTGGGTACCAATCTCGCTTTTAATGGGGGCTATGGGCGACTGCAGTTCTTCCAGTGTTTCAAGCAAGGGACCCTACGGGGACTGCCCAGAAGAGTCCAAGGGAAAAGGAAGCTCATGGGGATTACACTTCTTATCATTATAATGAGAATACGAGTCAACATCCTCATCTGATTCCCCCCCCCCCCCCCCGGTTCTTAGGCTACGACTCCAACAAGTTGTAACCACTATTCCCTTCTGCTCTCCCCACAGGACCTGAGTGCACAACTTTGACTTTTACATTCCCCAAGATCTGCCTGGCTCTTCTCCTGGGATTCCTTTGGTAAGGCTGTAACAACAAATTCACTCTGTTTTCTGTTTCAATCCAGACACTTCCTGCTCCAACCTGTCACACTCCTGCTTCTTCAGCACCAATATTTGAGCTGCCCTCAGTCTGGATATTTCTTTGTCTTTCTTAACTTTCTTTATTTCTGCCTTTAACTTCTTTATTTGCTTATCTGCTAGCATCGTTACCATATGTTTACAGGGCTGCAGGAACGCTCTGGGATCAGTAAAGCTCTCAGGCTTCCAAAAACCATTATTATGCACTTGCATGAAATTTGCCAAGTTCTTACCCAAATTTACTTCTAGCTTTTCTTTCTTTCCAGGTGTTCCCTGTTCTTCTGACACATCTTTTTACTTAACCAGGCTTTTGAGCCTAAGCTTGTAAATCGTAAATTTGACCATAAATCAACTCACAGACTATAGCATGGAGAATTACAGGTTGCTACCCTGTTCCACTGCCCCCTTCACCTATTGCAACAAACAAACACACAAACCACTTGCATCAATCGTTCCCTTCCTCTACACCAGCTCCTGGCTGGTGCGCCAAAATCTGTTATCCAGGGTTTTCAGGACCCCCAACAGAGGCAACTTAACTATTTCACTTTAGGCGGTGTTAGAAATAAATTAATAGGAACACAGCAATTTCATCTGATAAGATTCATGGAAGTAAGTGTGCTTTATTTAAAACTGCAGTTTATTAGATTTAAGCACACACAAACATAAGCAATAGATTTAGACCATCCCAGATATTTACCTAACATCTAGAACAGTATTGAGTAATTAACAGCAGGTTCGCAGTGGCCAGTTGCTCACCCACTGGGGAGAAAGGTTGTTAGGGGAAAAGGTCTCTCAAGTTGGCTTCAGAGGGCTGATTTAAAGTACATTTTATTAGCTTTCTGACCCAAGTTATGACTCCCACATACTGGTTTTAGACAAAGCAAAAATAAGTTTATTAACTACAAAAGATAGATTTTAAGTGATTATAAGAGATAGCAAACAGATCAAAGCAGATTACCTAGTAGATAAACAAAACCGCACACTGAGCTTAACCTACTAGATAAGTAGGATATGAATTAGCAAATTCTCACCCTGAGTGATAAACAGGTTGGCAGATTCTTAAGGCACAAGCTGCCTTGGCTTTGCAGGTTGGGTTTCCCAGGTTTTCATACACAGGCTAGCAAACCCTTAGCCTGGGACCATCACTTTCCCCCTGTTCAGTCTTTATTCCTCGGGTATTTCCAGGTGTGTTGTTGTAGGCTGAGTGAGGTACCCATGTGATGTCATTTCCCACCCTTTATATCTTCTTCCCTTTTGCTGTGACCTGGGTCAAACAGTTCCCATTGTGTACTGCTATCTCTGAGAGGTTTCTATTGTACACAGTTCCTGGAGTAATCTTTGTGCTTGTGTGCATTTCCTCAATAAGCCATTAACATTGTTTGTCTTTTTTACTGTTGTACCTGAAAGGCTGCTTGTGGGTGTTTTCAACCTCACAACATGTTTTGGTAACACATACATAGCCAAACTTCATAATGGCACATAACATCCAACGTCGAGCAGATCAAGACTTTTAGAATGATACTTCACAAGGCATACTTTGTACAAAACATATCCTAATTACATGACAGCGGTGAATACTGGGGTGCCAGGGTGTCACAGTATCAACTGCAAATTTTATTAACATTCTGTTGACACCCTCCTCTGGATCATTAAGAATAGCCATACTGGATCAGACCAAAGGTCCATCTAGCCCAGTATTCTGTCTTCCAACAGTGGCCAATGCCAGGTTCCCCAGAGGGAATGAACAGAACAGGTAATCATCAGGTGATCCATCCCTGTCGCCCATTCCCAGCTTCTGGCAAACAGAGGCTAGGGACACCATCCTTGCCAATCCCAGCTAATAGCTATTGATGGACCTATCCTCCATGAAGTTATCTAGTACTTTTTTGAGCCTTGTTATAGTCTTGGCTTCACAACATCCTCTGGCAAGGAGTTCCACAGGTTGACTGTGCATTGTAGGAAAAAATACTTCCTTTTGTTTGTTTTGAATCTGCTGCTTATTAATTTGGAACAGTTAGCTGGACACACCAGTTGTTTCCTTCTGTACAAGATGATCAGTTAAACATAAAATCAGATAAACAAATTTGGAAAATAAAGTGAAAAAGTCTACCAAAAATCTTTGAGGAGTTAAATAGCTATAGCAGAATCTTGATCTAAAGCGGCAAGTGTAACTCATAAATTCATTTAAAAAATCAGATGTTAAATGCAAAAGGACAGACACGTCTGGCCTTACAGCTTCTGATCCCTGTAATGAAGCTAGGTTAAAGACTCCTATGGGTCAAAGGATGGAACAGCTTTCACTTATGGCTTTCATTAACCAAACACAAACATTCAAGTCTCATCCAGTCAAAGCTACAGAAAGCATTTTAAGCAGGAACTACTACACAAGGTGGCAGGGGTAAAACAGGGACCAATCAACTCCATATAAGATACTCTGGTGCTGAGCCGCAGGCATGCTGCTTTTACAAAGAGCTGCTTGCCATCCCAAGACTCCCATGGATACTTTGAAGGACCCCAAGTCACAGGCCCTGCCATGAACAGCGAGGAGGAGGAAGTGGACATTGAAGAGAGGAGGAATATGGGGGACAGGTGACCAGGAGATCCAGCGGTGCAGCAAGCCAGGACCTGTTTTTGACTCCAGCACAATCCAGCCAGTCCCTACAGTCCAGCTCAGGCAGTCTTGAAGCAGGGGAAGGAACCTCTGCTAAGAATGCGGTTTTGAATTTGCAAGGATGGAACTGCCAATATACCAGCAAACATCTGTTGATTTACTCTTTTTTACTTATGCTAGATGAGGTAGTGAAATAACCAAGAGGTAGAGTTGCTATCCACTTTTTATCCCCCTCTAGAGGTAGGCAGCGGGGGGGCCCGTGGAACAGTTTATGTGTGTGCACCAGGATGTACCATGAATCCTCTGTAGAGATCTTGAGGAAACTTTCCTGGAGGTAGTCTGCAATTCTTTGCCAAAGGTTTCTGGGTAGGGCTGCCTTATTTCTTCTGCCATGGTAGGACACTTTTGCATCCCACTCAATGATTACTTCAGCAGGCACCATTACAGCACACAGCTAGCAGTATATGGCCCCTGTCTGCAGCTGGATACCTGCAGGAGCTCTTCCCTTTCCGCCTCCGTTAATCTCAGGTAAAATCAGCTAAAATAACCATCACTTGTGGAAATGGCACCAGTATTCAGTTCAATTGCCCTAAGTACATATTCTCATGCCTGTGAGCTACCCCACTCCCCTGGGGCCATACTCACCATGGCTGGGACTGCCACTTTGTTCTATCAATCCCAAGAAGAAGTCCGAATGTATTGTTTGCAACTTGTGTGGATCAAGGGGAGTGAGTTCAGTATGCCAAATTTCGATTTATCTCGTGATTACTCTCACGATAGTACCTCTATGTATTGTATCTTTTGCAGCTGGAAATGTGGCCTTGAGGGTCTCTCCATCCACACCAGCAGAGTGGCTCATCCAGATAAGGAGGAGAAAGAAGAGGATGTGGAATGACATGTTCCAAGAGATCCTGCAAGCCTCTACTGCTTCAGATACTGAGCACAGGGCTTGGAGGAACACCCTCATGGACAGCATGGCCAGGGATAGAGTGGAGAGGAGAACGGTGCAGGAAAAGGAGAGGAACATTCAGCAGGAGATCCTAGTGTTTCTCAAGCAGCAAACAGACACTCTGCAGATTCTTGTTGATCTTCAGGTTCAACAGTCTAATGCTCACCTCCCTCTGCAGCCCATAGAGAACTTCATTTTGGGACCTCCCTCTCCCCTCCCCCCATGCATTCCACATGGTGTCTGGGGCAGTTGCACTACCCCTACTACTCCACACCAGGGGAGAGTACAGGCAATCACAGCTGCACATACACTGACCTGTGAAAGACATGGTTGCTGTATGTGCTTCTGAAATTGAAATGACTGTTCTTTCCCCTCTATTTATTGAGTTTTATTCAGTTACTAATTTGTCTGTTTGCATGGGTATGGGATAAAAGTCTATTTATGGAAACCTAATTCATCTTTATTAGTTCACAGCATATGCTGGCTGGGGCTGACATCATTCACATATAATAGTAATAGGTGCATTTGCAATGTTATATTACCATACACACAGCACTTATTACAAGGTTCATAGTGGGGTGCAAAAAAACTATGCCAGGCAGAGCACACTACAGCAACACACATTGCTGTGGCTCATTATTGAAATGGTCTTTCAAAAACCTCCCTAAGCTGAATAGCTCTGTGTTGAGCTCTTATAGCCCTGGTATCCGGCTGCTCAAAACCAGTACA
This sequence comes from Terrapene triunguis, assembly GCF_002925995.2. Taxonomy (NCBI): domain Eukaryota; kingdom Metazoa; phylum Chordata; order Testudines; family Emydidae; genus Terrapene; species Terrapene triunguis. The sequence goes on from NW_020664483.1 coordinate 18,620,079, forward strand.
CAGCCATTTAACCTCCAACTATAACTATTGAGATATTTTTTCTCACTAAGGCCCTATCTCGTGAGTAGACAGCACCAGTGACCCTTCAGATGACCAAAGGCACATTCAACTGCTATTCTGCATCTGCTGAGCCTATAGTTGAAGGGCTCAGTGGTGCTGTCAAGGTGACCAATGTTACAGCTTCATGAGCCATGAGAGTAAAGGGTAGGCTGGGTCTCCCAGGTTCACTATTGGCATTTCAACATCCCCAGTGGTAATCTGCCAGTATGGAAAGAAAGTTCCTGCTTGCAGCATTCTGAACAGTTGTGTGTGCTTAAACATGCGCACATCATGCACCTTCCCTGACCAGCCCACACGGATGTCAATAAAGCATCCCTGGAGATCCACCAATGCTTGTTTTATCATACAAAAGTAGCCCTTTCTGTTGATGTACTCTGTGGCAAAGTGGTTTGGGGCCAAAATCAGGATATGCATGCCATCTTTCACCCCACCACAGATTAGGAACCCCATTGCTGCAAAACCATCCACTGTGTCCTGCATATTGCCTAGAGTCAAAGTCCTTTGCAGCAGGATGCAATTAATGGCCCTACCCACTTGCACCACAACAGCCCCTATGGTGGATCTCTCAACTCCAAATTGATTCCCGACCAATTGGTAGGAATTGGGAGTTGCAAGTTTCCACAGAGCGATTGCCACTTGCTTCTCCATTGTCCATGCAGATCTCATTTTGGTATGGCCATGCTGGAGGGCTGGGGTGAGCTCTGTACACAGATCCGGGAATGTGGCCTTGCGCGTTCAAAAGTTCTGCACTCATTGCTCGTCATCCCAAACCTGCAATCCCACCAGTCACTGCTCGTTTCTCAAGCCCAGAACCAGCACTCCACCATCTGCAGCTGCTCTGTGAATGCCACCAACATCTTTGAATTGTTTTTTTTTCTATGTCCCACAGCAAGGAATCATCATGTTCCCAGTGGCTCCTCTGGCAGTTCTGCAAATATTGTGGGATTAGACACCCTGTGTTTACCATGCTCATCACAATAGTGCAGAGCTGTTTAGGATTCATACTTCTGACACAGATGGTGGACAGCGAGGAGGGACGCATGGGTTTGTGGGGATTTTGAAAAGAGACATGAAACATTAGGGGATGCAAGATGAAACTATGGGATTGAGACCATTGCATTATGGGACCTTGAAATCATGTTTGCAGTCACCCCTCCACCATTTGTTTAAGTCCCAGGAGGCACTGCAAAACCTTCCCAAAACTCCCTATGCTATATGGTGGTGAGTTGTATGGTGGGATAGTTACCCATGGTACACTGCTCTCTGCATTGATGCAAGCGTTCCTAATGAGGACGTTCACCGTTGACACAAGGAGTGTAGTGTGGACCCGCAAAAGCTATTTAATTACGGCGGCAGCTGTATGCTGATGTAACCTTGGTCACCATAATTTTGTACTATAGACATGCCCTCAGTGTAGACACTGTGTTGCTTACATAAACTGGTACTGGCTTTCAGGAGGCATCCTACAATGCCTCACACTGACAGTACAATTGACCTAAGCACCCTTGGGGATGTGCACAGCTGACACAAGGAGCAAAGAGTAGACACGCACAAGCGATGTAATTACTGCAGCAGCTGTATGCTGAAGTAAGTTAGGTTGACTTAATTTTTGTACTGTAGACACGGCCTAAGTAATTCTTAATTTGTTCTTTCCCTGTTTTAGTCTCAGATCCTACCCCATTACACTGATATTCACCCAATCACTGCTAACCTTTTTGGTGAAAACTGAAACAAAAAAAACATGTAACACTTTGGCCATTGCAGTTGTTTCTGTTGTCTTTTCTCCTCATTGACTAATGAGCCTACTCTGTCCTTGGTCTTTCTCTTGCTTCTGATGTATTTGTAAAATGTTTAATCTCATTTTGTGCCTGGGCTTTTCTCTGTGTGCGCGCGCACGTATGTGTGTGCACGTGTGTAACACTCCCTAACTTTTTTCCCTTAAATTTTCTTCCTACAGGATCTTACCTACCCATTCTCCGAGTTTGCTAAAGTCCGCCTTCTTGAAGTCCATTCTTTTTATTCTGTTGTTTTGCCTCTAACCATTCCTTAGAATTATGAACTTTCACCCAAACTGCCTTCCGTCTTCAAATTCTCAACCAGTTCCTCCCTAGTTGTCAGAATCAAATCTAGAATAGACTCTCCCCAGTCACTTTCTTCACCTTCTGTAATAAAAAGTTGTCTCCAATATATTCCAAAAACTTATTGGATAACCCAGTGCCCTGCTGTATTATTTTCCCAACAGATGTCTGGGTAGTTGAAGTCCCCCATCACCACCAAGTCCTGTGCTTTGGATAATTTTAATGTTTAAGAAAAGCCTCTTCATCCACCTCTTCCTCCTGGTTAGGTGGTCTACAGTAGACCCCTATCATTATGTCACCCTTGTCCTATAACATTACTGAGTGCTATTAGGGACTTAGCAACATTATTTATGTTTTGCATAAAATATTACAGAACAACCTCAGACTTCATAAGCCAAATTTATCCCCCCCTCCCCATTTGCTGCTTGGCTTATACTGAGCATACTCACATTGACTGAGCATGCTCGGTAACACTGCTGAAGCCAGCTGCCCTCACTCTGCTCCCTCCTCTTCCCCCACTATTGGCAGGCATGGGTCGTCTCAGGCGCCCTGTCACACCATCACAGACCATTTCTGTTTATTATAACCTTGTAATCAGTGACTCAAAATATTAGAATTAGGCCGCAAGTCTGAAGTCATTACAGTTCATTTTGCATTGTCTCCTGATAATCGTATGGAAGCTATCCTACAAACCTAATCTGTCCTGGTGACAGCAGGGGAAATGCTGCTCAAACAAATCAGTACACTCATTGTTCCTCAAAAAAGCCTGTGCAGGATACAGCCTGCATTCCTTGAGGACCTGAAACTACCACTGACTTCATTGGCAATTCTGGCTGTTCAAGAAATGCAGGATGAGGGCCTAAGTCTATTTAAAAACAAGTACAGTGGTGAGGTGACTCCAATAGTAGTGCTAGCGAAAGATGCCAGATGAGCAGCCCTGGACCTTGAAATCCTCTACCTATCCCTCAAACTGGTTCACTATAGGCAGGAGCAGAGAAACATTCCCCATGCTGCCCCACCGGTGTGCCTCAATCCAGATGTCCTCTCACAATGGTTCAGTCACCATATCCAATCTTTAGCCCCTCTTTCAGGATTGCTCACAAGAATGCCAGTTAGTGACAACTGGCTTTTGTGGACAGTTGTCTACTGAGAAATGAAATGAGCCATCTACTTGTCACATACCTATTTGAAGGGTAAATAAAAGATCAGCCAATCATAACTGGTAACAGCATCCAGGGAAAGGTGAAAACAGCAGGTGAAAGTCTGCCCTTATTGCCATTGACTTCAACAGGGCCAGGAGTTCACAATCTACTTGTAGACTCTGTAAAATAGGTCCACCATCACTGAAATAGGAGGATATATGTAGATGAACTATGGTTTGGGTGGGTATACAGGGAAATCTGCAGTGATAGCATGCACAGAATAACAGTGGTGTTCATCAAACAGAGGCAAGAGATCACCAGACAGTACACTGCTTTCTTGAAAAGTTATTATTTTTAGCACGTCTTTTAACTAAGTATGAATGCTAACATTAAATAAAAAATGGACTAACTGAAAGGAGGTACTTAGGTTGTTCGGCTTACCTGACCTCTGCATTTTCATACTGTGCAAATTTTAAGTTACACCTCAACTTAGAATTTTTCTATCTTGCTGTTTTCATAAAAATTTCAAATATTTTTTCTCCTTAAATCAATAGACATTTACAACCTTAATTCCAGCTTATAAGGTTTATTTGCTTTGAACTTTATGTAGGCATTTTTGAAAGTGTCAACGAACAATATAAAACCTGATGTAGAACTATTTATCCTCTATAAAGTATATAAATTTGATTGCATTTTTGATGACAACTGTGTAAATTAGCCTCTTTGTCTTCTGCTTACTGGAACTGCAACAAAGTTTCTTTAAAGCTATGCCTGAGGACCTCTTAAAGTCATTCAAACTAGCCTGTTCTAAAGATTGTAAGGAGTTGAGTAGGTCTGAGGAGACTATCTGCACATTCCCCTAAAGTCTGTGAACCAGTCTGAGATCTGGTCTAAACTACAAAGATAGATCAGCATAGGTCACCTTGCATCTATATAGTTATACATGTTTCTGCAATCAGATTTGTCCCCCGCTGATGTAAGTGCCCATTACGGTGATGCAGTAACACCACCTCTCTGAACAGCATTGAGCAATGGTTGACCAACTGTGGTCAGCATAGTGTAAGGCCTGGTCTACCCTATGAGATTAGGTCGAATTTAGCAGCGTTAGGTCGATTTTATAATGAATGCATCTACACAACCAACCCCGTTCCGCTGACCTAAAGGGCTCTTAAAATCAACTGCTGTATTCCTCCCCGACAAGGGGAGTAGCACTAAAATCGACCTTCCTGGGTCGAATTTGGGGTAGTGTAGACGCAGTGCTGTGCAATTTGATGGTATTGGCCTCCGGGAGCTATCCCAGAGTGCTCCAATGTGACCGCTCTGGACAGCACTTTCAACTCTGATGCACTAGCCAGGTACACAGGAAAAGCACCAGGAACTTTTGAATTTCATTTCCTGTTTGGTCAGCGTGGCAAGCTCAGCAGAACAGATGATCATGCAGTCTCAGAATCGCAAATAAGCTCCAGCATGGAGTGAACAGGAGACACTGGATTTGATTGCTGTATGGGGAGAAGAATCTGTGCAGGCAGAACTCCGATCCAGCAGAAGAAATGCTGATATATATGCCAAAATCGCACAGGGCATGGTGGACAGAGGCTACACCAGGGACACACAGCAGTGCCACATGAAAATTAAGGAGCTCAGACAAGCCTATCAAAAGACAAAGGAGGCAAACGGTCGCTCCGGGTCAGAGCCCCAGACATGCCAATTCTATGATCAGCTGCATGCCATTCTAAGGAGGGACCCTACCAGTACCCCACCCTCCGTGGACACCTGCAGGTGGCAGCCTCACGCAACACAGATGAGGATTTTGTGGATGAGGAGGAGGAGGAGGAGAATGCGCAGCAGGCAACTGGAGAATCCGTGCTCCCCGGCAGCCAGGACCTTTCCCTCACCCTGGAGCCAATACCCTCCCAGGGGCGTATTGTTCCCAGACCCTGAAGGCGGAGAAGGCACCTCTGGTGAGTGCACATTTGTAACATAAGAACATAAGAAAGGCCGTACCGGGTCAGACCAAAGGTCCATCTAGCCCAGTATCCTGTCTACCGACAGTGGCCAATGCCAGATGCCCCAGAGGGAGTGAACCTAACAGGCAATGATCAAGTGATCTCTCTCCTGCCATCCATCTCCACCTTCTGACAGACAGAGGCTAGGGACACCATTCCTTACCCGTCCTGGCTAATAGCCATTAATGGACTTAACCACCATGAATTTATCCAGTTCTCTTTTAAACTCTGTTATAGTCCTAGCCTTCACAACCTCCTCAGGTAAGGAGTTCCACAAGTTGACTGTGCGCTGCGTGAAGAAGAACTTCCTTTTATTTGTTTTAAACCTGCTGCCTATTAATTTCATTTGATGACCCCTAGTTCTTGTATTATGGGAATAAGTAAATAACTTTTCCTTATCCACTTTCTCCACATCACTCACGATTTTATATACCTCTATCATATCCCCCCTTAGTCTCCTCTTTTCCAAGCTGAAGAGTCCTAGCCTCTTTAATCTCTCCTCATATGGGACCCGTTCCAAACCCCTAATCATTTTAGTTGCCCTTTTCTGAACGACACTACAGGGGTTAAAGCAATTGTTTTTAATGTTTGATTTGCCCTGAACAATTGGGATGCATTCACGGACGGTATAGCTACTGGAAGTCTGTTAACATGTCTGGGGATGGAGCGGGAATCCTCCAGGGACATCTCCATGAAGCTCTCTTGGAGGTACTCTGAAAGCCTTTGCAGAAGGTTTCTGGGGAGGGCTGCCTTATTTTGTCCTCCACAGTAGGACACTTTACCACGCCAAGCCAGTAGCAAATAGTCTGGAATCATTGCAGCACAAAGCATGGCAGTGAATGGTCCTGTGTTTTGGTCGCATTCATGCAACATTTGGTCTTTATCTTTCTGTGTCAGCCTCAGGAGAGTGATATCATTCATGGTCACCTAGTTGAAATAAGGGAAATTTTGTAAGGGACCAGTAATCCCCTCTGTTTGGTGATCCCCGACACATTAGACCCCGGTCATTCTGGGCTGTTTGCGCTTGGCTAAAAGGGATCATCCCGGAGAATAGCCACGCGGGGGTGCGGGGTAGGGAAAGGGTGTGCTGCACATCCACCCCAAAACCGCAGCCCCTCCTTTTAAACAGTAAACCCAACTGGCATTGGTTGCTGTGGGAAAGGAGGGCGCTGCAGTTTGAAACCATTCCCACGTTATGAACGCGGAAGAAGCCAACCCCACGTACCCTTTGGCTTACCATGGCTGCCTGGAAATCGATTTCTGTTGCCCAGCCGTGTGTGATGTGTAACCATACCGGCAGGCACTCAATATAAATGGCAAAATGCGACCTTGTACCTAAAACATATGTGCTGTCTGCTGTGAATTGCTTGATTCACTGTGAAAGAGTCTCCCTTTTGTTCTCATAAATGTATCTCCTTAAAATCTACTCTCCCTTTTTCCCCCCCTGCAAATGTTTCTATGCTCCCCACATCAACTCCGTCCCTGAGGTTATCGCAGATTAGAAGGCGAAAAAAATGCACTCGCGATGACATGTTTTCCGAGCTCATGCAGTCCTCCCACACTGGAGGCATTCAGTGGCAGAGGCCAGGAAAGCATACAGTGAGCGTGATTGGAACACGCAGGAGGAGATGCTGAGGCTAATGGGGGAGCAAATGGACAGATGAGGCGTCTGGTGGAGCTGCAGGAAAAGCAACTAGAGTACAGACCTCTGCTGCATCCATTGTGTAACAGCCTGCCCTCCTCACCATTTTCCATATCCTCCTCACCCAGACGCCCAAGAACACGGAGGGGGAGGTTCCGGGCATCCTGCCACTCAACTCCAGGGGATGGCCCAAGCAACAGAAGGCTGTCATTCAAACAGCTTTGATTTGTCGTGTGGTTACAATAAGCAATGTGGCCTTGTCCTTCTCTCCTCCCCACCCCATCCCATTATCAAACACTTTGTATACCTGGGCTACCTTTTACTAGTCAAAGTTGTCAGTGATCTCAAGTTTTTTTTAATAAATAAAGGATGAATGGATTCAGAACAATAGGTACTTTATTTCCTGTGCCAGCTGTGGTCGAAGGGGGGGGGGACAGATTGGCTTACAGGAAAGTACATTTACCAAAGGGGGCGGGTTTGCATCAAGGACAAACACACACAACTGTCACACCGTAGCCTGATCAGTCATGAAACTGTTTTTCAAAGCCTCTCTGCTGCGCAGTGCGCCTCGATGTGCTCTTCTAATTGCTCTGGTGTCTGGCTGTTCAAAATTGGCCGCCAGGCGATTTGCCTCAATCTCCCACGCTGCCATAAACATCTCCCCCTTACTCTCACAGATATTATGGAGCATACAGCAAGCAGCAATAATAATGGGAATATTGCTTTCGCTGAGGTCTAACCTACTCAGCAAACTGTGCCAGCGCCCCTTTAAACATCCAAAGGCACATGCTACCACCATTCTGCACTTTCTCAGCCTATAGTTGAATTGCTCCTTACTGCTGTCTAGGCTGCCTGTGTATGGCTTCATGAGCCATAGGAGCAAGGGGTAGGCTGGGTCCCCAAGGATAACTATTGGCATTTCAACATCCCCAACGGTAATATTCTGGTCTGGGAAGAAAGTCCCTTCTTGCAGCTTTCCGAACAGCCCGGAGATCCAAAAGATGCGAGCGTCATGCACCTTTCCCGACCATCCCACGTTGATGTCGGTGAAACGGCCCTTGTGATCCACCAGTGCTTGAAATACCAGTGAGAAGTACCCCTTGCGGTTTATATACTCTTTGGCAAGGTGGTCCGGTGCCAAGATAGGGATATGTGGTCCATCTATGGCCCCACCACAGTTAGGGAATCCCATTGCAGCAAAGCAACCCATTATGATCTGCACATTTCCCAGAGTCACTACCCTCCTTAGCAGAAGGGTATTGATTGCCCCGGCTACTTGGATCACAGCAGCCCCCACGGTAGATTTGCCCACTCCGAATTGATTCCCAGCTGACCGGTAGCAGTCAGGCATTGCAAGCTTCCACAGGGCTATCGCTTCTCAACTGTCAGGGCAGGTCTCATCTTGGTATTCTTGCACTTCAGGGTGTGGGAAAGCAACTCACAAAGTTCCATGAAAGTGGCCTTACGCATGCGAAAGTTTTGCAGCCACTGGGAATCATCCCATACCTGCAACACTATGCGGTCCCACCAGTCTGTGCTTGTTTGTCAGGCCCAGAATTGGCGTTCCACTGTATTAACATGCCCCAATGCTGCTATGATATCCCAACTGCCACATCCTGTGCTTTCAGGAACGTCTGTGTCCATGTCCTCCTCACAATCTTCCTTGTGCTGGAGGCTCCTAGCTAGGCTCTGCACATACTGCAGGATAACGCACGAGGTATTTACAAAGCTCACAAAAGCAGTGTGCAGCTGAGCGGGCTTCATGCTTGCCGTGCTATGGCGTCTGCACGGATAACCCAGGAAAAAAGGCGCAAAATGATTGTTTGCCATTGCTTTCATGGTGGGAGGGAGGGGAGACTGACGACATGTACCCAAAACCGCCTGCGACAATGTTTTTGCCCCATCAGGCATTGGGAGTTTAACCCAGAATTCCAATGGGCAGCAGGGACTTTGGGATAGCTACCCACAGTGCACCACTCCGTGAGTCGATGCCAGCCACGGAATTGAGGACGCACTCCGATGACCTAATGCGCTTAGTGGGGACATGCACGATCGACTGTATAAAATCGCTTACTAAAGATCGACTTCTATAAAATTGACCTAATTTCATAGTGTAGACATGCCCTAAGTGTAGACAATGTGTGACCTATGTTGACTGTAACAGTTCTCCAGCAGTTGTCCCACGATGCCTGACACTGATTGCTCTAGTCACAATTGTTGAACTCCCCTGCCCAGAGGTCAGAGACTGAAAACCAACCCCCCTTTTAAAAGCTCCATGTGTTTTTGAAACGCCTTTTCCTGATTGCCCAGCTTGGTGAGCACATCTAGCAGCTCTGCATTGTTGTGTGCAACTTCCCAATTGAACATGCTGGCTCCAACTTCCAGATGAACTCCTGTCTGGAGTAGACAGGAGGTACTGGATTTCCTGGGCCTGCAGGGAGAAGCAGCGTTGCAGGCACAGCTACAGAGCAGTCGTACAAACATGAACATCTACTAGCAGACTGCATGGGGGATTCAGGCGAAAAGATACAACAGGGATCAGCAGCAGTGCCATGGGAAAGCAAAGAAACTTTGGCAGGCATGCCATGATTTCCCAAGACAGTGAGTCAGATGATGGCAAACTCCATACTGATATACCTACCCATGGTGCACTGCACATCAACATAAGCATTCCTGGTGAGTATGCACAGCACTGATGCAAGTACGCATGTGCCAATACTAACTGGAGCAGCTTTACACTGATATAACTTACATCAATCAACATTTGTAGTGTAGACATGGCCTTAGTTCTGCAGAGTCCATGTAAAGAAATGTGTAGGTAGTTTTTCTTTCTTCAGGCTTTTTCCACCAAAGAATAAGGTCTATCATCTTATTGCTCAGACGACATGTGTAGCGCAATGAAAAGCCATTAGTTCCACAATGCAAGATGATTATGATATTTGGAGTCTGTGAACATTAAAAAGGTTTGCAATGGAACTACTGGAGTTCCTAATAACTCAATTTAAGCATGATACTTTTCCAAAAAGGTTCCTAAGGACAGGTGAATGAAACAAATTCTGATTTTCTAGCTCAAACTGCTTTTGAGATGCCATTCCAAAAAATGCGGTCTTAAAGTGAAAACTCTCATACTTTCTATCATATCTTAAATTTGATTCAACAATGTTTCTCTGAGAGAGGACCAAACAAACAAAACATTGGGTGTTTATTGTCTTAGTTTTGACAAAGTTAAGAGGTGGGGTACCAAAATCCATTTTATAATGGAAAGCTATCTGCAATCTTCTAATCTGCCTTCCATAATAGACACACACATAGGGTAGGACCATGTCATCAGTTATTAAGCAGAAATCACCAATGATATAATAGAGATTTCTGCTTACGAACTATTGGCATGATAAGGTCCATAACTTGGCAAAAAGATGGACTATAATATTTTATTCAGAACTAGAAACCTAACTTATAATCGTTTTTTCTTATTAACCTTTTATCAGATACAGCAGAGGCAAAGATGTTTTAAATTGCATAGAGAAGGCAGGAGATATATGGAAGAAAGTAACGCAAAAGCGAAATATAGGATATTTCACATTCCCAACTCCAGTCTGTGTAAAGTAGGTAAAATACAATCTTGCACTTCTACTAGTATTTTCTTTACAGTGCAACACAATGTGAAGATCACACACGTTTTCTCACAATTACTTAAACTAAATAGTGTAACTTTTACATCATATGCCTTTTTGACCCTAACAAGTGATTAAAACCGTAGGTATTTAAAAAAAATATTTATTGCCACTAACTTATATTTGCTGTTGTATTCATTTCAACTTGGTCAATGAAACAGACAAGTCAATTTCACTTTTGTCTCTAGCCTATTTTACTATCACTTTCAGGTTCTAATGCATTGTGCTGCAGTATTTGATTTTAGGTGTGGGGCCAGATTTCCCCATATACCTACCCAACTCACAGTTCATTTATATACATTCTCCTATTTAAACCATGGTGGTATTATTTTACAGGGTCTACAACTAGAGACTTTTTAAAATCTTCAGACAAACTGGAACACACTCTCTCTCTCCCCCCCCCCCCCCAGTTGAGGTGTTTATAGTCCATAGCCTAGACTAAGTGACAGAGCTCATGGTCAAATGAGCATTGTAGTTTCCGATATCAAGTAGTTATGACTCTAATACATTCAGAAACATCTGATGTGGACAGTGCATATGTTGGTGGAGAAGGATGGGGGCATCTTTACTACATTCGCATACTTCCAGTTTTATTTTAAACAATGGAAAGCCAGGAATTTAAGAGGTTTTTTTTAAATCAGTCTTTCAGTGACTTTTCTCCTTAAGTTACATCAAGGAAGCAAGCAAGCAAAGCTTGACAGACCTATGTTGGCAGTCAAAATTAAGTCTCCTTGTAGATACACTTTGGCCAATAATACATAACCCCTGAGAATTCCCTATGCAGTGATATCAGGTGCCACATGAACCCCTTCAAAGATCTTTTACTATCTCTTTTACCTTCAGTGATACAATCAAGAGATCTGGGTGTAGTATTTTCCACTTTGGAAATACAAAGGGAACCAATCACTTCTTACAAAAGCAGGTTTTGTTGATATTCTTAGGCTGCTTTTTATAATTTTTCTTCCCTGGACTGTCGTGTTGTGTTTTTATTTAAAAATATCCACCACCATAATGTGATGAAGGCTTACTCATGATACCATATATGGCCAGCTTTAGTCTTAAGTGCCAAAGTATATTTCATCTGCAGCCTTTAATGGGACTACTGATTAAGTACTTTGCATGTAAAGTGAAAAATCCTGATTAGGTAAGCACTAAAGCATCTAGCAAGAGTACAACATACATTTTTCTGCATAGTAAAACAAAGAACAAAAGTAGAATAAAAAGCATTGAACCTCAAGAAGCACTGGTTGAGTTCTTCTCATCCCATGCATGTCACCAAAAGTATTATGTTGCATGGCTTTTTGTAAGTTAAAAAGACTAATTGTAATTGACCTAAATTTTCTAAGGCATAGTGATTTGTGGAGTCTTAGTTTTGGGATGTCAGTTTAACACACCTTAAAGGAACTTGATTTTGTGAGGGCAAGCAGTCTTTTACAGGGTTTCAAGTTAGCCATCTCATCATCAATAGTTACTTGTGAAAATTTACACAAAAGTGTCTAAACACAAGTTGTATATGTTTTTCCTCCTATTTGGCTATATACTTTTAAAGCAGCATCTTCAACCCCTATGAAATAAAGCAAATAATGTCTTTAAATCTAACTTTATTCAGTATTTAGCATTACAAATTATGTGTTTTCCTTTGAAAAAGCACCAATATGACAAAGCATGTTACAACTGAAAGGCATCACTTTTATGTTGCCAAGGAAACTCCTTGTGCTAGGGATTTGATGCTCAAATCATGGTGTTGTTGATTCAAATCCCAGTTGAAAAACAAAACTGTTTAAGAATATATGTGGTAAAAATCTATACTTTTTTTATAGGAAGGAGGATTAAATACTTTAAAAGTGCATTAGAAGATTCAAACTTCTTTTCTCCCATTAAAAATTTGTAATATGTTACAACACAAACTCCTACCTACAGTATTTCCCAAGCAGTATTTGAATAGACCTTACTACTTAGCATACTGATTCTGGGAACCGTATTCCTTGTTATGCCAATACTTATTGAAAATGAGTGTAATTAAACACATTCACATACAACAATGCTATTGCAAAAAGAAAGCAAATCAGAAATGTGCTCTAGTCTTCATAATTAGATAGGGTTACCATATTTTCCCAAAGGGAAAAGATGACACTGCTTGGGCTGGCCCAAGGCCCCCCACAGGGCCACCCTGAGGGCCCCCCCCCTCCTGCAGGTGGGACTGGCCCAAGCCCCCCTGCAGCCCAAGGCTCCCCTCCACCTGCTGTGCATGGGGCCAGCCCAAGACCCCCTGCTACCTGCTCACGCAGGGCAGGGCTGACCCGGCCCGAACCGCTCCTCTCCCCTCCCACGTTCCTCCGTGCCCTTCTAGGGGTCGCATCCCACTTTTTTGGCAAAACTGTTCATTTGTCCAGTTTGCTCTTGCCAACTGATGCTCACTTGGGAAGAGCAAACAGACAAACACGGTTTTGCCAAAAAAAAAAAAAAAAAAAGTCACGACAGGGCTTAAAAAAGGACTGTCCAGCCAAAACGGGATGTATGGTCACCCTATAAATAGACTATCATGTCCCCATCAAAGAGTGGTTATTAAGGGCCTCCTCCTCCCACCCTCTCAGGTCACATCCCTTGTCAGTGAATTGCTTCTTGAAGAGAAAAAGCGAGGAGTCCTTGTGGCACACTAGAGACTAAAAAATTTATTTGGGCATAAGCTTTTGTGGGTCCCACAAAAGCTTATGCCCAAATAAATGTGTTAGTCTCTAAGGTGACACAAGGACTCCTCGTTGTTTTTGCTGATACAGACTAACAAGGCTACCACTCTCAAACCTTCTTGAAGAGCGTTACAGTCATCACGTGGCCAGTTTTAGCCACCAGAGAGCAGGATAGCGCTGTCCCAACACCCCCATTCAGTATAAAATGCTGCTAATAGGCCAGGCATTCCCGGTTCGGCCAGGGACTTCCTGCCCTGTGGGCCCTGGGCGAGTCACTTACCCTCTGTGCCTGCTACCCTGCCTCACAGGAGTGCTGTGAAGACAAAGACTCTAATAATGGCTGTGAGGCGCTACGGTGATGGGGCCATACAAGTACCCGAGGGAGATAACCGCAGGGCTCCCTTTGACACACACAGCAGCCCCCCCCCCCCCCCCCGCTCCCTTTTTCCCCCCCCCCCCCCCCCCCCCCCCCCCTGTTTTTTTCTATGAGCCCATCTCCTGCTGCCCCCAACAAACCAGCGACAGCCGCACCCACTAGCCCCTGCTCCCTCCCGGCGAACGCTGAGGCAGAAGCCCCTGCTGCTACTAGGAACAATCCCGCGGGAGGGCCCTACAAGCGCTACACTCGCCTAGCGCTCCCGCTATCTCACCCCGCGCTTTCTCGGCGCCTCGCTACCCGTTCTACGCAACCGCGCGCCCTTCTACATTCACAGTCGTAAAAAGCTTCAATCGAACTCCTACGTCATTCCAAGCGCCCAACCAATCGGCGGCAGGTAAAAACTGCGCCCGCGGGTCGGGAGCTGTGGGCGGGCATCGCCCTTGAGCGACAGCTCTGCGCGGCCAGTCAGCGAGGGTTGCCGCTCCACCACCTCCCCCCTCTGCGGGCAAATCGCTGCTGGAGAGGAGGCGGGGCCTCCCGCTCCTCCCCGTCACGGCAGCGCAGCAGACGGACAGGCCCCTTGTCCAATGAGAGGCGAGGCCGCCTGCGCAGCGACCGTGTTCGGAACCAATGAGAGCAGCAGCTGGGCGGAGGCCCGAGGTTTCCAAACGCTTGCGGCGCCATGGGCTGAAAACTAAACCGAGATGGAATCTCCCAGTCTGAACCGGTTTGAGCCGGTTCCGAGTCTGTGGCACTAGGAGGGGGAGAAACGCTGCGCTCACTCCCTGCCGCCGCCGCTGCCTCCGTCGCTGTGTGTGTGACCTGCTCACAGGGGAGCCCGCAGGGGGAGCCGCCGACACATCCACGGGGGCAAAGTTTAGTGCGAGCGGGGGGGAGATGGGGGTGAACTGAGCACCGGCCAGATCAGGGGGAGCAGCGGGGGCCCGGGCAGGCAGAGACTCAGCCAGAGGAGCCCGGGGCCTGGGGAGCGAGAGACCCGGGGCCCACCAACGCAGCGACTCAGCGGGGCCTGGGGAACTAGGGACTCAAGGAGCTCCAGGAAAGCAGCGAGCCGGGGCTTGGGGAGCCAGAGCCAAGCAGCCGGGAAGGGAGGGGCTCCATCCCCTGCGCTGGGCGGCCTTGGCCCTGGAGCCGGGAGTTGGGGGCCGAGTCCTTGCAGGGCGAGCCAGGGAGCAAGTGAGCCTGGCCAAGGGGTAGCAGCAGCCCGCGCTGAGCGTGTGTCATACAACCAGCCCAGTGCACGCTTGTCTTGGAGGCGGTGGGGGAAGAAGGTTGACACCAATAAACGCTCAGTAGGGGAGAGGGCGCGCGCGTGTGTGATTTCTCCTAATTTTTTTTTTGGTGTGGTTGGAAACTTCACACTCCCGCCCGTATTTTTTTTTTTAAAGGCAGAGGCTGTAAAAACTATTTAGGTAAGTAACTCTTAATACTGTGGGGGTGGGGATCATGGGGTGCGGGGTCAGACGTATTGGGGGCGAAAGTGGGAGGACTAAAAGGGGCCAGAAGCAGAAGGGTGGATGTGTGTGGAGAGCAGAAAGTCTGTGGGGTAGGAGAGGCACAAGCTGGGTGTAAGACGCGGAGCGGGAGAATTGTGCTCTTTGGGGTACCACCATCAGACGTGTCGGCAATGCAATTGGGAGCACAGATTCTACCACTGATGCCATGGATGTGGGGAAAGCCGGAGCGTGTGAGAAGATGTTGTTGGGAGGCTGCTGTGAGGGCTCGTGGGGGTAGATTATGGTCATTTTGTGCCTTTCCTTATAGGTGAAGTGTGGGACTGGGGCTGGCGTTGGGAACTCGGGAAACTAGGGACATAATCTGTAAATTATTAGGAGTGGAAGTTTCCAGAAATATTTTTGTGTGTCTGTGCAGCAGTATTGAAACGTCCGCCTGGATCACGTGGGGTGGCCCTGTATACAACGCAGGGACCGAGAGGAGGGAGGGGCTGCAGTGTCCCTGCTGCTCTCTGCAAAGAAACCCACCAAACCGCCTTCTATTCCTAACCCCCTACAGCCCTCCCCTCTCTCCCCCCCTCCCCCGGTCCGGTAGATATTTTAGTATTAACGGTCTGTTAGGCAAACCGATTGGCGTGTAGTTGTGTGTTTTAATGTTATAAATGTTCCATGTACTGCGGTATTCCTGCTGCTTTGCAAGGGAAGTCAGCAACGGCCTTTACACTGGGTGGGTGTGCGTCTGTGTGTTCACATGTGTGTGACTGCTGTATTTGTGTACATCAAATATCTTGCTGTTAATAATTCGAATGAATTTACATTGACTTGGATACATGTTCGGCAATCTGATGTGTCTGCAGCTTTGCAAGGAAATTTAACCAAAGTTCTGCTACCCATTATTGCTATACACACATGTATACGGGGGAGGGAAACAAGCTCGTTCATTAGTGGCTGGAACTGCGGTATTAACTTTAATATAAATGCACTACATTTTTGTATGTGTCTAAACTGGTGTATAATACATGTTTGGTGTGGTGTGCTGTGCATGTCTAATTGTGCATAGGCTGTACAGTTAGAAGAAACTGAACTTTTAATTGCCTGATGTAAGAGTGTGGTGGGATACTGATTTGACTTCCATTGTGGTTAGAAGTGGAGCTGTTCGCTCGCTGAGTGAGGCGGGGTAACTGTATGTTTCTCCTACTTCTATACTTAAATGAAGCGTGCTGCTGCCCCCGCGCAGCCCGAAGTAGCGTAGCTGTCTCTTTGTAGAGAGTTGTATTTGACCTAGAGTTTAACTCGCGTGTTTTAAAGCAGTTTTTTACTTGGGTTTTGCGTGTATGTTCTAATTCACCCAGCCCAAATCATTTTTAAATTGCTATTCTAATCTGTTTATGGAACGGTAATCGGTACACTTGGTATAAGTATTCTTGCACTTCATTGCACAAGGCCACTGAAACATCGGGTAGCTATGAAAGCAGTAAGTCTCCATTCTTCTGGGCTTCGGCAAGTGTCAGATTCTTCCCATGTTTATTAATTTTAATATTATTTGGTTTGTTTTCACTCCAGTTTTATTAGCACTGTTGCATTAATATATTGTGGCATTTAGAAGCGTTTTTAGGTGCAGGCTGATCTATGGATGGGGGTGGGAGTCTTGCAGATCGCATGCAATACTGTAGACTTGATGTAGGCACATTATTAGGAGTAGGGAATCAAGTTAATCGCAGTTGGCATTGACCACAAAGCCGCCATTTTTGTATTTCAGTTCACCAGTAGGTAGGTCATTTTGAAGATAATACTGGGAGTGGCAAAGTGCTCTATTAGAAATGTTTCCTTTCTGCTTCCACGCGACTAATAACTTCTAGTCACGTGGAGGCTGAAGTGCGCTTTTAAGACCGTTTTAAAGCAATTGGAGGTGGCTTATACCTAAATTGAATGTGTCTGTCAATTTAAACGTTGGTTAGATTTAAAAGCAGCTTTCCTACTTCACTGTTTAGCCATGTGCAGCAGATGCAAACGGAAGGGGGCGTGTCTGAATGTGAATTCGGCGGAGGGGGAGTTAAATGTAACTGGAAGACTATATGAATTGAATAGTTTTACTGCTTTTTTTACCAGTTGGCACTTTGTCCAAGATGTAATTGTAGTTCTCCCCAGGAAGGAGGGTTTTCCAGAGTTAGTATCTCACATGATTTCTTATTTTTTTCTGCTGCTTCCGATTTGACATTTTTGAATCTGCCATTTGTATAACCATAGTGAGGTATGGAATTTATATTTTGGAGTGAAAAAAAATTTGACAGCCATGGTGGATTATTTTTAAAATATTGAACCAATTAAGATATTTTTTATTTCAGATTATGGTTATAATTCTGGTATGATCCTACTAAGCATACATACTTTGTTCTAAATGTGATAACTGATGTAATAAAAGGAATTCCTCTAATAGAGGGCTCCAGCTTTGGCCCTGTGCCCCAGCAAGTCTAGGCCAGCCCTTGTGACCCCATTAAAACAGAGTTGGGGTCCCAACACACAGTTTGAGAACCGCTGCTCTAATATTTACTTTTTCTCAGAACACTAATTATTGAGTGAATTGTATGACTTCAAAATAAAGATGTGGCCCTCTGGTATTGGAACACTTATTTAGCATGTTTGATTATATAAATCCTAATGAAAGAAATTTTCTGAATGAGCACTTTGATGCATGAGTCTCTCTCACATTTTGTGTAGTAATTACTTGGACAGACTTGGAATACAGCCTCTGTCTTCCTTTCTAAGCTTAACAATTCAACTTGGATGGCATAAATTAAACCTGGTTTCTTTTTAAACAAGAAACAGTAACTTTTTAACATACACTAGGAATTATTTGGGAATGAAGATACAGATTACTTCCAGTAGTTCTGCTGGTGAATCAGGGGGACCTAATCCAACAATTTTTGTAGTATTAAACTTGTTTTGAAATAGCCACAAGGACTACTAGAAGCTCTATGTTCAGCCTCCCAGATATCTCCAGTGCTTCTGCTGCTGTTCAGGGATTTTGCTGCTGCTAGCCAATGATAAGGGCATCACTGAAATGGACAGTCATGTTTAATTTCACTCTATAGCTGCATGGGGAAGTTATGAGCAAGAGACTGAGGAATGGTAAAGCCATAGAAACCTCCCTTAATGGCAGTGGGGGGGGGAGGGGTGAGAGTGAAAGCTCTTTCTCCCAGCAGCCAAAGTGAGGCACGAAGCTGATCAGGTACCTACAAATCAAAGATTGATATGCAAAGAGCCCCCAGCCACAGTCCAGGATGATACACCTCTACCCCGATATAACGCGACCCGATATAACACGAATTTGGATATAACACGGTAAAGCAGTGCTCGGGGGGGGCGGGGGAGCGGGGCTGCGCACTCCATAATGCGGTAAGATTTTTTGGCTCCTGAGGACAGCGTTATATCGAGGTAGAGGTGTAATTCCCTTCCAAATAATACCTTACTCTTAGCTGAGTGTCTTGCCTTCACTGCTGTGGATGCCCCTCCAATCTTTTATGACTTTTTGGCTTGTAAGAGTGCTATAAATTTTTCTAACTCTGGATTTTACTGCACTGTACTTTAATACATATGTATGTTTAGGTGGAAAATATGCTGTTGGTAGGTTTATTCTTTTAGTATGGGAGACCTTCACTGTCCCCTTCTTAGTCAGATTTCTTTGTAGTTAAAAGTGGGCAAGTAAGTTATGCTGAAAACTTAATGAATACATTTTGTGTTTTTCTTTTTGAAAAATTGCTCCTAAGCCTAGCGCTGACTTCTCCAGCTTACTTGTGTGTTGAATAATTCTTGGTGCATCTATCTCATTTGTGAGCAGTTCACTGCAAATATTTGAAAATTGATCTGGGCTGGTGTTGATTGGATACATAGGTGACAATTCAGTTCCACAAAAATCATAAAACTAGACTTCAAGCATGTATATTTGGTATGGAAATTCAAAAGTCTGTCTGAATATTCTTTAATATTAGTTTAAATTTAATGTTTTTGGCAAATATTCCTGTCAATAAACTTATTTGCTAGAATATTTCAGAAAATTAAAAAACACAAAATTACCTCCAGTTGAAAACAAATTAGTTAAATTTGCAAATATCTGTTTAAAATTTTGTTGCTGTTAACCTAACTTGGCTTTTAGTGTGGCTTGCTAATGCTGTAACATGTTGAATTCTGATTCTCATATCTACAGTCTTACCTTGAATTGGAATGGAGACTAAGGCCAGCTAAACTTAAGTTTATTCACATGTATTAAGTCTCCTGTGTAAAACCGACTGCCAATTTGTTTGGGATTATAATTTGTAAGTTTTTCAGATAGATATGGTCAATATTGAAGTTTTTCTAATATTTGCAGTATTGCACTTTCATAATTCAACATATGGTGACATCGATATATAACTTTATCTTTGACGTCTAAGAAAACTTTTAACTGTGCAGTTTTTCTTGCCAGTTTTGAAGTGAGATGGCTATATTGAACAGGTCACTTAAAAGCAGCTGTAGAAATAGTTTCTTACAAAGTTGCTGGAAACTGATTAACTTCTCTAGTTTGATCTGATTCATTTTATTTTACAGTAATCTATGCCAGCAATTATGACAATGTTAGCAGACCATGCAGCTCGTCAGCTGCTGGATTTCAACCAGAAATTGGATATCAATCTCTTGGACAATGTGGTGAATTGCCTGTACCATGGAGAAGGAGCCCAGGTAAAATATATGTCCAAAAATATGGAAGTCTTAATTCAAGAGTATTATAGAGTTGGCCATATTAAAACTTTACATTAGTCTATAAATCCTTAGAGGAACACTAAGTAAAATAATTAAATTCATTTCAAGTTCACCCAACGCATTTAAACAGGAGTTAAACTAGAGGGAATTTCACTCTGACTAGAATACTCATGGAAAGACTATTTGGTAGTATTGGTGACAAGGTACCTTACAAATTTGGCAGACTACCTGATGCTGATTTGTGGCCCAGTTTAAAAGGGGGCCTTAAGATGAGAGACACATGAAGAGAACATTTATATCTAAAAGCATCTGCTTACCCAGCCTTTCTTCTGTTGTTAAAGGTATGGAAAAGTGTGCTTTGATGAGAGCTGTCTCCCTCACAGCCCAACTTCTGTACTTTATTCCTGCAGGGACGTCATAATCATGTCATGTTTGACATTCTGTTAGCATGGAAATAGTTGTGATGTCACAAATTCACCACTGACTTCACTCCAGGATCATATTTAAGGGGAAAACCTTTTGTTTAAAATAACTGGTTATTATACATAACAAAAGACATTATAAAAATGCATGTGATGTCTGGACTTTTCTTTCCATTATACTCTTTCTTTTGCCACTCTTTCCATATACATCCAGTGGATTGAGACTTTTGGCATTTTGTACTCACTATATTTTAAAGTTGCTTTATGCTACCTGTCTGAAAGTAAATTGATTTTAAAAGGCAATAAAAGGTTAATCTAAGCACTATATAAAAGCTAGGTGTTTAATTTTTAAAGATAAGTATTGCTCAAACAATAGTAACATGTCTGTTTTCCTGGCATACTTTCGTTGTTTTATAATACCTGGACAGTGTCACAGATTTTGTGGCAAGTAATGGCTTGTAGCAAGTATCCCACCCTAAAATATCAAACATTGAACAAGACTTGAAGAATGCGACGGTATCATAAAGAGGGTAAATATTTGTAACCTAACACCCCTTCTGTCCCCTTTCCCGGATCCCCCTCATTAAAACAAATAAAACCAACCACACAGATACCCACTTTGTATATTGGTACCTCCATAAAAGGCAGTTTGCTATGCCAGGTTTCTTAGTGTAGATTATTATAGATGCTGAAACCCATTGTTTGACTTGTGTACAACTTCTGGGATGTGTACAATGTGTGAGCTCCTTTTCTAAACTTAAGCGGTCACAAGTTTAAGTTCATAATATGACAATTTCCCATATACTCTGAAGCTCTGTGAAATTTCTTATGCAAAGTAACATAGTATTGACTCCTGAATATCTGCTGCATATACTATTTAAATAGTAAGTCTTGAAGGAGCTTTTAAGATATCTGCTCTCTGTTTAATATTGTTTTGTTGAATTGGTGTTGGATGTTAGGAGGAATTACAACCAGAATATATCCTCTGAATGCTGAATACTAAACAATTTTGTTGAAAAAAATGCCATTGCTCTGTCAATGGAAGAAATTGAATGGTTCCGTTTATAAATGAGATGGGTACAATTTCATTGGATTGTGTGTCTTTTAAGCTTTTGATACTTAGATAAACTAATGACAAAAGAATTGAAAAAGGGAAATGGACTAAAATTGTCAAAAGCAAATTATGTTTAAGCATATAATTGTATCAGAGCATAAATACATGGCTTCTTCATGAAAAGTTTCAGTATGTAGTGTATTAAAAAGTGTGTATTCCTGTGGAAGCACACATTTTTTCAGTGAGTGTCTTCATATCACTGACTCTCGTATGTATATTTCCACCACAAGCACTAGTACCAGCAGAAGCACTGCCTCTAAAAGGCAGACTTGGCACAGAGCACAGCTTCAAAACTGGCAGAAGCAATAGGAATGCAAAGTTAGCTAAGATTAAGATATTTAAAATTTCTTCTCTTAAACATTAAAGGAGTAAGAGTTCCATGCTTTCTCCCCTGAAACCACTTACATGTGGAAAAAATGCCTCTGTCCTTAAGGCTCACTTTTGCCATAATCAACAGAGGGTCCTGTGGCACCTTTAAGACTAACAGAAGTATTGGAGCATCATCTTTCGTGGGTGAAAGATGCTTGCGTCTGATGAAGTGGGCATTCACCCACAAAAGCTTATGCTCCAATACTTCTGTTAGTCTTAAAGGTGCCACAGGACCCTCTGTTGCTTTTTACAGATTCAGACTAACACGGCTACCCCTCTGATTTTTGCCATAATGATTACAAAACCTCAGCCTGCTTATCAGGTAGGCAAGTGAGAAGCTATGAATGCCCATCTACCCCCTCCTTTCTTTTCCTGTTCCCTTTATTCTTACTAATTTCATCATTCCTGCCCTTCCCCAAGTTAGACCTTTTAAAGTTATGATTGCTGAGTTCTGTATTTTGATCTGAATGTTAAAATATGTAAAATTCCATACAGGTGTCTTAACTCATCCCCACCATATTTGTTTTGTCCATCTTGTTTGCCATCTGTTGGACATGTAGATTTTGAGCCCTCTGGGCCAGGGGACTGTCTTCATTACATGTGTGTACATAATGTATGTAAGGTATATAATA
Source organism: Terrapene triunguis (assembly GCF_002925995.2). Classification (NCBI taxonomy): domain Eukaryota; kingdom Metazoa; phylum Chordata; order Testudines; family Emydidae; genus Terrapene; species Terrapene triunguis. The sequence goes on from NW_020664483.1 coordinate 18,642,496, forward strand.
TGCTTATTTCCAGTGACTAGGAATACAAATGTCTTAGTACAGCTGTGTTCTGAAAAGTAACGGTAAAAATATACATACTTATTCAAAGATCTGCTCCTTATGTACATTCAGATCCATTTGCTAATTTGAGTGACAAAAAGTAAGCTTTAGCTGTGTTATACTGGGAGAGTGAGGTATATTCTATTAGTCCTTTTGTGCACCATTGTTTAGTACAGAAAAAAATTCAAACCTGCCTTCTCATAAAATCAGGTGCCGAGCACCAGCCTTCCATTGATTGCAGTGGATTTGTTGGTAATTGGCTTTTTTCCAGAAGTGCCCACTTATTTGGCTTTCTAAGTGTGGATTTAAGAGTCTGATTTTAGGTACTCGGATATATAAACTGATCTAAATTTCATATTGTTGTTGTTTTGCACATCCACTGAAGACAGAATGATTGGACAGGTCACAGAGGGCCTACTTTGGCCTGTATAATCCTTATTAATAGGGCTGTCAATTAATTGCAGTTAACTCAAGCGATTTAACTCAAAACAAATTAACTCAATTTAAAAAAAATCACTATTAATCAGATTTAATCGCACTGTTAATAATAGAATACCAATTGAAATTTATTATAAATATTTATTGGTTTTCTACATTTCAAATATATTGATTTCATTTACAACACGCAACACAAAGTGGTCATTGCTCACTTTATTTTCTTGATTACAAATATTTGCATTGTAAAGATAAAAGAAATTGTATTTTTCAATTTACCTCCTACAAATACTGTAGTGCAATCTCGTTATCATGAAAGTGCAACTTACACATGTAGAATTTAGTTGTTACATAACTGCACTCCAAAAAAAAAAAAAGTAAAACTTTGGAGTGTACAAGCCCACTCAGTCCTACTTCTTGTTCAGCCAATCCCTAAGATAAACAAGTTTGTGTACATTTATGGGAGAACATGCTACCCGCTTCTTATTTACAGCGTCACCTGAAAGTGAGAATAGGCATTCGAATGGCTCTTTTGTAGCCAGTGTTGCAAGGTATTTATGTGCCAGATATGCTAAACAGTCATATGCCCCATCATGCTTCAGCCAACAATCCAGTGGACATGATTATGTAAGTGGGGGTATGGTCCCGCTATTGTGGGGAACTTTTCTGGCTCACATACTACTCTGGTGAAATTGGCTAGCGAAAGAATCTGAGTCCTTGCTCCTATGCCCTGCCTGACCTCAAGGACTCCGCTTCCTCTCTCCTGTGTGGCAGAGTTCTTGTAACCCCAACAAGACTGGGCCCAGGATTCCTGTGGGGCTTCACCCCCAGTTCTGTCGTGGTCACTTAAGACAGGCTAGGGTGTCCCCTGTCCAGGATATTCTTTTCTCGTTGAACACTTCCCTGACCCCACTGATATTACATATAGTTCAAAGCAAATACCATTTATTAAACAGCAACCAATTAAAAAATAAGAAAAAATGGGAAAGGTAAAAGGAACATAAGAATGACCATACTGGGTCAGACCAAAGGTCCATCCAGCCCAGTATCCTGTCTGGCAACAGTGGCCAATGCTAGGTGCCCCAGAGGGAGTGAACCTAACAGGTAATGATCAAGTGATCTCTCTCCTGCCATCCATCTCCACCCTCTGAGAAACAGAGGCTAGGGACACAATTCCTTACCCATCCTGGCTAATAGCCATTAATGGACTTAACCTCCATGAATTTATCTAGTTCTCTTTTAAACTCTGTTATAGTCCTAGCCTTCACAACCTCCTCAGGCAAGGAGTTCCACAGGTTGACTTTGTGCTGTGTGAAGAAGAACTTCCTTTTATTTGTTTTCAACCTGCTGCCCATTAATTTCGTTTGGTGGCCCCTAGTTCTTATATTATGGGAACAAGTAAATAACTTTTCCTTATTCAATTTCTCCACACCACTCATGATTTTATATACCTCTATCATATCCCCCCCTTAGTCTCCTCTTTTGCAAGCTGAAAAGTCCTAGCCTCCTTAATCTCTCCTCATATTCCAAACCCCCTAATCATTTTAGTTGCCCTTCTCTGAACCTTATCTAATGCCAGTATATCTTTTTTGAGATGAGACCACCACATCTGTACGCAGTACTCAAGATGTGGGCGTACCATGGATTTATATAAGAGCAATAAGATATTCTCCCTCTTATTCTCTATCCCTTTTTGAATGATTCCTAACATCCTGTTTGCTTTTTTGACTGCCGCTACACACTGCGTGGACGTCTTCAGAGAACTATCCACGATGACTCCAAGATCTCTCTCCTGATTAGTTGTAGCTAAATTAGCCCCCATCATATTGTATGTATAGTTGGGGTTATTTTTTCCAATATGCATTACTTTACATTTATCCACATTAAATTTCATTTGCCATTTTGTTGCCCAATCACTTAGTGTTGTGCGATCTTTTTGAAGTTCTTCACAGTCTGCTTTGGTCTTAACTATCTTGAGCAGTTTAGTATCATCTGGATAAAGGAAAACACATAACCCCACTCTCTGAGCATGGGGGAACCGAAAACATCTGTTTCTGGAGGGTAAGGGAAATTCAGTCTGTTCCTCACACATGCCAGGCCCTGGCTGTGCTGCATGGATGCAATGGGTCGGACACTTGCTCTGCCTGTGGCCCCACACCCTCGGGCTCTAGATGGTAAGACCCTTCTTCCCAGTGCTGGCCTCCCCTTCCAAGTCCGGCCTGCAAGGCCTCTTGGCTGGTGGCGTCTCCCTGCGCAGGGTCCCCCTTGTTTTCTCTCTGCTGCTCACTGTGCTTGGCTCCGGACTGTTCCACCCCCAGCTTCACTCTGACTCAGCCCTGCTGCTGTTCTGCCTCCAGCTCAGCTCCCTGGGCTGCTCCACTTTCCCCTCTGGCTGGCATTGCTCTGCTCCCCAGCTCAGCTTGGGCTCTTGCTCTGTCCTTCGTGCAGTCCACTCTGGCCATTGTCAACTCCAGCTCAGACAAAGGATGGGACCTCCGGGCTTCTGACTCCCTCATTGGCCTGCCTGCCCTGTCAATGAGGCTGACCTGGAGCATTGGCCTCTCCCCATTGGACCTGGTACTGTCAGTCTCAGGGTCTTGATTTCTCATTGGCCCTTCCACTTTCTTTTGGTACTGGGAGATGGCTAACCAAAAACCCCCACTAAGTTTCAGTAAGGGGTCAACAGTCCCCTTACACTTCCATATCAATGACGTTCATTGAAAAAAATGCATTAAATTTCTGACTGAATTCCTTTGTATGTCTCCTGCTCTGTGATTTTACCTGCATTCTGCCATATATTTTATGTTATGGCGGTCTTGAATGACAAACCAGCATGTTGTTCGATTTTTAAGAACACTGTCATTGCAGATATGACAAAATGCAAAGAAAGTACCAATGTGAGATTTCTAAAGGTAGCTACAGCACTCAACCCAAGGTTTAAGAATCTAAAGTGCCTTCCAAAATCTGAGAGGGACAAGGTGTCGAACGTGCTGTCAGAAGTTTTAAAAGAGCAACACTCCAATCCAGAAACTACAGAACCCCAACCACCAAAAAAGAAAATCAACCTTCTGTTGGTGGCATCTGATTCAGATGATGAAAATTAACGTGTGTCAGTCCACATTGCTTTGGATTGAACCAGTCATCCGCATGGAAGCATCTCCTCTGGAAGCCGAAGCATGAAGGGGCATATGAATGTTTATCATATCTGGCACATAAATACCTTGCAATGCCAGCTACATCAGTGCCATGCGAATTCCTGTTTTAACTTTCAGGTGACATTGTAAATAAGAAGTGGGCAGCATTATCTCCCATATATGTACACAAACTTGTTTTGTCTTAGCAATTGGCTTAACCAAAAGTAGGACTGAGTGGACTTATAGGCTCCAAAGTTTTACATTTTGTTTTTGGGTTCGGTTAGGTTAAAAAAAATTAAGTTGCACTTTCACGATAAAGAGATTGCACTCCAGTACTTCTGAGTACTTTTTTCCTTTTTTTACAGTGCAAATATTTGTAATCAGAAATATAAAGTGAGCAGTGTTTTGTGTGTTGTAATTGAAATCCATAAATTTGAAAATGTAGAGAACATCCATAAATATTTAAATAAATGGTATTCTGTTGTTTAACAGTGCTGTTAAAACTGTGATTAATTGTGATTATTTTTATCTCTCAACTATAATCGCAACTATTTTTTTTAATCATTTGACAGCCCTAGTTATTAATGGTTGTAATGAGGGAGAAGGAAAGAACGCAGTGCTGGCTTTAGAAATATCTCTTTTTACTTGTAAGGCAACAGAAATTAAGACTATAAATGTGGAGTCCTGTGATATTGCTTTAAAGTCACTCGAGTACAATAATACTATTTCATATTTGCACAGTTCTTTACATGAACTTAAGTGCATTCTATTTCGGGATGCAGTGGGTTCTAATGCAAGTAGAGTAATGCAAGTACTTGCACTAAAGCCCAGGGGGTCAGACTAGATGATCTATTGGTCCCTTCAGACCTCAAATTCTATGAATATATGAAAGCTTGTAAATTTAGAGTATTAAGTAGAACTTATTCTGAACATTTTCTCCTTATGGACTAATTCCATTCGGCATTCTCTCAAACCAGAATGGAAGTGTTAGTTAACAAAACTTGCTGACCCAAAGAGTCAGAAAACATTTGATGTGATCTGTTGCTCGTGGCTTAATTCAAACTACTTTTGGTTTTAATGTGGTAAGTGCTTAAACTGTTCAAGATACATTTTTGGTTTCACCTCATTTTTTTATGTATATATATTATGGTAAATAGCTTCTAAAATGCATTTAATTGTGTTTTTTGTTATCCTCCTTTAGCAAAGAATGGCACAGGAAGTCTTGACTCACTTAAAAGAACATCCTGATGCATGGACCAGAGTTGATACTATTTTGGAGTTCTCTCAGAATATGAACACCAAAGTAAGCACCTGGTCTTTAATTGATTTTTCTCCCTTTCTTCCATTCATAAACTTTGAGGAAGGTATCTCATTTTTAGCATTAGCTTTTGTTGCTTCAAACCACACTTTTTTTTTTATTGTTTTTATTCCTAAAGTTGCCTTAAATTTAACTCTGCCGTAAACAGGCCTATCATTTAATTTTCCCTTTACATTGACACAGTTTTCTTAAGGAAGAGATAAATTAGGAATAAAGTATTTCAAGGCACATGCAGAATTCATGAGTTTGGTATATGTACAGATCTGAGTAATATAAAATCTGCTAGGGCCAAATTTTGTCCTTGAATAAATGTTTACTCTCATTATTGGGAGCTGTGTGCACATAACTGAGGGCAGAATTTGTTCCTGAGTATTTTGAAGGTAGAGATCAGACTGGGATTATTTTGGGCAGTCTAATCAATATAAGCTAGGCGCCCTGAACACTTTGTAATGTTGGCTATAATCTGTATTGGCTTGCAGAGCACACTAAGTTGTACAACTTTTTAAACCCTGCCACCATTATAGTGACTGATTAAGGGGACAGAACTCAGTTTTTATTTGCAAGTCTACATGTTTTAATCTAAGACTTATAAGCAATTTGAACAGAAGAGTTGATCAAAATGTGTTTTGACTGTCTTAAGTTTGACTCACACTTCTCTTTAATTTTAAAGTAATTTTTATGCATGGTTTTCTGCTTGATACACGTTACTTTAATATACTTTGTGTTCGAACAGAAAATAGCCATGTTCAGATGTTTCTGAATTCAGATAGTATTCATGAAACAGTCCTAACTTTTTAAAATTTACTCTGTAAATTTTAGGGAAAAACAGTTTAAGAACTTCCTCAAAGTGCTAACCTTTAAGTAACAGTGTTTGCCTGTTTGCTTGCCTGGTAAACTTTGCTTTTTATACTGACAGACATTACTAATGTTTAAGTTGATTTATCAACAGTATTTTTAAAAACTCAAATTTGTCTTGTGAAAAATGAGATGATTAGAGGAACAGAAAGAAAGCAACAGGTAAAGAATTCTTCAATTTACATAAATTGCAAATGATTTGGTGCTAAATTTATGCACTATGACATTTGGCTTTTATGCAATCATATTTTATCTTTAAAGCTGTTAACACTATCTGATATTAATCATAATGTTCCATTATGTTGATTGCTTGTAATAGGAAGAAAAGGGGTGTCTTCCTGTGCAACTGACACAGCTAGGCTTTGACGGCAGGCCTCCACAAGGTCTACCCTTTTGATTCCCTTTAACTGAATTCTGTTCATCAATTGTTTTTGTTTCTTGGGAGGCGGGAGGGAAAGGGGATTCAATGCATAGAATAAGTAATTAATAAGGGTACCATAGAAATTTCTACCATAGGGATCATTTCATGCATTTTTTCATTCAGTCTTTGCTGTTATCTGTCCCTCACCTTCATAACTCAGCAGTTGATTTCTGCAGTGCTTCTGATATTTAGCATAAGATAAAACCAGAGACTAAATAACTACTAGAAAGACATTACTTTAATTTCGAGTGCTACATAAATGTGTGTTTGTATAGATGTCTATAATCTATAAAAAGTACGTTATTGGAATCAAATCCAAGATGTTCAGAATTGGCCAGTATTTGTAATTCTGGGCTGAAAAGAATTCCAACTAGTGGAGCAGGGCAGGTACTTGAAACACAGTGCCAGAAACCACTAACTATTTTAAAAAAAAAAAAAAAAAACAAGATTTAAGAAGATTACATCATCCAGGATAGGGTTTGGCAGCCATCAGCATCTATTCCACAAGGTGGCTTACAAAGTCTTCTAGCATGGTATGCCAGGAGGGTGGATTGGACACAGTAATGGAGTTGAGGCATTTGCTTTCTCTGTTGCTTCAGTTCATGTGCAAGTGATACAGCAAAGTTAAAGTTGACAAGGTTCACTTTTCTTCTTTCTTATACATAAACTGGGAGAAATAAATGGGTAAAAAAATAGTGGACAGAAAGGGATGACGAGGAATCTAGAAAAGGAAATAAATGAAAAACAGAACGATGGTTAGACATTCGCCTGTATCATTAAAAAGTTGTGAATTAAGTTTGTCTAGCAGTCTCAGGTCAGTGTGTGTGTGTGTGTGTGTGTGTGTGTGTGTGTGTGTGAAGCTCTAACAAAAAGTTTCCATCCCCCTTTCAAAGCAAAGTGATTTGATTTGTTTAAAATACAGCTCTCGGGAGTTATTAAGGAAGTAAGATACAGTTTTGGTTAGCCATTAGCTTTAAGTGTATTATTAATGTGACTGCAGCCATACAATTTAGGAACTTTAAAGTGGTTCAGAGCTGGTTTGGGAATGTTAATACTGTCTGATATCAGTGTTCAACCATTGAGTATAGATTTGAATTTTATCACCAGCTTTTATAAGTTTGTTTTGTTTTGTTAGCTTCTATTTACCTGTAACAGAAACAGAGGCTATACCTATAAAACTGTTTTAGTTGCTGAGGTTGCTTGCTATAGAGTAAAGCATGCTGTTTTAAAGAAATTGTATGCTTGTGAATCAGATTCTCCTATACAAATGTTACCTTGGCTTCACTTCAGCTGTTAGATAGTTGTACAAATTTAAAAACAAAACCCAGAAGATAAACATTTACTGCTGATTATGAAAAAAAAATGCATTTGTTTTCTGTAATTGCAGAATAACTATGTACAATGTTTTTGAAGTCTAAGGAATATTCTGCAAATGTGGAACTTTTGAGTGAAACAGGCAAAAATTCATAGTGAGCAGGAAGGCATATGGAAGTAAACACTGTCAAGATGATAACAGCAAAAACATTAATGTTTTTGAGTACAATGTAGTTTGGGACAGTACATTGTGCTGTTGTTAAAGTGTGCAGTTTACATGATCCCTTTGGTTGAAATGCTAACGAATTCTACTTTGTATGAAAACTAACCATTTTAAAGATGAACTCTTATTCTCAGCCAAACTCTAGTCATACTACTACATAGACATGAATAAGTTTACCTTTCAGGCATTGGTACTGTCTTCCTCCCTAAGTAACCACTGACTAAAGAAACACAAAATTCCTTTTCCCTTTTTTCCTTTCTGTCTGTCCACTTTTAAAGTGCATGACCTATAATGTTGCTGGTCATGCCAGAAGTCTCTTTACTACTTATGGTGAGTAGGCAGTAGGGACAAAATGGATTGAATGAAGTGGTCTCCCCTCTCCAGTAAACTCTTGCCAAATTTTTGGGTCAGAGCCCAGGAAGCAATACTTGAAAGGTAAAAGGATTTCAGAGTGCATGTTAAAATTTTAATTACTTTTGACTGAGCAAAAAAGATCATCTTTAAACTGTAGAAATAGCTGCCGTAGGGGTGGGGATTGAAATTAAGTAAACCTGTGGGTTGTCTTGCTGTTCCTTAAGTAACACACCAGTGAAGTTTGGGAAACACTTTCTTTAGAAAGTGCCAGTGACAGTACATATAATGCTAAGCCAAGATCTTTCAGCTCAGAGGAATAGTAGAGGAAATCATCCAAGCTGCTAAATTTTTTAGGAGCCTGGTTGTCTTAATACTTGAACATATGAGCAGTCATTTATGTTGTGAATTCATATCTGGCTGCTACTTTCTCTTCTACAGATAGCCCCTTTGGCTGCCAAATGGCTTTTTTTATTTCTCCTGGTGTGAGCATGATCAAACAGCAGGACTTACTTAGAGTAGCAAACAATAAAAACAAGAAAAATGCATGAACAACTCAGTAAATGGGTGAATAGACTTTAATTTTAACTAAATTTGTTAGTTTAATATTTTTGAAATCTTAGATGTTAAGTGTGAATGTTTGCTTGAATGAGAATCCTAAAAGTTATTGTCAGTCCTACAATAACATACTCACATAATGCTCTTCTCCAATTTTCAGTATTATGGACTGCAAATTTTGGAAAATGTGATAAAAACAAGATGGAAAATTCTTCCAAGGAACCAGTGTGAAGGTAGGAAAATACACTACATTTTGTATGATGATTTTGAATTTGATAGTTAACTGTTTGTTGACATTTAGAAACTTCAGTATGTCACCTAAACAACTTTCAATTTCAAATATAGTTGGTTTGTCTTTTGGATTTACTAGATGAATGATACATACTGTAACATTTGTGAGCACATCAGGACAAGTTTTCTATTCTTTACTGGGCTGATTATCAAAGATGCTGAGCACTTGCTGCTTCCATTAACTGTAATGATGTTGGAGAGAGTGCTCAGCACTCTGATAATCAGGCCATAGATATCTCTGTTGACTGTTACACTTTTTTTTAACCACTTAAGGAGTTCTGTAAGTTGTGTTGGTAATTTTATTCAAAATAACATTGCCAGATAAGGGAACACTTGTATCTGCTGCTAACACATTCCACTAGACAATTAGATATTTCAGAGTCTGTTCAAACTTATATAAAAATAAGAAGATACAGAAATCTCAAATTTCATATAACTTAAAATAGTGTAGGGCAAACCTCCACTTTTGTCACTTCGCTTTTTTTGCCCTTAAAGAAATGTTGAACTCCATGAATCAGTCTTGATTCTTGGATCTATTCTCCTTTCTCTCACTAGTCTATAGTAGGGGTTCTCAATCTTTTTCTTTTTGAGACCCCCCCCCTTCCCCCCGCCCCACATGCTATAAAACCTCCACAGCCCACCCATGTCACAACAACTGATTTTCTGCATATAAAAGCCAGGGTCGGCATCGGGGTAGCAAACAGGGCAATTGTTTGGGGCCACAGGGAGCCCCATGAAGCTAAGCTGCTCAGGCTTCAGCTTCAGCCCCAGGTGGTGGGGCTCAGGGCCTCGGGCTTCAGCCCCATGCAGTGGGGCTTCAGCTTTCTGCCCTGGGTCCCAGTGAGTCTGGTGCTGGCCCTGCTTGAGAGACCCCCTGAAACCTGCTCACGGCCCTCCATGGGGCCCTGGACCCCAGGTTGAGAACCACTGGTCTACAGCACACGTTTTTAAAATTGCAGTGGATAGTGTAACTGACAAAATGAAGATGAGAATCCTTAGCTAAACTCTCCAGTATTCTGAACTGATCAGATGTTGTCCTTCGCCAGCGAGAAGGAATAGTTGGTCCATCAAGATGTTTCTAGCTCAGGCAAGTCAGGAAATTTGGACCTTAAACTAATTTCATGGTAATATTAGCTATGTAAAAAACTCTTGAACATGGTTGTCACCGTTCTAAACTTTTTATACTCTTTTGTTACTGGTAGTGGTTTTTGTAAAACTTCTGAAGTTCCAGGCGACTTAAAATATAATTTTTGCTGTGATTTTTCTCAGTGAAGTTTTGAGATGCCACTTGAACTTGTGCTGCTGCTTCTCTTGTGCTAAGCACTACAGTTTCCAGGTTTTAAAGAGGACCTGTTCTTGATGAAGAGTACTGTCTGATGAATACTAATGGAAAAAATCATTGTTTCCCATCCCATGTGATATTTTTGTCCATTTTTAAGATTCTCGCTCCAACAATAGATGTGGAAGTGGGATTTGTTTGTGACATCAGTAGCAGGAAGTCACACAGTCTCTCAGGAAGTGGCGTCAAAGCCAAGATAAAAACATTAAACTCTGTAGAACTTCAGAGAATTTTTCAGGGCTCTAAAGGGACATCTTCAACTTGAAATCTAGTAAATTTAATAGTAGGTTTGGGTACTATACTTGTTTAATTTTACATTTTTCTTTTTTTTTTTTCTAAAAAAACAACAACAACCCCTCTTGCTGTGTGTAAGACATAAGCAAAATGGGTCACTGAGAATTGGTACAGACTCTATATGAAGTTTAGTCAAATTAACGTGTTTAATAGATGTTCGGATGGAACCATTGGCAGGGCATAATTTACTAAGTAGATTTATTTTAAATTGGGGGGAACAAATTGGCTGTAAACATGCTTATTTGACTCAAGAAGACAAATGCAGAAGGCATAGAAGAAGGCAGTTTTGAATAAGATATATGTGGGAAAGATTGTTGGATAAGAACAAAGATGCCCACAATGTCACATTGGGCCCCCAAGTAAAGTAAGGCTCTCTGTTCCTCTCCTCTTGCACCACTTCTCTATACAGTGCTTACCAGAGCTGCTCTCCTTCACCCACTCTGTCACTTGCAAAACAGTTGGCAGCTGATTGAGATGTTTGATGCTTATTCAGACTTTCTACAATTGGAGCTGGAAGGTGGGGGAAAGTTGGGGGGTCAGCAGTTGATGCTGAGGACAGAGTAGTTACTAACTCAACACCGCATGTGTCCCCTAGTGGAGAGAGGCAGGGGTAAAGAAGTAGGTGGCAACAGTCCCAACATCACAAGGTGTGGTAAAAGCTCAGGATATCTGATGCAGGAGTGAACTGGTTGACCAGATATAACACATTTTCATGAGTAAATGACTTAAATGTGCATTGGATTAATGAGTGCGCAGGCCAGATAAAACCAGTTGTGTGTGAGGTACGGGGGTGGAGAATAGACCAAACTGTCTTAGATGTTACTTGTAACAGTAGATGAAAATCACTCTTCTATTGAAAATCACACTCATCTACACTATACTCTTTAGTTTCATTTGTCTTTTGGCAGATTGGGACTATCAGTCCAATATTAGGGCTGGGATTGTGTTTTACTTGCTTTCAGCTACTATAATGATCATAGTTGGATTAGTAGCTAAAAGAAATTAAAATACAACCCTAGTTCTAAAACTAAACAATCTACTTCCGTTTTTCTTCTGTTTTCTGCCCTACATCCTGGGAACTGTATCGGGAAGGGGAGAGGAGCCAGATATGCGGGGTGGTACGGCTCTATGGCTCCATCTTTTTGGCTTCAACAGCATCAGATGGAGGAGGGGGTAGAGCCTGCTGAATGGGTATTTCAGCTCTGCCATGTTTTCATCTCTTTTGCCTTTACTAATGGCTAGGGCCTGATAGCAGGGAACTGCACTTCTCTAACCTTCATCTGGCTATCTAATTGCCCAGCAAGCTGAACATAGGTGGAGCTGAGGCCTGCTCAGTTTGACCCAATCATCCAACTGAAGGACAAGACTGACTCTCCTGGATAAAAGTAAAATATGAGGCCAGATTTAAGATTGACTTTTTAGAAGTTTAACCTTCAGTAACAAAATAAGCAATATGACACCAATACTTCAGAATCAGGTAATTTTAATTACCATCTTATTTTCACAACACTTACCATCCTCTGGCTGGATTTTCGCAGTAAATATTTATTGAAATGAAGTTAAAGAAGTAATGATTTATAATCTTGAAAGCTGGGGATGCCAGCGATTTTCAGATGGAAAAAACGTTGGTTTCTGCTGATAGCTACAGTACTTCTCAGGATTGTGACTGTTTAAAATTAGGTCTGGATTGAAGTGTGAATGGAAGAAAACACGGTTATTGGGATGACCTGATTTAAAGATTTGGGGATCATGAGGTCTATGGGAGATGAATCAGTGCCGTGTACCATTGGAAAGCTGAACCTCTTAATTTTTCCTTTGGGGTACAGCATTTGTTTCTAGTCTTATTTGTGAGACACAAACTAGTTAAACTGTTTTAAAATGCAACAGAGGGTCCTGTGGCACCTTTAAGACTAACAGAAGTATTGGGAGCATAAGCTTTTGTGGGTAAGAACCTCACTTCTTCAGATGCAAGTAATGGAAATTTCCAGAGGCAGGTATAAATCAGTATGGAGATAATGAGGTTAGTTTTAAAATGGTTATTGGTTCCTCAGAATGGCCATATTTATTGTTACTGATGCGGGCTTAAGTAGTAGTAGGTCTTGGACCAGTGGAATTTCCATTCATTGGGATTATTTTTTTGCCTTCAGTCCAAAATTCCAAATACAGGAAGCTATCTTCTGAAGATGTGTCCTTTGGACTTGGATCTCTACTCTCATTTTGCCTTGAATTTCTCAACACCGTGCAGCCCTATTGGCGATTGGCATTTTGAGGTGTTCTTGGACTAGTGCGTTTGAAGTTGTGCACAGCTACGTTCGGTTTTCTCAAGTATTGTAGTTTAGTTTTTAAAATTGATGAATATGTTGGCCATTTTTGTGCCGATTTTAACTGTATCCTTCGTGATTTGATTCCAGATCAGGAACAAAGATAAAGTCAGCGGTTTAAACTACTTTACAAATTTAATGTTTCTAAAGGCCTGTCAAAAAAAGCCATCTGGACAAACATGGATTATTGGAATACAGAACTCTTGGGAAGATGTTAAGATGATTTAAAAAAAAAAAAAAAAGTATAAAGACCAAGTGTCTGCCCCAGTGTACTGTTGGCAACTTGGTCTCTGCCATATTGAGGTGTCAAGATGCGGGTCACAAAAGGGATGAGCTAGACTTGCTGCTAGGGTGCTCAGCCCTTGGGAGAATGCATTGCTTTTGTCAATTCCCAGTGTACAGGGTGACTTTACAAGCTCTGGAAGAAAATATATTAAGGCCTCTCAGGGGTAGAGTGGGAAGAAGGATGTGTTGGTTCAGTCCATACATTGAACTTGGGGCAATCAATCCCCCTATAGTGCCTTTTGAGTATATGAGTAGTAAAATGGCACACAATCTTGAATGTAAGCACTTTAGTTAATAAAATCAAGGAAAGAATACTACATGTTCACCAGTGATTGCTGATGCAAAGTCCTCTGATGCTTATTTAAATTTTTTAAAATATTATAAGTGTTTTTTGTATAGGGCTGATTAGTATTAGGAACTTTATTGTAGATTACAATGTTACTCTTTAACTAATGAGAGCATATTTATAGGGAATATCCCATGATAATGGGAAATTGAGAACTAGGTTGGTTTTCTGGTACAAAATATGGAAAGCTTGCTCAGAAAGATACCTTGGTTTTTGTGCTTGTGGTCCAGTAATAGAGAGAGAATTGACTTTGTAATGTGAAATGAAATTCTACTTTTGTGGTAAAGGTAGCTTATCTTTCACTGAGTTAGTGTGGACACCTGTTTAATCAGTCTGTTATGAAATGTGAACATTTTTCTCAAGCGTCATTTGACAATGAATGTGTTCAGTGACAGTATAACACATTGGCTCAGAGCAGGGGGCTTAGTTTAGTACTAAGCTCTTGGCCTACCAAAGGCAGGGAACTGTAGAAGCAGCTTATTCCTGGGTTGCGATGAAGGACTCTTTCCCTCCTCCTCTCCCCCCTTCCCCACCCCGCATTTTACAGCTCTAGTGGGTTATGGAATTAGGTTGGCATTAGAGCTGTCGATTAATCGCAGTTAACTCACATTATTAATCACAGTTTTAATTGCACTGGTAAACAATAGAATACCAATTGAAATTTATTAAATATTTTGGATATTTTTCTACATTTTCATATATATTGTTTTCTGTTTTGTAATTGAAATCAGTGTGATTTTTATTAGAAATATTTGCACTGTAAAAATTATAAAAAATATTTTTCAGTTCACCTCATACAAGCACTGTAGTGCAATCTTTGTCATGAAAGTGCAATTTACAAATGTAGATTTTTTTTTTTGCTACATAACTGCACACTAAAACAAAACAGTGCAAAACTTCAGAGCCTATAAGTCCACTCAGTCCTACTTCTTGTTCAGCCAGTCGCTAAGACAAACAAGTTTGTTTACATTTTCAGGAGCTAATGCTGCCCTCTTCTTACTTACAATGTCACCTGAAAGTGAGAACAGGCATTTGCATGGCATTTTTGTAGCCGGCGTTGCAAAATATTTATGTGCCAGATATGCTAAACATTCATATGCCCTTTCGTGCTTCGGCCACCATTTAAAAGAAAATACTTCCATGCTGATGAAGCTCATTAAAAAAAAAAAAAAAAAGGGTAATTAAATTTGTGACTAAACTCCTTGGGGGAAAGTTGTATGTCCCATGCTCTGTTTTATCCACATTCTGCCATATATTTCATGTTACAGCTGTCTCGGATGATGACCCACATGTTGTTCATTTTAAGAACACTTTCACTGCAGATTTCACAAAATGCAAAGAAGGTACCAGTGTGAGATTTCTAAAAATAGCTATAGCACTTTACCCAAACTTTAAGAATCTGAAGTGCCTTCCAAAATCTGAGAGGGACAAGGTGTGGAGCATGCTTTCAGAAGGTTTAAAAGAGCAACACTCCAATGCGGAAACTACAGAATCCAAACCACCAAAAAAGAAAATCAGTTTTCTGCTGGTGGCATCTGACTAAGATAATGAAAATGAACATGCATTGGTCTGCACTGCTTTGGATTGTTATTGAGCAGAACCCATCATTAGCATGGACGCATGTCCCCTGGAATCGTGGTTGAAGCATGAAGAGACATATGAATATTTAGCGCATCTGGCACGTAAATATCTTGAGATGCCGGCTACAACAGTGCCATGAGAACACCTGTTCTCACTTTCAGGTGACATTTTAAACAATAAGCTGGCAGCATTATCTCCTGAAAATGTAAACAAATTTGTTTGAGCCATTGGCTGAACAAGAAGTAGGTCTGAGTGGACTTGCAGGCTCTAAAATTTTACATTGTTTTATTTTTGAAAGCAGGTTTTTTTGTACATAATTCTACATTTGTAAGTTCAACTTTCATGATAGAGATTGCACTACAGTACTTGTATTAGGTGAATTGAAAAATACTGTTTTGGTTTTTTACAGTGCAAACACTTGTAATCTAAATATAAAGTGAGCACTGTACACTTTGTGTTCTGTGTTGTAATTGAAATCAGTATATTTGAAAATGTAGAAAACATCCAAAAATATTTAAATAAATGGTATTCTGTTATTGTTTAACAGTGTGCTTAATTGCAATTAATTTTTTTTTAATCGCTTGACAGCCCTAGTTGGCTTATTTCATTGATGGGGAGAGGGCACATACTGATATACTTTAGTTGGGGGAATAAGAGTCTGCATAAGATTTTCAGGGAGAGGACATAAACAGAAAGGGGAAAAAAGATCTGTTTTTTCCCTACTTCTTATGAGAACAAGAAAATAGGATGTTGTGCCAAATGCTACTCTTTTATTATTCATAGTTTCCAAAGCCAGAAGGGATCATTGTGATTATCTAGTCTAGTGGTTTTCAACCTCTTTTCATTTGCAAACCAATCTCAACTTTAAAGGTGTTAAAAATAATTTAAGATAGTGGGGAACGTATTATAGCTTTCTAAAGAGTACTGGTAAGAAGACAGTATTTCAGAGCTTGTTCAAACCTGGTATGTATCTTGGCCAATTATCACAAGAGTCATGGATCTCGATCTGTGATCTTGGAGGTATGAGTACGGGATTGAGAGTCCAGAAGTCTTAATTCTAGTCCTAATTCTGATATTGAATTTCCTTGAGCATTCACTTCAGTTTTGCCTTTGTTTCCCTTTCTGTATAAAGTGGGTATTTATTTGCCTGTCTCACATATGGTTAGTTTATTTTTTTTATGGTACTTACACTATAAAAATATTAAACTTGCTTTTAAATAGATGGGGTTTCACTGCTATATATATATCTGTTTAAAATTCAATATTATGCATAAAGGTCTTAAGTTCACAACGTAGTTTTGTGACATACTTGTCACTTATGTAGTACCTTCTATCTGAGGATCTACGTGCACTTGCATAATCCAGTTAAGGGTGCACATTGTCATGTAATAGAGGATAGGGACAGACATTATAGTTCAGTCAGTACTGAGGCCCCGTTGAACATGGGCTGTTCAGATACAGACAAGGGATTACAACCTAAAATGTGTTTATTTTTAAAAAGCAGCAAACATGCCAAAGTGTGGGAGGTGTTTCCCTTTTCTCAGTTTAAGATGATTACAGTATTTATTAAACTTGGGTATTGTGTCCTCCGCTGTTGTCCAGCTGTCCATTCAACGCATTGTTTAGCCAGGGTCTCCCCTGAAACCGTTTCCTTCCAGAATGGCTTCCAACTTCACGATATAGACTTGCTCCTCCACAGCGGAGTACCTTCTGCAAGATCTTTAGGATATGTCTACACTGGAATAAAAGACCTGTAGCTGTCCTGGGTCAGCTGATTCTGGCTGCAGGGCTAAAAATTGCTGTGTAGGTGTTTGGGTTCAGGTTGGAACCCGGGTTCTGGGATCCTCCCCTCTTGGAGGGTCCCAGATCTCGGGCTCCAGCTTGAGTTCGAATGTCTTACACAGCAATTTTACAGCCCCCTGAGCCAGAGTTGACTGACCCAAACACCTGCAGCTGGCCTGATTGCTGTGTAGGTGTACCCTTACAGTCAGTCCTGTGATCTTCTAAGATGTCTCTAACTGCTGTCTTGATTGAAAGAGAGACATTCTGCTCTTGTTCATTTGTGGTTTATGAACACTCCATTCTTTCCTACAATATGGGGGAAGACCGCAAAACAAACTTCTGTGAAGCTTTCAGTGTGCTTCCAGAGCATTAAGAAGCTTTGTTAATAGATATTAGCAGGTATGTGGGAGAAGGGAGAACACTTTCATAATGGTGTGTGAAAGTTTAAAATTTTTAAAGCTTGAACAGAAGAAGTAATGGAGAATGCAGTTTATGCAACAAGTTATTCATGTGCTTGACTCACTGTTTAAACTTGTTTAAACTTATCCTGTGACAGCAGTTCCGTTGAGTTGCTCTCATAATGAAACATTATTGTAAACTTTATCAAAGGGTTAAAGTTAAAATGTTTTTTACTCCTATTCAGAAATATGATCTATGACTTGGTTAAAAGAATCTGGAGTAGAATTGCATAATACTCCCTGTAAGTAATATATAGTTATAGTAGAAATGCATAATCTCAGCTCCCCAAAAGCAATGGGAACTAGGTAGTTTAGGCTTTTTAATGGGTTAAGGCAGTGATGGGGAACCCATATCCCTCGGGCCGAATCCATCCCATTGGTTAATTTCATCTGCCCTGGGGTGCACCCCTCTGCTGGCTCACCCCACTGTGGGGGGAAGCCCTGAGCCGCCGTGCCTCCCTGGGCGGGTGAGTGGCCCATGATTGTGGGTGGGGTGGTTTTTTTTTTTCCTGTGGGTCTGGCTTGTGCGAGAAAAAAGGTTTCCCACCCCTGGGGTAAGGAATATGTTACTTCTCAGTAACTAGGTAAAATCTATAAACAGTCACTTAGGTTGGTCATGTGACCATTTATATGCAAAGAGCTTTAAGTTCCTGGTCCATTGTTGTCTACAGCAGTGGTTCTCAACCAGGGTGCATGTACTCCTGGGGATATCTAAATGAGTTGATGTATTTGCCTAGTCTTACAACCGGTTACGTAAAAAGCACTAGTGAAGTCAGGACAAACTAAAATTTCATACAGAGAAAATGAGAAAGTAAGCAGTTTTTCAGTAATAGTGTGCGGTGACACTTTTGTATTTGTATATCTGATTTTGTAAGCAAGTAGTTTTGAAGTGAGGTGAAACTTGGGGGTACGCAAGACAAATCACTCCTGAAAGGGGTACGGTAGTCTGGAGAGGTTGAGAGCCACTGCTCTAATCCAGTGCTTCAGATTTTTTTCGTGCCATGTCCCCCTTTGGACTTACCTCTGTTAACGTGACCCCTGACCTGGAAGAGGGGGAGTGCTTCCTTCTGTCCTGAGTGGGAGATACTTGGGTGGGGTTGGGCTGAAAGAGAAGTTGTGTGTGTCTAGGAGAGCAGAGAAAGGGACTTGTTGAGGTGGGAGGAAAGGGGATGGGTATGAAGGGGGGCTGACTAGAGGTGGATGGAAGAGGGTCTGTTGGAGGTCAGGAGATAGTTGCCTGGTATCAGCCAAGTTTATGGAGAGGCACCAATATCACGTGCCGGCAGCACCAAAGTGGATGGAGGAGATTTACTCATGCTGCCGGCAGTTGCTAAGTGTGTCCCAGCGCCGGAGGCACCTGTACAGCCCTAGGTATCAGTGGCTGCTGGGGTAGAAGGTACTGAGTGCCCACACATCATCCCCCCTACACCACATTGCTGGTGGTCTTGGCCTAGCTTTCTATTCCTGGCAGTGGTGGCGCAGCTGCTGGGTATTCGCAGGGCTTTGGAGCGGAGCCCGGAGTTGGAGCGCGGAGCAGTTCCAGAGCAGTGGAGCTGCGGGTTTTTGCCTGGAGCTGGAGTGGAGCCGGAGCACAGCTCCAAAGCCCTGGTATTCAGGCCCTGTGCAGGCACATTGGCCCTTGCACAGGTTCCCACTGCCAAAGGATCTCACCAACACAACCACAAGGAG
This sequence comes from Terrapene triunguis, assembly GCF_002925995.2. Classification (NCBI taxonomy): domain Eukaryota; kingdom Metazoa; phylum Chordata; order Testudines; family Emydidae; genus Terrapene; species Terrapene triunguis. The sequence continues at coordinate 18,661,530 of NW_020664483.1, forward strand.
TATTGGTGCCTCACTCTGAGCCTGATTAACAAAATGGTACACACTGTGCATGACATGCACGTGACTTCCAGCGCCACGCAGCCCTGCTCAGGTTTGGCCCATCAGCCTTTGCATAGATTTTCAACTCCTCATGACTCCCAGTTTGGGGACCACTGCTCTAATCGCTTCACAGCAGGTAATGGATCCAAATGTTACATGGCGTTAAGTGGCTATAATATCTTGTTTCTGAAAATAGTGTATTTAAACTATTATTCAACAGAAAAAAATATTTCTAGAAAAGTTTCTTTTTCCGTTGTCTAGTATGTGTCAGATTCTCTAATTCAGGGGTCTCAAACACGCGGCCCAGGGGCCGCATGCGGCCCAGGGAGCTCTTCCCTGCGGCCCGCCAAGCTCCCTGTGCCCTCCCCCCAGTTACTTCCGGTCACAGCCAAACTCCTCTCACCCCCCTCCTCCCCGAGTTATTTTATGTGGCAGCTAAGCTCCCTGCTCCCCAATGTTTGGGGCCGGGTCTCTCCCCCGGCCCCGCCTGCCGCCCCCACACACCTCCCCCGAGTGTCCCCCGGCCTCACCTCTGCACCCCCTCCTAACCCCAAACTCCATCCCAGATTCTGCACCCCTGCCCCAGCCCGGAGCCTTCACCCAGCACCCAAACTCCATCCCAGAGTCCGCACCCCCACCCCCTGCCCCAGCCCGGAGCCTGCACTCCAGACCCCTACCCCCACCCAAACTCCCTCCCAGAGCCTTAGGCAGGTGGGGGTGGAGTTTGGGGGGGCAGGTTCTGGGCACCACCAAAATTTCTACAAACCTGCCACCCCTGGAAGAAGCAGAGCAGTGGTGGAGTGGTGGTGCAGCCCAGTGCAGCGGGGGGGCTTTATCAGAAGTAAATCTAACTAAGTGCATGTTTTGTCCTTTGAGTGAGGTGCATTACTGAGTGTATATATTTTATTAAAACCGCTTGGAAATGACTTGTTGTAGGAGCAGCAGTGATCTGTATGCTCTGTATAATGCTTAGCACTTTCCAGGAGGGAGGGAGGAGGAGCACGCTCGGGGAGGGGGAGAAGAGACGGGGCAGGGGCGGGACCTCATGGAAGGGGTGGAGTGGGGGCGGGGCCGGGGCCAGCGAGGGGGGGTGTCAGTGATGCGGCCCTCGGGCCAATGGACTAGTTCTCATGTGGCCCTTGTGGTCATTTGAGTTTGAGACTCCTGCTCTAATTGCTGTGTGAAAGCCAAATAGAAGTGGGACTGTTAATGAATAAGAACTGTATTTACTTTAAAATAAAAAAAAGCAAAGCGAGTTCAATCTATGGCAGCCTTATAAAATTATTATGAATATATATCAGTCCAGGCCTAATCTGTGGATCTGAACTGATGTGTTAGTGACTCATGTCGTGATGGTGATGGAAAAAGTTACTGAGACTATAGGGAAGCATAATTTTGTTAAGCTCACACATGGCATCTGATGTTGTAAAATATATGACTGAAACTTCTTAAAATGTATTAAATTTTTTTAAATGATTTCAGATGGGCAAGATAAACAGAACAATCTCTCTATGGCCATGCCTGTACAGAGGGAAATTTACAAAAACATTCCCACTAGGTCAGTTGAGATTATATTAAAAATGGTCAGAAACATAATGTAGAGGAGGCTAGGCCTGGTTTTACTACCATTTTTGTTAAACCAACTGAAAAATACGTTTAAAGTGGTGGTTAAAACAACTCTGGCTATTATAGCCTTGTCTGCACTATATATTTCCCACCATTTTAACACCAATCTAGCTAAACTTGGGGGGGCGGGGGGGGTATTTTGTTTTTAAAGATTTTCAAAGTGTAGACAAACTCTAAAAGTGGTAGGGGATGGGAATACACTGTATTCAGTGAACTCCCTTGCAGCGTTGCCTTAGCTGCCAATTGCTTATGGTCACAATATTGTAACCGTGTTGGTCCCAGAATATTAGATATGCAAGGTGGGTGAGGAAATATCCTTTATTGGACCAACTTCTGCTGGTGAAAGAGGCAAGCTTTCAAGCTGCACAGAACTCTTCTTCTAATTGCTATATTTGACATTTTTGATTGGTTAGTGTCAGACTCAGTTCCTGGGAAAAAGTAGCCTAATAGGCTTTCCACAGTTGGTACCCGGGGTATCTTTTCTTTCAGATTTTTGCAGCAGCCTCCATATTGGTGAAGCCCAAGAAACCTGGCGGAACTTCTAGTGGCAGTAAAGCACATAGATTCATTTGGATTAGAGCAGGCAGTCTATTGAAATTAAAATATGAAAATTTAAGATTCCAATCCTTAGTCATTCTGCAGCTTCCTTTGTTTTAACAGCAAGTCTTCCATTTGATGCAGTTCATGCAACTAAAATATGCATATGATTGGAAGACACTAACTGATATTCTTTGGAGAGTTTCCGATGTTTTTGGTTGTATCTTCCAGTTGATGTGCATGTGTAATTAAAACTAGATTGAAGTTGTACATGTGCACACTGCTGAGAGACTGTTTAATGCTTCTGGATTCAGGGTTCCATGTGTAGGTAGTTATCCATAATAGCAGATCAGGTTGAAAATTAATTTTTAACTCTCTTTGTAGGAATAAAAAAGTATGTTGTCGGCTTAATTATCAAGACCTCATCTGATCCAACATGTGTAGAAGTAAGTGAATTCTCTTTAGGGAAATGGGAAGGGAGGGAAGCATTACTGATAACTTAACTCTCTTTTTCTCCACTCTAGAAAGAAAAAGTGTATATTGGCAAACTGAATATGATTCTTGTACAGGTAAACTCTAGCTCCTAGTTTATTTTTAATCTTGCATTAAGAAAATTATACACTTAACAAATCTAACCAGAAAAACTGGTTTTGCATATGGAATGTTTAGAAAGAAAGCTGTACCAACCACGTGGATGTTCTATGTACTTTCAGATACTGAAACAGGAATGGCCCAAACACTGGCCAACATTCATAAGTGATATCGTAGGGGCAAGCCGGACAAGTGAGAGTCTTTGCCAGAACAATATGGTGATCCTTAAACTGTTAAGTGAAGAAGTTTTTGACTTCTCCAGTGGACAGATAACTCAAGTGAAAGCCAAGCATTTGAAAGACAGGCAAGTAAAATATTCTGTAATTTTTCACATACTTCTAATGTACATCAAATTTTCAGTTGCTGCTGCACAATTGCTCTCATCGAAGGTTTTTGGTTAGCTATCGTAGTAACTTTTTACATTTGAGATTCGATTGAGTATTTTGATGATTCCCTTTTTCTTAGTGACACTGTTAAACCTTACCAGACTCATTTAGCAGCTGTGTACACTTCTGCGTTGTGATCAGCTTCTACATTTATATGTATTGTATTGTAGTTCAGCCCTCTTAATTGTGAGCAGGACTGATGTTCTGTGCCTGTGATTGCAAACCAAAATTTGTACGTGGGGAGATATTTGTATAATTTTCATAGAAACTTTTCTCTTACTGCAAAAGCAGCATTATTGAAGTGGGTAGTGTAGTTCACTGAATGTGGCGATGCTGAATGTTTAACATCTTACTATTTTAATTTTTTTTAGTATGTGCAATGAATTCTCTCAGATATTTCAACTGTGTCAGTTTGTGATGGTAAGTCTAATTTCAATAACTTTTTTTAAAATAGAGTGGAATTTCATAGGAAGAGAATAAAGCAGTTTATATATTGTTCCATTACAGGAAAATTCCCAAAACGCTCCCCTTGTTCATGCAACTTTGGAAACTTTGCTAAGATTCCTTAACTGGATTCCACTGGGATACATTTTTGAGACCAAGTTAATCAGCACATTAATATACAAGGTAATCGTGTGGGGGGGTTTTGTTTTTTGTTTTTGTTTTTCATTGATGGTTACTAGCAAATAAGATGGAAGTTTTTGTTAACTGAAATTAAAATGCTTAATATGTAATTTGCTTTTTTGCAATATCCCTAATCTTCTTTGTGAAATCTTTCTTATAGTTTTTAAATGTTCCCATGTTTCGAAACGTCTCTTTGAAGTGCCTCACAGAGATTGCAGGTGTCAGTGTAAGCCAGTATGAGGAACAGTTTGTAACCCTCTTTACGCTGACCATGATGCAGTTGAAACAGGTAACTTTTTTTTAACTTAGTACAAAATAAACTTTCCTAATTTAAATTTTGACTTTTTTTTTTTTAACAAAATAAATTTAACAGAGGAAGCTTAGCTTATATTTGCCAATACACATACATCATTTCATTCCTAGAAAACTAGCAATCTTTTTGCAGCAGAATGTTATACTGTTAAGTTTATTTTTAAAGATGTTACTAAGATTTATTCAAAAGTTGTTAAAGGTTCACAAACAAAATACTACTTAAACTGAAGTTAAGATTGTAAGTATCTATTGGTTACTTGAAGAGTGTCTTTTCAGGCTACTATTATATTCAAGTATTCAAGATCCGGTTAAGACAAACACAACAAAAACATGAAAATGCATAGTTGAGATTATCTAAACCACCATTCTTTTTGTCCTGCCCTCATTGACTTGACCTTGCAAGTTCACCTAGCTTGTGTTTATATTTTAAAAAAAAAATGCATTTGATGGAAGCTTTCATAAGGACTTTGGAAAATACTGCAGACTGTTGTGTAGTAAATTCACTAAATCGTACATCTTCATTGTGTATGTTACATAATATTTTACCTGGTCCTTAAGTTTGTAGCCTCAGGTATGGTAGTTACATGTCTAAACTAAGTCACTCAGAAGGATGCATTTCTGCAGTTGAAACCAGGAATCCCCCTGGTGATTATCCTATATGATACCCTTGGAAGTGTTTGCTTTTATTGAAATTATATAAAAGCAGTGTGATTTCCTCTCCCCCCCCCCCCCCCCCAGCTCATTGACCTTAAAGGATGGCCTCTCTGTAAGAACATGCTGCACTCTTGTTCAGTCAGTCTATCAATAAGTGAATTTAGATTACTTTTAAGTTTTCAGTCACTGATATATTGATGTGCATTGTTTCAGTACAGAATTGTCTTCTAGTTTTTAGTTTTGTGGTTGGTGTTTATATTAGAAAAAAGATTTGGTGTTTGATAATAAGAGCATAGCAGTAGGAATATACTACCGACCACCTGCCAGGTTGATGATGGTAATAGTTAGATGCCCAGGGAGACTAGAGGCTGTAAAAACAGAAAACTCAATAATAGTGGGGGATTTCAACTATACCCCATACTGACTGACTGGGTGTATGTCACTCCAGGATGGGATGCAGAGGTAAAATTTCTAGACATCATTAATGATTGCTTCTTGGAGCAGCTTGTCCTGGAACCTACAAAAGGAGAGGCTATTCTTGATTTAGTCCTAAGTGGAGCATAGGTTCTTGTTCGAGTGTTTGCTCATGTCCATTCCATGTGGGGGGGGGGGGGGGGGGCGCGGTGTGCCCCATTGCTGGAGATTTTTCCCTTAGTGGTATCCGTGGGGCTGGCTCTAGCACCCTCTGGAGCCACGCACACTCATGAGCCAGTATAAGGGGTGCTGCCAGCCACACACTCGCTCAGTTCCTTCTTACCGCTGCTGGAATGACCCCTCTTGCTCCGGCAAGGCTTCTTCCCAATGGTTTTTGGATTCTAATTCTTAGTTTGTTAGTGAAAAATAGTTTTTTGTGTACATAGATTTTGTAGATCGTGTTAGTGATAATAGTGTAGATAGTCCCTATCGTTGGACCCTGCACCAAAAATGACAGAGAAAAAAGACTGAAGGCTATCCTAATGGAAGCCACTCAGACCAGCCACAGAGCCAAGTTGCTCCCATTCTGCACTGAGCATTTTGGCTTCAGTACAAAGCACTCCTCTGGCACCGTTCACCATCTCCGGTGCCAAGGAAGAAGGACAAAAAACAGTGCACCGACAGAGGGCACTCACTGGTGCAGAAAAAGGACAAGCATGGGGAAGACAGCGCAGTTCAACCTGCACTGGGCCACCACTCCACCCTCGGCACCTTGGTGGCACCGTCAACTCCGCCCAGAGCATTGAGTCTGGTGCAGTACCCGCCGCTGAGACTCGGAAACTACCGCAGCACCAGAAGCCTTTGCAGCAGTCGAGGATTTACTATCACTCCCGTTCTCCCGTCCCTCCTGACTCCGATGGGACAGTTGCCGGCTCTAATGACTGGGAGCAGGGAGCGTTGAGCTCCTTCTGGGCACCGGGCCCCCTCTCACCCTCTAAGGGCAAACCGGCCCTGATCCTGTCATCACGACCTCCGGTCTGCCACTGGTCCATGGACTCTCGGCACCGTATGGAGGCAGAGAGGTGTACCACTCCAACATAGTCACCGAGGGAGGACTCTTCATCAGAGTCCAAAGGGAAAACCTATGTGCAGCCTAAGAGCCACCACCGGATGCAGGTTCCCCTCATCAGCACCTGGCCAATGGATCAGTGGCCATACTGGAACCCTGGGAGTTGTCCCCCAGTACTGGGTTCTCCCTCCCATCGATCGTACTCTGTGGTCTTGAAGAGGTGGGCTACCACCCCTTCCCGCTTGGCACCAGACTCTGACTCCAGTACCAACCCTGATACCAACATCCAGGATGTGGCTCTCATGGATGTCATTGAGGAAGCCGCCGCTGCCTCCCCCCCAGACGAGGTCATCTCAGAGCCCAGTAGCTTGCTCCTGCAGGATGACTTCAAGGCCCATCAGGACCTTTTGAAGTGGATAGCAGCTAACATGCGGATGGAAATTGAGAAGCTTAAGGAAACATCCCACAGCCTTATTGACACTCTGCCTGTGGCAGCTCCCTCTAGAGTGGCCTTACCCATTAACGAGGCTTTATTGGGTCCAGTCAAGGCTCTCTGGCAAACTCCTTCTGCCCCCCTTCTTCGCCCCCCTCCTCAAAGAGGTCAGAGAAGAAATATGTGCCTGCATGCGGGTTTGAGAACCTATCCTTGCGCACGCACCCCACTCTGGGTTCCCTGGTTGTGTCAGCAGCCAACAAGAGGGGATAGGTAGGGCACAAAAAACCTGGACCTGTTTTGGGGGAGAGATTTATTCAACGGGTAGCCTTCAACAGTGTATCTCTAACCAGCAAGCTTTGCGGGGGAGATTCAGTTACAATCAGTGGGACTCCCTGGCCAAATTTTAAAACTTTCTGCCTTGAATCTTGAGGCAGAAATTTGCTGCCATCTTAGAGGAGGGTAAGAATGTGGCCAGAACCTCTCTCCCGCTGGCTCTGGACACAGCCAACGCAGCAGCCAGGACAATGGCCTCAGCTGTCACCATGAAACGTTGGGACTTCCTCATGAGGTCCAGCAGTCTATTCAGGACCTCCCTTTTGAAAGCTCCTTACTGTTCTTGGAGCAGACAGACGTGAGGCTTCATGGCCTGAAGGACTCAAGGGCCACCCTCCTGTCCTTGGGCCTCTACGCTCCATCTACTTCAGGCAGCTCTTCAGGCCCCAACAACCACCTCGTTTCTCGGCACCACCTCTGAGACAGGAACCCTCTACAAGGAAAGGGAGAGGTTACAAGCAGCGTCAGCCTCTCCTGTCCACCTCAACCTCCCAGCTGGGGTCTCATAGATGCTCCGGTGGGCTTAAGTAGGCCTTTTGAAGGTGCGTCCAAAGGCACTATACCAGTTCCTGCTTCAGATCCTGCCTCCCCATTATTTTTGGACTATCTGTCCCACTTCACCCTGGCATAGTCCTGCATAACATCGGACCACTGGGTGCTGAATGCAGTGACAATTGGCTATAACCTTCAGTTTTCATCTACCCCCGTCCCTCTTCAGAGACCCTTCTCTCGAGCAACTCCTTGCCCATGAGATGTAGTCCCTTCTGGAACGGGGCTGTGGAGGAAGTTCCTCAAGCCTTGAGAGGGAAGGGGTTTTACTTCTGATATTTCCTAATCCCAAGGGGGGCCTCCGGCCCATTTTCGACCTGCATCGCCTCAACAGGTATCTCAAGAAATTGAGGTTCTGCATGGCCTGCTTGCCTTCATTATACCCTCCCTGGATCCAGGGGACTGGTACACTATCCTCAACTTAAAAGACGCATACTTTCTCATTTCTATTTTCCGTGGCCACAGAAGATTTATTTGATTTATTGTGAAACAATGCCAGAACCACTTCATCGCTCTCCCCTTTGGCCTGTCTACAGCCCCACAGGTTTTCACAAAGTATATGGCACTAGTAGTGGCCTTCCTCAGGTGGCGAGGCATCCAGGTCTACCCATACATTGTTGACTGGCTGATCAAGGGTCGGTCAGTGGCTCACATGTGGAACAGCATTAGTGTGTAGTCCAAGCCACCTTCCTAGCACTGGGCCTGTTGATAAACAAGTAAAAGTCAACTTTTATTCCAGTTCAGGTAATAGAGGTTATTGGGGCAGTGCTTCACTTTACCCAAACCAGAGCCTTCCTTCCGGAGGCCTGATTCCAGACAGTTGGATCTGATATCCAAGGTCATGGTCCACCCAATTACGACAGCCTGAGTTTGCCTCAAGCTGCTGGGGCACATGGCAGCATGCACTTACGTGGTTCAGCATGCAAGGCTGCATCTCGGGCCTCTACAGATGTGGCAGGCATCAGTTTACTCCCGGAACAGACACCACCTGGACTGAGTGCTCGCTGTTCCACCCCTGGTCCTCGCCACTCAGGTGGAAAGACCCAAGATCAGTGATAAGGGTACCCTCCAGAGGACACGTCGGACTGAGATTGTGGAGGTGGGCTTCCCAACCTAAGGACTCAAGACCTATGGTCCCAGGAAGAACTCTCCCTGCATACAAACAGCAGGGAACTCAGGGCTGTACATTTAGCCGGTCAGGTGTTCCTCCCCCAAATCTTAGGCAAGGTGGTGCAAGTTCTGACAGACCATGACCATGTTCTATATCAACAAACAGGGAGGAGCTTGATCCTCTGTCCTGTGTCAGGAGACCATCCGCCTATGGGACTTCTGCGTGAAGCATTCCATCCACCTAGAGGTATCAGACCTTTCGGGAGCCTGAAATACACTGGCAGATCGCCTCAGTAGATCCTTCTCCCTTCACCGCGAGTGGTCTCTTCACCCGGAGATCGCCAGGTTCATCTTCCAGAGGTGGGAGTCTCCCCAGGGGACCAAGCAGAACAGGAAGTGCCATCAGTTTTGCTTGCTGCCCTCTCTGATGCCTTTCTGCTCCCATGGACAGGGCTCCTGCTCTATGCTTTTCCCCTGTTCCTTCTGATTGACAAGGTCCTCCTGAAAATGAAGAAGAATAAGGCAAGAGTTATTCTTCTAGCTCCAGCGTGGCGATGTCAACACTGGTTCAGCACGCTGCTGGACCTATCAATAGCATCCCCTCTTCCGCTTCCACTCCACCCGGACCTGATCTCACAAGACCACGGCTGGTTGCTCCACCCGAACCTTGCATTCCTTAACCTAACTGCAGGGGTGTTACTTGGCTGAACCCAGAGGAGCAGGCCTGTTCAGAGCAAGTTCAACAGGTCTTGCTAGGTAGTAGGAAGCCTTCCACTGGGGCTATGTACCTGGACACACGGAAGTGCTTCTCGCTATGGGCATCTCAATGACATCTCTGGTTCATTCTTCCCTTCAGTCTGTCTTGGACTACTTAATCCATCTGAAGCAGCAAAGTCTGGCCCTGGCATCGATCAAGGTTGCACTTAGCAGCAATCTCAGCTTTCTGCCTGCCAATGAACAGCGGGTCAGTGTTCTCTAATGAGATGACTGTCCGGTTTCTCAAGGGACTGGAGAGAGACTACCCTCGGGTCTGCAAATTGATCCCTCCTTGGGACTTAAACCTGATTCTGTCAAGGCTTGTGGGCCCTCCTTTCAAACCACTAGTGTTGTGCCCACTACTACTTCTCTCTTGGAAGATCGCCTCAGCCAGAAGGGTCTCTGAAATCAGGGTCCTTACATCAGAACCACCATACACAGTGTTCTTCAAGGACAAGGTCCAACTGTGCCCCCACCTGGCTTTCCTGCCAAAGGTGGTTTCACAATTCCATACCATCCAGGCTATTTTCCTGCCGGTCTTCTTCCCGAAGCCTTACAAGAACTCTGAGGATCAGCGGTTTCACACATTGGATGTTAGACATGCCAGGCAACTCTTTGTAGCAGTAGTAGAAAGGATGAAAGGGCTTCCAGTATCAGCCCCAGAGGATGTCATCCTGGATAACTGAATGTATTCGGGCTTGCGACAAGCAGGCCAATGTTACACCTCCAGTCATCCTAACCGGTCACTCCAAGAGAGCTCAATCCTCTTCAGTGGCATTCCTCGCACAAGTGCCAATCCAAGACATCTGCAGGGCAGCAACTTGGTCATCGGTGGATACCTTTGCATCCCACTATGCCATCACTCAACAGGCTCGAGATGACAGGTTTGGAAGAACAGTGTTGCAGTCAGCATGTCCATGAACTCCAAGCCCACCTCCTGAGGTATTTCTTGTGAGTCACCTATCATGGAATGGACAAGAGCAAGCACTCAAAGAGAACAGTTACTAACTTTCCGTATCTGTTCTTCAAGATGTGTTGGACATGTCAATTCCATGACCCACTCTGCTACCTCTCTGTCGGAGTTGACCGGCAAGAGAAAACGGAAAGGGTGAGTGGCAGGTGGCCTCCTTTATACTGGCGCATGGCTCCAGAGGGTGCTAGAGCCGACCCGACAGATACCACTGAGGGGAAAATATCCAGCAATGGTGTACGTAGCCTGCACGCACCTAACATGGAATGGACATGAGCAACACATCCCAAAGAATAAGTTATGTAAGGTTAGTAACCATTTTATCTGTTCAAGAGGTAAATATAGCTGAACTGCTTGGTAACTAAATGTAACTAGGGCTGTCAAGCTATTTAAAAAAAATTAATCACACGATTAAAAAGATTTAATCAATCAAAATTAATAAAAAAATCATGGTTAAACGGCCACGTAAAAGTGGTTGGAAACAAGAAGACATCCTTTAAAAATTGGAAGTCCGTACTAGTGAGTAAAACAGCATAAATTCAAGTCAAGTGTAAAACTATAATTAGGCAGATCAAAAAAGAATTTGAAGGACATCTAGCAAAAGACACAGAAATGAACAGCAAAAAATTAAGTACATCAGGAGCAGGAAGCCTGACGAGTCATTGGGGCCTCTGGACAACAAAGATGCTAAAGGATCACTCAAGGAAGACAAGGCCATTGCAGAAAAACTAAATGAATACTTGTATCGGTTTTCACTGCGGAGGATGTGAAGGAGATGCCTACAACCTAGCCATTCTTTTTCTGTGACAAATCTGAGGGACTGCCCCCAGATTGAGGTGTCAGATGGTTTAGGACCAAATTGGTAAATTAAACTGTAATAAGTCACCAGGACCAGATGGTATTCACCCAAGAGTTCTGAAGGAACTCAAATATGAAATTGAAGAACTCGTAACTGTGATTTGTAACCTATCACATAAAATAGCTTCTACACCAGATGACTAGAGGATAGCTAATGTACGCCAATTTTTATTATTATTTTTTTTTTTAAAAAAAGGTTCCAGGGGTGATCCTGACAATTACAGTCCAGTAAACCTAACTTCAGTACCAGGTAAATTGGTTGAAACTATAGTAAAGAACAGAATTATCTGACCTATAAACACGATATGTTGGGGAAGAATCAACATGGTTTTTGTAAAGGGAAATCATGCCTCACCAATCTATGAAAAATCTTTGAGGGTGTCAGCAAGCACGTGGGCAAGGGTGATCCAGTTGATACAATGTACCTAGACTTTAAGAAGGCTCTGACAGTGTCCCACACCAAAGACTCTTAAGCAAATTAAGCAGTCGTGGAATAAGAGGGAAGGTCCTCTCGTGGATCAATAACTGATTATAAGATAGGAAACAAAGGATATGTATAAAATCAGTTTTCACAGTGGAGAGGTAAATAGTGGGGTCCCCTAAGGATCTGTACTGGGACCTGTGCTGTTCAACATATTCATAAATGATCTTGAAAAAGGGGTGAACAGTGAGGTGGCAAAGTTTGCAGACGATACTAAATTACTCAAGGTAGCTAAGTCAAAAGCTGACTGAGAAACGGATCTCTCAAAACTGGGTGTCCAGGCAACAAAATAGCAGATGAAATTCACTGTTGATTAGTGCAAACTAATGCACATTGGCAAAAATAATCCTAACTATATAGACAAAAGGACAGGGTCTAAAGTGGCTGTTACTACTCAAAAAAAAATCATAGTCATCGTGCATAGTTCTTTGATGTGCAGTGGCATCAAAAAAGTTAACTATGTTAGGGGCCATTAGGAAAGGGATAGATAATAGAACAGACATAGCATAATGCCAAAATATAAATCCATGGTATGCCCACATCTTGAGTACTGCGTGCACTTCTGGTTTCCCCATCTCAAAAAAGATATTTTAGAATTGGAAGAGGTATCAAGAAGGGCAGCAAAAATAAGTGGTATGGAACAACTTCCATACAAGGTTAAAAATACCGGGACTGGTTAGCTTATAAAAAAGACGACTAGTAGCGGATATGATAGAGGTCCATAAAATCACGAATGGTATGGAAAAAGTGAATAGGGAAATATTTATCCCGTCATATAACACAAGAATTCAGGGGTCACCCAAGGAGATTAATAGGCAGCAGGTTTAAAACAAACATACAAAAGTAGTACTTCACACAGTCAACCAGGGAATGTTATGAAGGCCAAAAGCACAACGGGGTTCAAAAAAGAGTTAGCTAAGTTCATGGAGGATAGGTCACTCAATGGCTATTAGCCAAGATGGTCAGGGACACAACCCCATTCTCTGGCTATCCCTAAATCTCTGACTGCCAGAAGCTGGGACTGGACAACAGGGAAAGGATTTCTCTAAATTGCCCCGTTCTGTTAATTCCCTCTGAAGCTTCTGGCACTGGCCACTGTCACAGACAGGATACTAGGCTAGATGGCCCATTGGGCTGACGCAGCATGATTTATGTGATTCATGGCAAATTAAAGTTGGTTGGTGACCTTTAGTGCTGACTGTGACTTTTTATGAAGATCACAATGTTCCTGAGTGGTGTTCCCCCCCCCCCCCCCAGGTAACAAAAATTTACAGCTTTCACTGCAACTTAATACTTTTTTGACAGGAAATTTCCTTAAGTTTCTTTATGTATAAAAATTGCTCTGGCTGAGCTTGCAAGCTGTTTGGACTAAATAACTTGTTCCTCCCTGGCCCCAAACCATTTCGTGGTTTATCTCCCACAGTGTGGACAGTAATGGATCTAGGATTTTGCGGTGTAGTGTGCAAATTGGTTTTGAGACAGTGAAGCAGTTGAAGTGTGTGTGGAATATAGCATTCATACTGACAAAAATCTTTGAGATCAAAGTTGACTTCCAAAGCAGATATTTGCATTTTCTAGCAATCTGTTCATGTTATAGGTCAACTCTTGATGAATAAAGGTCTCATAGTGACCTTAAACCAACTTTGGTGGTGATGTTAACAATTTGTTTCAACCTTGGTGTAGATTGTACTGTACTACTAAAATGCATTTTTGAACAAAGTAGTACTGTATCTTCTACTGTTTCGGCATTCAATGCCTGTTTAAATGAATATGTTACTTGGATTTTGCTAGGATAAAATCTGGCTTTGATAAAAAGGGATGGGACTCAAGGTTGTAGTTTACCCAATCTAGCGGGGGGAAAGAATGGTTTGAAATGAAATACATCCCATGTCATGTACTTAATTATAGTTATTCCGCAAACACAGGCATAAACTTTATCCAAAATGGAAAACTATAAGTGTATTTGCTCTAGGATATCAAAACACTTTTACCAATGTACTTGCTTTTTCAGCATCTAAACTACTACAAAGCTTGAGCCAGACTTATCCAAATGAGCCTAGAGCATTTTTGATGCCAAGTTGGCTGGACTGAAGTGCAGGAGTCAATTCTAAAAACACTTTGTTTTCAGTGGTTCTGTCTTCCATGACTTTATTTCCACAATTAACAATCATCCTCATGCAGCAAATTATGCTCAACCTCTTTCACAAATATAGGCTATGGGTTTGAATTTTGGATCTTCAATTTTAAGTGTTGGAAGACAAGAAATGAACTAAATTATGTCATCAGTATTCAGTTTATTTCCTCTCTTGTGTAGACTCAACCCATGACCTTGTATTTGAGACAGTCATGTTGGCAAAGTAATGGAAAAGGTTCCTTATCTTTGATTCAGTTCTTGTTTTGTTTTTGTTTGTTTTGTTTTTTGTGATAGTGATAGTTCTTAAAGCAGGGGTGGGCAAACTACGACCCGGAGGCCACATCCGGCCCTCCAGCCGGTTTAAACCAGTTGCTCGAGCTCCTGCTGGGGAGTAGGGTCTGGGGCTTGCCCTGCTCCAGCCAGAGAGCGGGGTCGGAAGCCTCTCCACATGCGTAAGCTGAGGCTCCCGGAAGCAGCAGCATGTTCCCCCTCCAGCTCCTATGCTTAGGGGCAGCCAGGGGGCTGTGCACGGTGCCCCCCGCCCCAAGCGCACCCCTCTCCCCCCGCAGCTCCCATTGGCCGGGAACTGCGGCTAATAGGAGCCGCAGGGGTGGTGCCTGCTGATGGGGCAGCATGCAGAGCTGCCTGGCCGCACCTCCACATAGGAGCCGCAGGGGGACGTGCTGCTGCTTCCAGGAGGGGGGATATGATTGCTCTCTTTAAATATATCAGAGGGATAAATACCAGGGAGGGAGAGGAATTATTTCAGCTCAGTACTAATGTGGACACGAGAACAAATTGATATAAACTGGCTGTCGGGAAGTTTAGGCTTGAAATTAGACAAAGGTTTCTAACCATCAGAGGGGTGAAGTTCTGGAACAGCCTTCCGAGGGAAACAGTGGGGGCGAAAGACCTCTCTGGCTTTAAGATTAAGCTTGATAAGTTTATGGAGGGGATGGTTTGATGCGATAACGTGATTTTAGTCAATAGGTCAATAACGTGCCATCGCTGGTAATTAGTAACAATGGTCAATGATGGGATATTAAAAGTTACTACAGAGAACTTTTTTCCGGAGGGTCTGGCTGGAGAGTCTTGCCCGCATGCTCGGGGTTCAGCTGATCGCCATATTTGGGGTCGGGAAGGAATTTTCCTCCAGGGTAGATTGGCAGAGGCCCTGGAGGTTTTTCGCCTTCCTCGGCAGCATGGGGCAGGGGTCGCTTGCTGGAGGATTCTCTGCCACTTGAAGTCTTTAAATCATGATTTGGGGACTTCAACAGCTGAGTCAAGGGAGAGAATTATTCCAGGAGTGGGTGGGTCAGTTTTTGTGGCCTGCATCATGCGGGAGGTCAGACTAGATGATCATAATGGTCCCTTCTGACCTTAAAGTCTATGAGTCTATGAGCTGCTTCAGGTAAGCACCTCTTGGAGCCTAAACCCCTGACCCCCTCCCTTGCCCCAGCCCGGAGGGCTCCCCCCTCGCACTCTGAACTCCTCATTTCTGGCCCCACCCCAGAGCCCGTACCCCAGTCAGAGCCCTCCCTCCCTCCCGCACCCCAACCCCAATTTCATGAGCATACATGGCCCACCATACAATTTTCATACCAAGATGTGGCCCTCAGGCCAAAAAGTTTGCCCACCCCTGTCTTAAAGCGAGACAGATTTCCACTGAGGATGTGACAGTAGTGTCAGCCTGTAATCTGACAAGTCTCTCAAATCTTTTCCAGTTGCTTTAAGTACAGTGCCTCTCTGATAAAAAGTGTTCCTTGTATTATATGAATGCTGTTATTTTAATCAAAGTAATCCTCATGCTCAGTGTAGTTGGATGTGAATGTAGTAGCAGTCTTCCTGAGTTTCTTGGAGTGTCAGTGAAAATCTGGGGCACCAATTCTTTCAACCAATCATTCACCAAGCAGCTACTGGTTGCCTTATTTCCACAATGTGCATTAGGTTGATCAAGTTTATTACTTTCTCAAGCTCAAATAGCATGCTTTGCACCCAGGTATATGTTTGTACCTAAGTTTGATTGTACGTAAAGTTCACCTCTCATTTTCTGAACAATATCCTTGTCATATTTTTATCTGCATCCTTGGATGGCATCTTCAGCAACTTGAATATTTTATATTGTATGGATGCTTGTAGTCCTTTTTAGGTCATCTTTCATAAATGTAAATGACTACATGAGATTTTCTCTTAATTTTTCTCTGTTAGTTCACTTGTAGCATCTAGTGGACCTGCAAGTTTTAAAGCATCTGAAAACATATGGCTAGTGTTTTAAACAGGATTTTTCGCAATCCTAATGTGGCTCCCATTGGAAAAAAAATAGGAATTACACCCTTTTAGGCTAAATTCAGACATGTCAGAGTTCTGAGTATTACTCTTTGTTTAGTTTGGCAGCTGGTGTTCTGTTCTTCCATGCTCCTGTTAGGTGCTTTTACTTCTTACTACTTAAATTTGCCTGGCTTAGTGAGTTATTATTCACTTTATGGACCAATTGAATGCCAAATTTGTGGTACGTTAAAATACTTAATCCCATTTTAGTACCACATTATATCATTGCTGAATTTGGCCCAGACACTTCCATTTGAATTCCTTCTACTTATTCTAAGACTTCATTTGACTGAATTTGTTTTTTGTTTTATAAAGATAAACTATATTAGAACCGAACTAATTTAAAATTTAACACCAAAATATAATCTTGGCAGCAGATTAGAGATTTAGATTCCCCTGCTCCTCTCTGAAACACTTAAATTAATGTCAACACTGTTGTCTTAAGGCAGTCATCAAATGTAACGCATTGAGATTATTTTTATTTATATTGTGGGTAGCCCTTGAAGGCCAGGGCCCTATTATCTAGGCACTGTATAGCATATTAAAGATTAATGGAATTCATTCACATTTCTTAGGACCTTTCCATACATATATAACTGTGTGCTTTTGGCGGGGGTGGAAGGGAGAAGCATTTGCAGGGTGGTTGTGAGGAGGGGAATGCAGTGAATAGCAGAAATGTTTTTTTCCTAAAAAGGACAAAACATTTGTTAATTAAAAACATCCAAATGTTCCCTGGCTTCTACAGGTAATATTGCACCTTTTTGGTGTGATCCGTACTATACATAAGTTTAAAAACTGCTGACCTAGAAAATTCATTCCTGTTTTATTAGATGCTTCCTTTAAACACCAATATCCGACTTGCATACTCCAATGGAAAAGATGATGAACAGAACTTCATTCAGAATCTCAGCTTGTTTCTCTGCACATTTCTCAAGGAACATGGTCAGCTTATAGAAAAGAGATTAAATCTGAGGGAAACCTTAATGGAGGTAAGTTCTATAGTGGCAGTTAACGTAGTTTGTATGTCCTTGTGCTGGATGAGTACCTCAAATGATGTGTCCCTAGTGCAGTTACTTGAACTAAATCTGTAGCACTCACCACAAAAGAAAAGCAGTTAGAGAAGTAAGTCCTTGGGTTTCCTTCCCATAACTAACAAATACTTAAACCCCTGATTAAGACACATTAAAGATATTTCACTTGGTAACACCTGCTAATTGCACTTTTATATGCAGTGACCTTACATTATTTATATCACAATGCCCAAAGACTGCAGTCATGATCGGGGTCCATTTGTGCTATATGCTGTACAAATATATAGGAAGATACAGTTCCTGCTACCAAAGAATTACATGGTAAAACTTGAAAGCTGTGTGAGAGAGGGGTGTATGTATGTGTAATATAACATTTAGCTTTTGACTTAAACTATCCTAGTGTCTTCTCTGTATTTATCATAACCACCGTAAAGTGATCCGTTTCAAACTTTCAGTATTAAACTAAGCAACCTAATCACAGAGGGCAGTATTCCATCATTATGTAATAACAGAGATATACATTGCAGTAATGCATGCCATTGGGGTAATCTTTAGCGGTTAAAAGTAGCAGAACGCTAAACCCTATTTACCATGCACTCTTGGTGACTATATTTGCATTGCAGCAGCACCTAGGGTATGTCTACACTGCATTTACACACTTGTGGCTGGTCCGTGCCTGCTGGCTCGGGCTAAGGGATCGCTTAATTGTGGTGTAGATGTTTGGCCTGGGGCTGCAGCCTCAGCTCTAGGACCATTCCACCTTGCAGACTCCTAGAGCCCAGGCTGAACGTCTACACTGCAATTAAACAGCCCCGCAAGCCCCAGCCTGAGTCAGCTGGCACAGGCCAGCCATGGGTGTTTAATTGCCATGTAGACCTATCCCTAGAGGTTGCAGTTAGAGATCAAGGCCTCATTATGCTAAATGCTGTACGTATGTAGTAGTAATCAAAGCTTAAAGTATTACTACAATTCTGCTTGCTCCCTTTTCCTAGTTGCTACTGCATCCCTTTTTCCTCTTAGTCATGAAATAAAACTAGGAGCAGTGCAATGAAATAGAATAAAAGAAAATTTCAGTTGCAGTTGAGTAGGGTGTGAAACTGAAACCCTGGAAGATTTTATCAAACACTTAAAGGGCAATCTATCTAAGCAGCAAGTATAGAACAGTTACAGTCGAGTCCCCTGCGTCTGTATTTGTAATGTAGACAGGTCCTTAGACTGGGGAATAATCTTGCAACGGAATTGTTAGCCCCATTTTTTCAATCATTTAAAACTGAACTGGGCAAGGTACTCGTGAATATTTTGCAGAAAACTGTTCCGCACCATCAGAAGGATTAGAACAGTGGTTCTCAATTTGTTTTGGCCCACGGCCCACAAGAAACTAAAAGATGATTGTAGGATTTGAGTCATAGGATAGATACCTTTAGTTGTGTGTTGCGAATCAAGGTTGTGCTGGGTGTCAGCTGTTCTGTGTTGCTGCTGCTTCTGCCTCTCTCCTGCTCGGCCCTTCAAACAGCTAAGTACATCTCTACCTCGATATAACGCTGTCCCTTGGGAGCCAAAAAATCTTACCGCGTTATAGGTGAAACCGCGTTATATTGAACTTGCTTTGATCCACCAGAGTGCGCAGCCTTGCCCCCCCGGAGCACTGCTTTACCGCGTTATATCTGAATTCGTGTTATATCGGGTCGCGTTATATCGAGGTAGCAGTGTATTTTCGTATTCATGTGCAACTGCTTCAAAAGTTTTATGTGGAACTAGATTCACTTTCTGCCTTGGTTGTTTTTAGCACCACGGTGGATGCATATTAGCTGACATGGGTCTCCTGCTACTTCGACTGTTGTCCCACGTTGTAGTGTGGTGGCCTTTTGAAATCCCCCTCAGTGCATTGCTTCTGGAAGCTGAACTAAGTACTCTGATCAGGGTCCAGAATATTGCAGCTGACAATGCTAGTGGGGGACACAGGGCAGACAGTGCAAAGTATCTTAAACTGATTCAGCATAGCTAGCATGAATACGCTGAATTGTTGTTAAATTGCTTCAGTACAGTGAGTTTAGTTGTAAAAGGTTCAAATCATTAGTAATGACAAGGCCTCTTTTTGTGGTGGTCTTCGTAGCACAATTTCTTCATTCTGACTTCCTAGTTCTGTCATGTGCAACTGGTAAGACTATATAGATTTTGTTTTCTGCTTTAGAAAAAAATCAATATTCTGAGAGTCCAGGGCCCAGATTTTTGAAGATATTTAGGTGTTGCTTGGTCATCAAGTGTTGATGGAATTTAGACTAAGTGCCTAAATCCCTGTTGAAAATGAGATTTAGGCTCTTAAATCAGGTGTTGCAACAGTGAGCCAGCAAAGTCTGAATACCTTTTAAAAATGTGGACCTAAGTCCCTGGGATGCTTATAAAACACTTCAAATCCTATGCAGCGGCTTCAGCTGGTTTTACAAAAATTCTAAAAACTGGTTGCAGAAGACTGTGCTATTGGAGTTTTAAGAACTGATTTATTCTTCAAGTGCTTGTTCATGTCTTTTCCATGCTAGGTATGTGCATGCTGTGTGCACTGTTGCTGGAGATCTTTCCCTTAGTGGTATCTGTAGGGCTGGCTCTAGTGCCCTCTAGAGTTGCACACATATGCATTGGGATAAGGGGCGCCACCGGCTCCACATCCTCTTGATTCCTTCTTACCACCCATGATGGTTGCTGGAACGATCCTTTTTGCTGCGGCAAGTGGTTGGGACTTTTCTCCATTTATTCTTAGTGTAGATAGTCCTTAGAGTTAGCATATATAGTCGTGTAAATAGTTGTCTCTGTTATCGAGGGACTTTTTGCCCCAGAGGCTGGACATGCCCTGGTCCCTGGGCTTCAAACTCTGTTCCTCTTGCGGCAAGCCAATGTGAGGTGAGTGACCTGCACTTTAGCTGTTTAAAGTGTCTGGAGGAGTCTCGCATTAAAGATAAGTGCCAGATCTGCAGGGACTTCAGCCCTCGCACTGGAAAAAACTGTTCTTCAGCTGAATGTCCTTCTCTTGGAGGTGGCCCTCAGACCAGTCTCGGAACCAAGCTGTTCCACAGCGATGCTGAGCACTCCCTCAGCACAGGGCTTTTCCTGCCACCATTCTTCATCTCCGGTGCTGAGGAAGAAGCATAAGAAACAGCACACAGAGAGAGGGCGCTCTGTGGTGCAGGAAATGAACAGCTCAGTGAGACCCATGCCAGGTCACTTGTCCTCACCGAGCCACTGATGGCCTGCCAACTTCACGTAGAGCGCCTAGTCTGCTTCGGGACCCACCATAGACTCCTGGAAGCAGCCACGGTGCTTAGGTGTCAGCTGCCTCCTTCGACACTGGAGGCGTTCCAAGTGACGAAGGACCTGTCTCTCCCAATTCCGCCAACCCCACAAGGACCTCCGACAGCCGGGGATAGGAGAGAACAGGAAGCGCCAAGCTCCTTGCCAGCACCAACCACCACAGCACTGTCTAGGAGCAAGACTTCCATGATCCTGGCACAGTGATCACTGATCCACAGGCTTTTTAAAGGTGCATCAGGGCGTTACACCAGTCTGAGTTCCAGATTCATCCCCTCTCTTGTTGTTGGACCATCTTGCTGCCCTTCAGCCAAGTATGGTCATAGATAACATCGGACTGTTGGGTCCTCAGTTCAGTAACAGTTGGTTACACTCTCCAGTTTGTATCTACCCCTCCCTCCCATCCCCCACCCTGGTCCCTCTTCGGGGCCCTTCTCACCAGCAATTCCTTGCCGGGGAGATGCAATCCCTACTACTTGTGGGGGGCCTGTAGTCCGTTGGGGGGAGTAGCCCCTTCCCCTCTGGGTCTGTGGGCAGCCAGTCAACCTCACTGCGTCTCTGGGAGGCCACCTGGCGTGGGAAATCAGCGGGGCGATGGGAGACATGAGCGCAGGTCTGTGATCAGGGCCGAACGACAAACACAGAGCCCAGCCCCTGGTCAGGGTGGGGCAGCAAAGAGTCTCTGGCTCAGGCCTGTGCTTGGGCTGGGTAGCCAAATAATCTGTTAGCCCAGGCCCTTAAATCAAGGCGGAGCAGTAGAGAGTCTGTGGGCTCAGGCCTGCACTCAGGCTGAGCCGCAAAACAGTCAGGCCTCCTAGCTCTGGTGGAGAGCTGACAAGCACAGGTTTCTTGCCTCAGAGAGGGGGAGACTGCCACCCATGGGTTGGAGTGGCAGGGGGGACTCAGGCCCACCCACTCCACTGCACCCCGGCCCAGGGCCCTAGCAGTGGCAGAGCAGTCTGCCACTGAGTCAGCGGGGATCCTAACCGTAACACACTGACTCACTTGCTGTCAGCACTGCAGTCAGACAAGGGTTGGCTACCCCTGGGTCACTTCCTAACTCCCCCTCAGGGTGTACCTATATCTGTAGAGGGTCGTCGGGGAAGAGGGCCTCTGTCAGGGCTGGCATCTCCTCCATGTTCAGGTCTGTAAATGGTCCTGGCCAGTCCTCCGCTTCCTTGGGGTCTGTGGCAGCCTCCCAACTCGGGAGCTTGCAGGAGGCGACTGGCTCCTCTGGGGCCCCATCTGAGTTCTCCAGCCCGCCTTTTATACTTCCTGTCCCACCCACTGACTTCTGGTGGGAGGGTTGAGCGTGGCGTGGCTCCGCCCACCAAGGTTCAGTGAGGGACCCCTCCCCCTCCAGGTCTGTGGGCAGCCGGTCTGCTTCACTACAGGGCCATAGAGGAAGTTCCTTCCTAATCTCGAAGGCCAAAGGGGGCCTAAGGCCCATCTTGAACCTGCGTCGCCTTAACAGATATCTCAAGAAACTAAAGTTCTACATGGTCTCTCTGACCTCCATCATACCCTCCCTAGATCCAGGAGACTGGTACGCCTCCCTCAATTTAATGGAGCTTACTTTCACATCTCTATCTTCCACAGTCACCAAAGATTTCTCAGGTTTGTACGGGGTCAAAGCCACTATCAATTCACCGCTTTCCCCTTTAGCCTATCGGCAGCCCCACAGGTCTTCACGCAGTATATGACAGTAGTAGCAGCCTTCCTCATGCACTGTGTGCAAGTCTATTCGTGCCTTGATGGCTGGCTGATCAAAGGTCAGTTGCATGATCAGGTACGGCACAGCATCAGTACTGTCCGGGCCACCTTCTGGGCACTGGGCCTGCTGATTAAACAAGCAAAAGTCAACTCTGGTCCCAGCTCAGAGAATAGAGTTAATCGGGGCAGTGCTTGACTCAACTCCAGCAGAATCTTCCTTCTGGAGGCCCAATTCCAAACTTATGTCGGACCTGATGTCCAGCATCACAGTCCACCAATAATGACTGTTCAGGTCTGCCTCAAACTATTGGGACACATGGCAGCATGTACTTGCCTGGTACAGTATGCAAGGCTGCGCCTCCAGCCCCTCCAGATGTGGCTGACATAAGTCTACTCCCTGAGTAGACACCATTTAGACTCACTGTCCCACCTACAGTCCTCGTTTCCCTGACCTAGTGGAGAGACCCAGAATCTGTAATGTTAGGGAGTACCCTTTGCTGATCCTCAACTGTCTATAGCCTTAACCTCGGTTAAACCTAGGGTGGGGAGCCCACCTCAACAATTTCAGGACCCAGGGCCTCTGGTCCCAAGAAGAACTCTCCCTACATATAAATGTCTGGGAACTCAGGGCTTAGCTTGCCACAAGTTCATTCCCCAGACCTCAAGGAAAGTGGTGTCGGTCCTGACAGACAACATCACATCCATGTTTTACATCAACAAGCAGGGAGGTGCTCGATCTTCAGCCCGAAATGTACTGGCGGATCGCATCAGCAGAGCTTTTTTTCTCTCACCATGAGTGTTTTTTTTCACCTGGAAGTCATCAGGGTCATCTTCCAGAGATAAGAGCCTCCCCAGTTGGAACTATTTGCTACCAGGGAGAACAGGAAATGCCATCTGTAGTGCTCGCTGTGCAGGCTCCCTCCCCAATGCCTTCCTGCTTTCGTGCGCAGGCCACCTACTATACAGACCTTTTCTCCAATTCCCTTGGTTCACAATGTTTTCCTAAAAATCAAATGAGACGAGGGAAGGGTTATCCTGATAAGATGTTGGCATTGATTTGGCATGCCTCTGGACCTCTCTGTGGCAGCACCACTCATGCTCCCACTCTGCCTGGACTTGATCTCACAAGACCATGGCAGGTTGCTTCACCTGAAACTTGCCTTACTGCACCTGACTGCATGGATGCTGAACCCCAAGGAACAGGGCTGCTCGGATCAGGTTTGACAGGTCTCGCAAAGTAATAGCCTTCCACCAGGGCTACCTACTTGGTCAAGTAGAAATGTTTCTCTTGTTGGGCCTCTGAATAGAATCTCTCTCCATTCTGATCTTCTCTGCGGTCTGTCTTGGACTATCTGCTCCACCTAAAGCAGCAAGGTCTGGCTCTCTCATCTATTAAGGTTCATTCATTTCAGCCTTCCACCCACCAGTGAATGGCAGATCAGTGTTCTCCCACAAGATGACCGTCTACTTTCTCAAGGGGTTGGAAAGACTCTATCCTCAGGGTTGCAAACTGACCCCTCCCCCACCATGGAACTTAAACTTGGTCCTGTCGTGTCTCACGGTGTCCCCCCCCTTAAATTGTTAGCATCGTGCTCCAAAGCTCATTTTCCTGCTGGCTGTCCTCTCGGTCAGCAGGGTCTCTGAGATCAAAGTCCTTACGTCGCAACCATCTTAAATGGTGTTCTTCACTGACAAGTTTCAACTGCACCCCCATTCAGCCTTTCTACCAAAGATGATGTCACAAATCCATAACAATCAGGTCATTTTTCTACCTGTCTTCCCAAAACCCAACAGATCAACTAAGGAACATTGGCTTTGTACATTGGACCTTAGGCAGGCCCTCACCTTTTTTTATTGAAAGGAGTAAGCCCTTCCACAAATCCAAACAACTCTGTAGCAATAGCGGTAAGGATGAGAGGACTACCTGTGTTACCGCAAAGAATCTCATCCTGACTAACCACGTGTATTCGGGCTTGCTATGAGCAGGCGAACATCCTGCTTCCGGCCATTGTGACTGCTTATTCCACAATAGTCCAGGCTTCAGCAGCAGCATTTCTCGTGCAGGTACAAGTCCAGGACATCTGCAGAGCTGTGACCTGGTTGTTGGGTCGTACCTTCGACCCAACAGGCACAAGACGATGCCAGTTTCGGGAGATCAGTGGTACAGTCAGTATGTCCATGAACTCTGAGCCCACCTCCTGGGGTACTGTTTGAGTCACCTAGCACGGAATGGACATGAGCAAGCTCTCGAAGAAAAATGGTTACTACTAACCTTTTGTAACTATTGTTCTTTGGGATGTGTTGCTGTGACCATTCCATGACCCACGCTCCTACATCTGTCAGAGTTACCAGCAAAAAGGAAATGAGATGGTGCGGGGCCGGCGGCGCCTCTTATACCAGTGCATATCCGCGTGACACCAGAGGGCGCTAGATCCAGCCCTATGGATACCATTAAGGGAAAAATCTCTGGCAACAGTGCATGCAGCACGCACACATCTAGCATGGAATGGATGTAAGTAACACATCTCTAAGAACAAGTTACGGAAAGGTTAGTAAATGTTCTTTGCCAATGTGAAGGCAAACATATAGTAATAGTTCAACTAGTCTTTCCATTGCTACCCCATATTGTATCAAGGACCTTTTGAAATCTCTTGGTTCACTGCTTGTGGGAGCTATGCAAGGTTCTGTGCTACTCAGGTGGCATTGCAAATGAAACTATTTAGAACTGTGTTCATGTCGTTTTGAAACTGATTTGATGTAACTGTTGTGAACACATTGCATTGTCTTAAATCAGTTCAGTTATGGATCACTTGATTCTCCTAGCATGCACAGCCTATGGGGACTACATCTAAAGATATTTCACTCCTTCCGGCTGATCTTGTCCACAGTTGGCTGGTGATACGGGATGTTGGGATTAGCTGGAGGGAAAGATTAGCTAAGAGAGCATTGAATGTTGGAGCGTGTAGCCCCAACTTATGATTCTATATCAGAAATATACCAAATAGATTCCTTTTAATGTTTTGGTGTGCATATTGGTCAGCACCATTGCAGTAAAGAGAAAAAGGAAGTTACAAATAAAAGTAACTTTTATTTCCCTTCATGTGTCCTGATAGAAATTTTCATTGAGTGCAAATGAGGAATGTCTGCCGTTCCTCTGTCAGCAGTTTAAACATCTACCTTCTGTGAGCAGCAAAAGATGATGCACTCAACAAAGACTTCTTCAAAATGCTGAGCTCCACAACACTATGGTAGTGGTAATCTTGAGTAGCCAGATATTGGTATTGTCCTGCTGACAAACACCTTGCTTTAGGAGACTGTAAAACCACACTGTCTTGCAGAAACTGAAGAGATGATTATCTTGATTAATCAAGAATTATACATGGAGATTCAATTATTTTGAGAAATTATCACCTTTTAATCAGGTTATTGTAACTTTTCAAAAGTATAGGTACATATGTTGGAAAAGTTCCCTGTGGTCATAGTCATGGCAGTTGATCATTTCTTGGGATGCTGACCTTTTAATTATAATTATAACATACTGATTCATTTTGTTTCTAAACGTTATGGCAAAGATATATATAGATATATATAAAGCCTTTCACTAAAACTATTTGGATAAATAAACCTTCAGCATCAAGGTATTATCCACAGAAAATACTGATTGACCAATAACTCAATTTTGTGTAAATCACATTTCTGTAGGCTCTTCACTATATGTTGCTGGTGTCAGAAGTCGAAGAAACTGAAATTTTTAAGATTTGTCTTGAATACTGGAATCATTTGGCTGCTGAACTGTATAGAGAGAGTCCATTTTCAACATCTGCTTCTCCATTGCTTTCGGGAAGTCAACATTTTGATGTTCCTCCCAGGAGACAGCTTTATCTGCCTGTTCTGTCAAAGGTAATGTTGGGGGAATTCATGTTTAATTGAATGCACCGTAAGTAGGACTCCATGTTGGTCACGGAAGTCACGGATTCTGTGACTTTTGCAGCGGCCAGTGTGGCTAACCCTAGGGCTGCCCAAGCAGCTATCTCTGGGGCCAGCCACACTGGCTGCTGCTCAGACAGCCCAGGGCAGCGGTCCCGGGGGCGGCCAGAGCAGCTGTTGCTTGGCAGACCCCGGCACTGGTCCCAGGGTGGCCAGAGCAGCCGCTGCTCAGCGGACCCTAGCAGCTGGTGCTGATGCACCCCCCCAGCAGTTGTTCCATAGGGCAGCCCTACCCCCAGCAGTAAATTCCCCTCCTCCTCCCTCCCCCCCCTTCCCCCCCCCCCCCCCCCAAAGATTTAGTCAGGCGTATTTATAGTATAAGTCATGGACAGGTCACGGGCAATAAACAAAAATTCTTTGCCCGTGACCTGTCTGATTTTTACTAAAAATACCTGTGACTAAATCGTAGCCTTAGCCATAAGTTTACATACATCCTTGTAGAAAAGGAAATCTGTACTTTGTATGACCAGTGCCTCAGTATAACGGAATATTTCTGACAACATTCGATTTTGGCTGGTGACTAGTTACTCCACCCCTTGAGCTATTAAACTGTGGCACACCTATATCTTGTTTGATACCTTGTGCATTAATACTTCAGAGTACATAGAGGGACACTACTCATTAGTTCAGTGGTCCCCAGCCTTTTTCGTCTGGCAGGTGCCAGACAACGAGCCACGGAGGACCGTGGCAGCGGACGAGCATCCGCCAAAATGCCGCCAACAAGCAGCAACGTCAATAGGCGCCACCGCCAAAATGCCGCCGACATTGTCAGTGGCATTTTGGCGGATGCTCGTCCACTGGCCAGTACGCGGGCACATTTAGACACCCCGGCGGGCGCCATGGCGCCTGTGGGCACCGCGTTGAGGACCCCTGCATTAGTTAGTCCATGGCATCTAAACTTTTGTCAGTGGTAAAAATCACATAACCTCATCGCCCATATTTAATACAAACTAAATGGAAAAATTTGAATAAACATCTTGATTAAATGTGCCTTAAATAACTTAATGCAACATTAATGTTGATATCTTCCAATATCTCAGAAGTTTGGAAATTAAATTTTAACTTTCCAATACATTTTTTGTCTGTTTGTGTGAGAGATGCCCAGTAGGCATGTCAAGTCCTCTAAGATTATCCTTGTCTGCTGGTTTAAGTCTCAAACACGTGGGGCCCGCGGGGTTCTTTCGTGCGGCCCGCCAAGCCCCCCCCCCTCACCTTCCCCCGGGACTCCAGCCGCTTCCTGGAGTGGGGACAGTGGCCAGGGCAGGCAGGCAGGCAGGGAGCCTGCCCTGGCCGCGGTGCTGTCACCCTGGAGCCGCTCTAGGTAAGTGGGGCCGGAGCCCGCACCCCAACTCCCTCTCCGGAGCCCCCTTCCACATCCCACACCCTCCCGCACCACAACTCCCTGCCCTGAGCCCCCTGCTGCACCCTGTACCCCGACCCCCTGCCGCACCCCTCTCCCCTCCTGCACCTCACACCCCAACTCCCTGCCCTGAGCCCCCTGCCGTACCCTGCACACCTCCTGCACGTCAACTCCCTGCCCTGAGCCCCCATCACACCCCGCACCCCTCCTGCACCCCCTGGGGGCAGGGAGGGGGCAGAGTTGAGGTGAGGACTTCAGGGAAGGGGTTGGAATGGGGGTGGGGCAGGGGCGGGGCCTCATGGAAGGGGTGGAGTGGGGGCGGGGCTGGGGGCAGCAAGGGGTGGGTGTTAGTGATGCAGCCCTCAGGCCAATGCACTAGTCCTCATGCGGCTCTTGTGGTCATTTGAGTTGAGGCCCCTGGTTTAAAGCATATATTTTGAAGTCCTGTTTGTATTTTGGCTAAAGTGTGTATGTGCTCTGCATTTCAAAGCTAAAATGTAGTCCTTATCTTAGTGGAAAGAGGAAGCCTCAGTGGAAGAGACTATCTTTTGATTGCGTTTTGCTGCCTTTCTTTTAGAACATTGTTTTTGGCATTCTTCGGAGTTAAAATAACTCCGTTAGTAACTTCTTTTGTAACTAGACAAAAGTGTCTGTCTAAGGCTAAACCTATTGGAGACCATGAAGTCTTCTTTTTTTACTCTCCTGACAAATAAGTGCTTTGAAATATTTGACTGGTCAATTGACCGTTTACTCTTGAACTAGTCAAATGCCCAACCCTAAATTTGTTTTAATCTAAAACTGTTGATTCTCTGGTAAACATAGGTCCGGTTGTTAATGGTTAGCCGTATGGCTAAACCAGAAGAAGTGCTGGTTGTGGAAAATGATCAGGGGGAAGTCGTACGAGAATTCATGAAGGATACAGATTCCATAAACTTGTACAAGAATATGAGGGAGACTCTGGGTAAGTTAATGACTTATCTGACCTTATGAATATACACCAACAACATATGAAATCCTTTGACTAAATGCTAGCTTACAATCTAATTTAGATAGAAAATGCAAGGAAGAATAACTACTGATCAAGATAAGTGTGGGAAGAAGGTATGAAGGAGAGGAATGCAAGAATGGGGAATGGAGTGGTACTCTAGGAAGACTATCCCCTGAGAAGAAGTTGACTTAATTTTTGGAGTTTTTTCCTTGTCTTTTGTTTCTCTTGAAGTTTATCTATTAATTTATTATGGTCAGATGCAACCATTTTAAATAAGTGGCACCAGAAAAAAAGTTGTTAGTAAATTAATGGAAAAATAAATGTATATAGGAGGGGGCAGTAGCTTCAGGGCATTATCTTAAAGGCTTTTAATTATTAGGACCAAGCTCTGCCGTTAAAGCTCATTGGTGAAGGAAACTAAGGTCTTGTTTACATTACACAATTTTGTCAGCAAAAGGCAGTTTTTGCAAACAAAATAGTGGAGATGTACACAGTACAAAGCTACTTTTGGCAGCAAAACTCTCACTGTGTTGCCGACAAAATAAATCCAACTCAACGAGAGGCATAAAGTTTTTTGTGGCAAAATTAAAGTGACAAACTGTAGTCACTGTAGACGCTGCCATTCATTATAGCAATATAAATGGCTTCCCTCAGTATCCCACAGTGCCCACCGTGACTGCTCTGCTCGCTGTTTTGAACTCTGGTGCCCTTTAGGCATTCACCCTTCCACTTTCAGAAGTTCTGGGAACCTTTGACATTCCTCAGCGTGGAGTATGGTTTTTCGACCGGAACGCACGGTCGGAAAGGGACCCTGGCAACTCCAGTCAGCAGCACTGACCGGGCTGTTAAAAGTCCAGTCGGCAGCACAGCAGGGCTAAGACAAGCTCCCTACGGCTCCTGGAAGCAGCCAGCATGTCCCTGTGGCCCCTAGGTGCAGGGTTGGCCAGGGAGGCTCCGCGTGCTGCCCCCGCCCTGAGCACTAGCTGTGCAGCTCCCATTGCCCAGGACCGTGGCCAATGGGAGTTGCAGGGATCGTGCCTACGGGTGAGGGCAGCGCGCGGAGCCTCACTGGCCGCCACTGTGCCTAGGAGTCAGATGACATGTTGCCGCTTCCGGGAACTGCCTCAGGTAAGCACTGCCTGGAGCCCATACTGAATCCTCTACCCCAGCCCTGAGTCCTCTCCTGCACCCAAACTTGCTTCCAGAGCCCACACCCCAACCCTCTTCCCCAGCCCAGAGACCCCTTCCACGTTCCAAAGCCTCAGCCTCAGTCCGGAGCCCTCACCCCCTCCTACACCCCAACCCCCTGCCCCAGCCCGGTGAAAGTGAGTGAGGGTGGGGGAGAACGAGTGACTCGGGGGGGGGGAAGGGGGGATGGAGTGAGAAGGGGAAGGGGCGGGGCAAGGGTGTTTGGTTTTCTGCTATCAGAAAGTTGGCCAACCCAGCATGGAGAACTCGGAGTTGCTGAAGATGGCGCACCTGGTAGCTGAGGAGGCTGTGGAAAACCTTGGAGGGAATCACAGAACCATTAATGTGGAATCAGCAGGCAGGCAGGCAGAGTGGGCTGCTGCTGGGGGGAGGGTAAAAGACTGCTGTGCAGAACCATGGGCTGATGTGGGAGGGTGTCCCCCTCTCCCCCAGAATTGGTTGCTCAGGCTGCTGTCTGAACTTGGAGACAACATGCCCACACACTCTCCCCTAATACACATTCTTCCCCCCCCCACTCTCCCTGTCTCTCTCACTACCCTCTTTCCCCCACATACGTTTCAGTTGAAAAGCAGCTGGCAATCTAGTAGGATGCCCATGGAACGATGGGATTGAGAAACCTGCATCATATGATACTGTACCTGCCCCATGAAGCATTGCAAACCCTTCCCAAAGCACCCTGTGACCAGTTGCACAGTGGGATAGCTACCCACAGTGCACTGGTCTCTGTGTTAATGCAAGAGTTGCTAGTGTGGATGTGCTCTGCCAACACAAGGAGCATAGTAGGGATATGCAACCGCGGTTTAATTAAAGCGGAATAATTTTTGTTGACAAAACTCTGTGGTGTAGACAAGGCCTGAACTACCTTGGGGCTGGACCAAGACTGGAAAGCCTATAGGACCTAAGAACCACCTCCAGTGTTGTCACTTACTTTTGGCAGTACAAGGCACACTTTCTCTTAGCTATCAAATAAAACCAGACAGCACATCATAATTCTTCTAGAATTCCATATTCTTTTTTTCCTTTGAGAAGGAACTACTCATGACATGAGAGTCCTGTTTAATGCATTGCTGGAAGGGGGCTCAGGTACTATGGTGGTGTTGGGTGCAGTAGAGGAGTCTGAATGAAAGAGAACAGCATAAGTACTCATTAGTTCTCATTTCATACATTACTTGGTGCCCATCTTTGTAGCTTTATGCTGTACCAAAATATGCAGCTCTGGCCCTGGATGAAAGGGTTGGGTGCACAGCCCTGGCTCAAGGAGTGGCCTGGAGGGGGGGCCCACAGGCCACACTCTTGCCACAACTGCGAGGAGGGTGCATCGCCTCAGCTCCACCCCCACCACTGACAGCTGAAGCTGAAGTCACAGAGGTCCAGTAAAGACACTGAATCCATGACTAAATCGTATCCATAATTATAGTAAATAATTCTAAATGATTATATTGAAACAAAATGTTTAGATTTTGATCAAACTGCATTTTTTGACAGAATACTGTTCTGTCAGAATTTTCAACCAGCTCTACTGCTTAACCTGCATTCTAATAATTTATTTGCTAGACTTCTCCTTATCCACTATACTCAGGAGCAACTGTGGCACCATTGATTTCCCCCAAATAAACTCACCTACCAAGCTGGACACCGCTAGCTCCGCTCATTTTGAGGCAGTGCTGGGAGGCTCATTGTTCTTGTCTTCCTGAGCTGGGTTAGGAGAATATGCAATTTCCCAATCTGTGTATGTCACATAGGGGGAGGGGGGAAACAGCTCTGCTAAAATCTTAGTAAATGCTCATTGAGCATGCACAGAAACTTTTTTTTCCTAAGCTAGCTGGAAACTTCATGGAGATCTGCATAATGACATGTTGGTTTTAAATTTTATCTTCAGCTGTATTTGAGTTATTTTTGAGCAGCCCCAGCGCTTTCAAGCTAAAATAGGTATAGTTTATCTCTCCAGTAACTCAAAATGAATTGGTTTGTCCTTGAACAACTTTTTACAAGTCTCCTTGTCTGAGACATGACATACCAGCTACAAAGGAGAATTTTTCAGAAGGTGTAGTCAATAAAAAATGTAATTCTTTGTAACCTTAACTATTCATTTGAAAAAAGAACCAGCAACAAGCTACCATCTTGACAGTATCATGCATAGTAGAAATAAAATTTGGTTTTCCCATTACATCACAACTTTGAAAGAGTGTTTCCATGATGAAACATTAGAAATCATTCATACTAAGCATTATGAAAGAGTCCCTGCTGCTAGAAAGTATCAAGATGTTTCCTGAACAAATATACAAAATACTTCATTTACTTCTCCAATGTCTAATTTAAAAAAATCTAAATATGTTTACTAAAGGAAATTCAGAAAAATTAAAAACCCAACTTTGGGTTATTAGAATACAAAATGTGCATTTATTAGTCATGAATAATTCTGGCAAGCATTGTGAACCACCATATTTAAGACAGTCTGAGCGAAATATCTGTAGGAGTTGTGAAAATTATCATATCCTTTGACTTTGAACTTACGGTAGAATACCTGATCAGTGTTTTTTACATACCTAAGAAACAGTAGTCTTCAGCATTTGTTCTACGTATGTAATATATCTACTCTTCTGCTTGGTATCTTCATCTGTTCAGTGATGGTTCTTCACCTTCCAGTTTAGTCATTGAATGCTAGCCATGTACTGTGTTCATCTTGTATATTCCTAGACCAAAAAAACTTGATGTTGAAAGTGTGTATCAGTAACTTGAGGATTAAAAAAACAATTACACTGGTGTAATTATCTTACAACAGTGTTATAAACCATAGAAATTCAGAGTTAAAGATATACTTAATAGAAATCTAAACATAAGGCACCCAACTCTGCTACATCATGGAATAAATATAGGATTATGAGTAAGGCATTTTAATGGTTGTTGTCCCAGATGATTTTAGTCCGTTTAATCTACACTTTTTCCTCCCCCTCCCAACCCCCGACATTACAGGCAGAGTTAAGCTGCTTGGATGCCTTAGTGCTTAGTTTTGAGACAACCATCATATCCCTGTAAATTTTTTTTTTTACACTTGTTACTGATATGTATGCTCAACCTCAACTCCATCTAGATGTAGTTTGTTTCAGGGGAAAAAAAAAATAGAAAATAAAATAAAAAAATAGAATTTCATACAGGAACACTAAACAAGAAACATTGTTAACCTACAATATAATGTAAAGATATGTGTCAACCTTAAGTCACATTTTTTATTTTAACTGTAGATTTACTGGTACACCAAAGTAGCCAGAGTGCACTAGCTAGTTAAACTGGGTTTAGAGCGGCCAGAGCAGTACAAAGCAGCCAAAGCATATTGGTGAATCTGGCCTTCAGGTTGCAACTGACTTACTGATGTAGTGGACAGTCAATGAGACCATTGCTGTGTAAAATTGAGGGTGGGAGAGCTCTGTCTCTGAAATGTCTGTGTGCAACTGGAGCTCAGGCAGCACTGCTGTGAGGGACTTTTCACCATGAGGCTCAAGATAACATGCGTCCACAGAATCTTTAAAGAACAGTGACAGTTGCATCAAGTAATCTACCAGTGGGAATTCCATCTCCATTATAGCACTGAGTCATTACAACCAATAGAATTCTTGCATGCAAACTAACGAGGGGAATGGGTTGATTTACCACTTAGTCACATTGGCCTCACTTAGGGGTTACCTGAGCCTATGTAATCTTAACAATTAGATACAACCATTGTTAGTAGTTTAGCTTAGTAGCAGTCTAAGTTCTCCAAATACAGTTTATGAACAAGATTTCAATTAACGTTAACTATATAGAAAGTGTGAACTATCTGCTTTATATTGTTTAGGACAAAGAAAAAACTTGACTTAAACGTTAAATTTTTATAGGACCCTGTTTTTAATTATTTTTAACTCATAAACTAACATTTACTTAAATCCTTCAAAAGTTCACACTGGACTGTAACTTTAGGAAGGATATGCTGTAGTTTTCATGCAAAACATATGTTTTGTATGAAAACTGCATATGTATGAAATAGAACTCAATCTCTGCTATGGAGTTGTAACCAGCACCTCCATAATGTATTGTGGCTACTTAAAAAGTGGATTTGTAACATGTTAAAATGTAATTGTTTCTTTTAGTTTATCTTACGCATCTGGATTATGCAGATACTGAACGAATAATGACAGAAAAACTTCACAATCAAGTGAATGGAACAGAATGGTCATGGAAGAATTTGAATACTCTGTGTTGGGCTATTGGGTCAATCAGTGGAGCAATGCATGAAGAGGATGAAAAACGATTTCTTGTTACAGTAATTAAGGTATAATGTCATAAAACTAGTGGGTTCCTCACATTCACGCCAGAACAGCTGGTAGGTTCAAAAAGTGCAATGGCGATTTCTTTTAAATTCTTTGAAGATACTAATATTTGCTGCACGTTTTTATTGAACTACACTGTAGAAAAAAGCAAACTGACTAGTCAGGATATATTACATTTATATAAAATCATATGAAAAGGAGTCTTGCCTATTATGCCTATAAAGGAAATTAACCCAGATAAGTTTTACATGGGGTTAATTCAGAAGTAGTTAAGTTTATCATGCATTTCTCTTTCCTTTAAGGTTGTAACCTTCTCTACTATGGTCAGTGAGGGAAGAATAGCATTTTTGCCATATACAATTTAGATTGATTAGAATTTTAGTTTTATCAATAGATGTGTGGCAGAGTGGAAAACCTGTCAAAACTGAGGCTCTGCTTGGTAAAAATTCAAGATTAGTTAGAAAAGAGGCATTTCTTACCATGTTTTAAAAATTCACACAGTAATTCATATTAAATTATTTCTTTCGATTATCATTTCTTTTACACTCACCAATATAGACTAGTTGGTAGCCAGTCCCTTATGCTACAGGAAGAAATTAAGACTGCTTGGTTTTTATTAAATAGATTTCACAAACTGCTTGCCTTCATTTTGTACAAAACACTGAGGATTGCTTACACTTTTACATCCATGCTTGAAGTGAATTTAAGTTCATGTGACAACTCTTAATAAGCTGTATTTAAAATAATTTCTGGGTAGAAAACTGCTTTCTTGTCCTTCCAGAAAGTTTTATTAAATCTCTGTAATTCTAATAGCCTAACTTTAATCTACATTGTTCAAATGCATTGAAACAACTATGAAGCCTGATTTGGTGATCTTTTTGGTATTTGTCAGGTATTGCCAAACTACAGTTTTAGCATTGGTTATCATAGTACTTTAAATTTTGCCCCATCACAGTTCTAAGAAAATACAAACATTAAACATGAAAAGGAAGATAAGTACAGGGTTTTTTTTCCCCTTGCAGGATCTTCTGGGACTCTGTGAACAAAAGCGAGGGAAAGATAACAAAGCTATTATTGCATCAAATATCATGTATATAGTAGGTCAATATCCACGATTTTTGAGAGCTCACTGGAAATTTTTGAAGACAGTAGTCAACAAGCTGTTTGAATTCATGCATGGTAAATATGTTTGACGTTTCATCACTTTTTTGCTTACTAATACTTAAATTTTTGGGGACCTAAATATTCAAATATTACGTTCATATTGGAGCTACTGATCGCGCGCGCGTGTGTGTGTGTGTTTACACCTGTAGAATCTTTGTAAAGAGCATAAAAGTCACACATAATTATATTTTAACTTAGAAACCCATGATGGTGTCCAGGATATGGCTTGTGATACCTTCATAAAAATAGCACAGAAATGCCGCCGACACTTTGTTCAGGTTCAAGTGGGAGAAGTCAT
Organism: Terrapene triunguis; assembly: GCF_002925995.2. Lineage (NCBI taxonomy): Eukaryota > Metazoa > Chordata > Testudines > Emydidae > Terrapene > Terrapene triunguis. The sequence goes on from NW_020664483.1 coordinate 18,697,091, forward strand.
GCCATTCATTGATGAGATCCTGAACAATATTAATACAATCATTTGTGATCTTCAGCCACAGCAGGTATGTCAAATTCAGCAATTTAGGTAATGATACGTAGTGGCTCTGGCTAATATATAAAAGCCATGGTGAAATGGTGGTGGTGCTTTCTAGGAGACTTGAATTTTGTTTCCTAGTCTTGCTGGTAGGGCATAATCCTGTGGCACTAGAAGAATGCTTATGTCATTGTGTGGGGGGTTAGTTAATGTCCTTCAGCAGACTTTGTTCTTCCTCCTCTCCAGGAGATTAAGTGGGTTTAATGGGTTCCCATTTATTTCTTTAACAAGAATTAAATTCTGGTTGAATAATTTTTGGGATAAACATTTTAACATTTCCCACCTAATTGTTTTTATTTGTTAATGGTTTTAACATAGCATAGGTAGTATCCCACTAACAGCATGCAACTACTGAAATGTTCAAGAATACAGGTAAAACAAACAATACATATTATGCCAAATGGGAACCATAGTTTGATAAAACTAGAGACAAACACAAACTTGCTGTATATGTTGTAGCAGTGATACTTGCAACTTTCTCTGTGGGTAAAATGGCTTAGCATCTGGGGAAGATCTACTTTAGGGAGTGGTGATAGCCACTCCATAGTTGAAAGATATAATTAGCTTCCCATTGTAATTAGGGTACATTTGGAGGGTGATTACAAAAAAAGAAATTGGAGGGAGACATGTACTAAAAAGGAATTGGGTGGCATGAATCTGAGCTGCCTGGTCTTGCAATGTGTGGCTCTGTGAGGGATGCAGAGTAAGGATGGGGAAGACAGACTGATAGAATGTGAAAGGAAGATGAAGGCGATGCAAAGGAGTGGGGATATGGAAGGAGAGGAGGGAGGTAAATGGGGTGCATGGAGAAGGACTGAATAAAATACTTTTACCCATGTTAAGTGTTCTATCTAAACAGTTTTTAAATGTTTCAAAATTTCAATATTTGTTTCCCCATTCCCTCTCCATTTTCCCCTACAGTACACTACACCATTATCCCAGCAACGTATAGCTTACTGAGTCAGTAGGACAGGTACCTTACTTTGATGGACCTCATAAGATTTGTTAAAACAGGCCTTCCTTCTTCCGTGCTGTACACCTGATACCCCAGTTTGATATAAACCTTGTTATTTAAAAAAAAAAAACTGGGAACCTGCAAACAAACCCAATGAAAGAATCTGAAGTTAGAAAATGTTTTAATGGCGTCCAGCAAACATCCAAAAATAGTCAATTTTGATGTTTGGTGTAAAGTGTGTGTTGGGAATGTTTTTAGACTCAGTTAAAACATACTTTCTGCTTCAACTTTTTATGGACAACTTTTAAAAATTGTGCATATACCACTAGAGATATAGGAATGGCTGCATAAAGAAGTGTTGTGTTTTAACATTAGGTCTTAACTCTGAAAACTTTCCTTCCTATCTCACTTGTTTCTCGTTCAAATCAGGTGCATACTTTCTATGAAGCTGTTGGATACATGATTGGGGCACAGACTGACCAAACTGTACAGGAGCATCTGATAGAAAAATACATGTTGCTCCCTAATCAAGTGTGGGACAGCATAATTCAGCAGGCAACAAAAGTAAGAGCACTATGGAAATGTTAACTTCTAAGTATTTTATGTTCAGCTAGAGAGATCCTGCTGAACGTTTGGTTTTTAATAAGGTTTAATTTTGTGCTTGATCTGGCATTGTATGGACTAATTCTGGAGGTACCTGGCCAAACATTGGGTAGTAGGATAATTGGCATGATAGTAAAAAGTACTGTGAAAATGGGGGAGGGGAATAAAAGGGAAGTGTGGGTGATTGTTGTTGTTTTTTTTTCATAGTCTTTTAAAGAATTTAGCAGCATATTTCTTGTAGTAATATAAAATGGTGCTTACCTGTTTGTGGGCTTAATTTGTGCCTTCAAAAGAGATCTACTTTTTTCCCCCCTGTTCACGTGCCCTACACATTTACTGTAACACTACTCCAGGTAGGAGGGTTGTCTTTTCCTCCAGCCATTGCTAATAGCTATGCACTGAAGAGCAATCCTCCCTTTTGTGAAGGAAAGCAGATCCCTGCTGTGACAAGAACAAGCTTGTTCTCTACCTTATACTGCCATTGGACCATTGTTTCTTCTCACTTTTTTTTTCACCCTCTCATGTGCCTCTTCTCCCATTTCCCTGTCCTTATGTTCTTCCTTCTTTTAGGGTTATACTTGTACTGTTGCTCATGTACATGATACTTCTCCAGAAAAGCAATATTGAAGTAATCCCAATTTCATCCCATTGTTGCTCTTGCCATCACTAGGTGCCATGAGCCACAGCAGCGGTATAGGTGCTGTCTCCTGCAGTGGGATAGTCTTAACACATTGCTAGGATAACTGTTTGAAATGACTGACTGACTGACTGAATTTTTATTTCATAAAAAAAATACCAGAAGCTCAGTTTTGTTCAGTTAATGAGACTAACTTAATTACTATTCTTCAATAGAATGTTGATATTCTAAAGGATCCTGAAACAGTTAAACAGCTGGGTAGCATTCTGAAAACAAATGTAAGAGCATGTAAAGCTGTCGGACACCCCTTTGTGATACAGCTTGGAAGAATTTATTTAGATATGCTGAATGTGTACAAGTGCCTAAGTGAAAATATTTCCGCAGCTATTCAGGCTAATGGTAAGAATTTCCGTGTTATTTCTAACCAAATGGGAATAATACCATCTACTCTTACTACCACCTTTTAATCAATAAATAACCAAGTGCTTATTATATTGGCCTTTCAGATTAATAAGAGATTTATTGGCCTTTATATTCAGATAAATTTCTGTCGTCTCTTGATGGAAAAAGAGATGATACTGTTAAACTATGAATAAGAAAAATTGTGGGGTTGTAAAACACAGTAAATATTTTTCTGTGGAAGTGAAAACTCATCCCAAATTTTGTAATAAAAGCCACAACACACACTTGAAAATGTGGCTTATTGTAGTTTCTTTAAATCAGAGCCAAGCATTCCCTTTTCATTCTTCAGTTATCCTGTTTGAAAAGTGCTAATATATCAAGCTAATATTTTGCTGCTACATAAGAGTCTTTTGTCTTCTGAATAAATAATTTGTACTGAAATTCAAGGCCTAGACTTTATAAATCAAAGGTTATTGCTGGAAAGAAATTAACAGTTGCATAGCATTTTTGTCAAACAAAAATACAAATATTACATATAAGGTGCTTTCTCTCAAAGGAGGTGGGTTGGGGAGGGTGTTCACAGTAGTTTGGGAACAGGTCTTGCTTTCCCATTGGTGCGCCATAGGACGTTCTAATAGAGCAATTAAAGGCTTTTCCATCTCTGCTGTACCAATCAGTGCTACCCATATGCTGGTATTTGGGAATGTACATATTCATCACATAATACAGGTAGAACTTGCACAGATGACTAGTGAGAGTAGAGTTGTAGTACTTGATGTTTATAGAGTTGCTGTACGATTTGACCTCTGTGAAACCTTCAATACCAGAGAGTATATCTTTGATTCTATGCAGCTCCAAAGGCCAGCAGTTGTCCTTGCCAAGAAATGTGTAGTTATGAAGTTCAGAAATTATTGCTAGGTACTTCTTGAAGCTCTATCTGTAGTTTAGAGGTGCAGTGCTGGATTTGCAACTACTGGGTAATCCCACAGTTTGGATCACACCTGTCTCAGGACTTAACATGGCTCTAACAAATGTCTCTAGGATTGTAAAGCAAGACCCACTCCAATAGTTTTAGATAGTGTGGAGGTCCTGCAAGTTCTGGACAGATGATGGGGGAGAGGGCAACTGACTGGCCAATCATGTACATCTGCTCCTAAACAGAGTGTTTCATAGTATGTATAAATTGGAATGTGTAATGTGTAAAAATCACAGCTGGAGGCTGTTTTGAGCATGTCTGCCCTGCCAGTGGTAGTATACTGTAGCAGATTAGCAGTTATATTGCACGTTCATAATCCTTTTGACTTGCTCTTGTGACATCATATGCCACAGACAGGGCAAAAGGAAGGAGACCAAAATAAGTGGGGCATTGAATGAAAAGGAAGGGAGATTAGAACTGATGTAATATTTCCCAATTGAGAGACTACTTGGTGCATAGGATAGGCACGTACAAAGAGCGTGAGCTGCTAAATGAAGTGTAGGATTGACAACAACTTGGCATAAAACTTCGGTGTAAAAAGTCAGTTTTCGTATATTCAGATATCAACAAACCCTTTTAACTGAGTTGTAATAAAATTTCAAACCTTTTCAGGTGAAATGGTTACTAAACAACCTCTGATTAGAAGTATGAGGACAGTAAAAAGGGAAACTCTAAAACTAATTTCTGGTTGGGTGAGCAGGTCCAACGATCCTCAGATGGTAAGTGGATTTTTAAAGTAACTAGCAATATTCATAAATAAGACACTCTGGGAGAAATCTACAATCTTTACAGCAGAACAAAAGTATAATTAAGACACTCTGCCTTTGTCATAGCAACTCATTTTCAGGAGGTCCATAAAACACATGTAACACACACTCTAGGACTCAAGTCCGAGTGAGATTTACATAATTGAAGTGATATTGCAAGAATTTTATGAGCTATAGCCAAGAGGATTTAATAGATCTGGATCTACATGATCAATAATCTAAAACAATGATTACTAGGGTAGAAATAATTCTAAAGGAGTCACTGTATATATTTGGCAAGCTCCTTTTAAAAAATGCATTTAGGACCTAAATTATTTGTAGGTATCTAAAATAGCTCATACTCTGCTACAAAGCATTCATTATGCAATTATTGTAGGCAATCTTTTAGATACCTAACAATGTTCTGCTTTCTTTACCAGGTAGCTGAAAACTTTGTTCCTCCTTTGTTGGATGCAGTTCTCATTGATTACCAGAGAAATGTTCCAGCTGCTAGAGAACCTGAAGTACTCAGTACAATGGCTATCATTGTAAATAAATTGGGGGGACACATTACTGCTGAAATACCTCAGATATTTGATGCTGTTTTTGAATGCACGTTAAATATGATCAATAAGGTAAGTATATTAATCTTTTGTGTTTGGATACCTACAGTCTCTATAATACATCACATAAAACCAACCAACCAAATAAGATATCCCAAGCAGAGAATCAGACATTCCACAAAGCCCATTAGGGAGTTGGCTATTGCTACTGATTATACAGATATGACCGTGATAGGTGATATTACAGCATTTCCCCAAGTATAGGAGCCAAGGACTATATTCACAAAGAAACTTAGGATATGTCTATACAGCAGTGTAAACCTAGGGTTGGTGGGACTTGCGTCAGCTGACCGGTGTCAGGGAACCCTGGGCTTCAGCATCTACACTGCATTTTAACCCTACATTCAGAATTTTCTGACCTGTGCTTGAACCTAGGGCTCTGGCGCCCATGTTGCAGCACACAGACCCTATCCTGGAGTGCCTAGCACACCCACCACCTTGTGTCAAAATTCTAGCACTGGGAATGTGGTGCATTGTGGGAAAACTCTACTTCCCACCCTGTTTCCCAACTGTGATGGTGCTATTGATGAGATTCAGTTGCCCATAAGGAGCACATGAGTATTTAAACTGCATAATAAGTTCCTTTGGTGGCCGTCTCAGTAGAATGACTGCAGTCTCAGAAGGCTTTATACTGAATTACCATCTAGTCTGAAAATAGGGCTCTCCAGCTCTAGGTTGAGTCACATTGGCAGGAAAATGCCCATGTGCACCTGTTCTAACAATAATTAGAACATCAGTCTCCATGACTGTCAAACTATTAAAATGAAACTTTATAATTCTTATATTTTAAAATGGTATGTTCAGTTGAGGAGTCGTTGGTTGGTTTATTTTGAAATGACATAAAATGTAGTTTTCAGAGGAAAATTACACATGCACCCCATCCTGGCTGTTGCTCGCTGCAGAGCGATGAAGTGCATCCCCAGGAATTGGGGTGCAGTGTGCTCCAGCACTCCCCCAGGGATTCCTTATTCCTGTCCCTGCCACACCCTGGGAGGTGGGGATAAGGGATGGCTGGGGGAAGTTTTTTGGTCTGGCTCCCACTCACTGCCCTCATCTTGTATGCTGCCTGGGCACCAGGAGCAAGGGACAGAGAGCGGACTCAGACCAAGCAGCTGCCCTGCAGGGAGGGGCAGCAGCAGAGCTCCTGGCTCAATGCAGCCAGGGGAGGGCTAAACCCCAGCATCCTGGAAGCCAGAAGCTGCCTCCTGCCTGTCACCTTTGCTCCCTGCAAGCTCCACACAGCAGCGAGAAGGAGCCAGAGCAGGAACTGCCACCACTGTGAGAAGAGCAGGAACAGGAAGCGCGCTCAGCCAGGCAGTAATGGTGCTTTTGCAGCCACTGCGCTGGCTGTTTACAATGCTCCTACTCTGCCGCTGGGAACTCTGGGATACATCTGGAGGACTTCTGGGAGCCAAGTAAAGCCAGGGCCACATGCACACAGGAAAGTAATAGGGCTTGGGCCCTAGGTCCTCCCTCCAGTCTTGCAAGATCCTGGGATCCTAGGTCCAAGCCCTAGGTTAGCACAATTGATGTGTGGATGCAAGGGGGGAGTTAGGCTAGAGCCTGGGTTCAAGCCCAGGCTTACATTGCTGTATAGACTTACCCTTAGGCATGATACTGAGTGTCCTCATGCGTCACTTTTAGGTGCCTAGAAAATCACTGGTATTCACAAAGCCTGAATTAGGTGCCTTGGCTCCCTTTACAATGAATGGGGAGAGATAGGCCCCTCAGAATGGGATTCACAAAAGCCAGGAGGCTCCTCCTAAGGTAGCCAGTGGGAGGTGTTAAACTGAGGGATGTGTCTTTGCCTCGCCCCTGTTGGAGATAGGTGCCTGGGTCCAGGCTGTGGTGAGGCACCTCCCTCTGCTTGGGATTCTCAGCTGCAAACCCTCTCTCGGTGTTAGGTGCCTATGCTGTTTTTGTAAGCGGGGGGAGGGCCTCCCTCAATTTTTCTCACTTGGTATCTGGGAGATCCCCAGTTCAGGTCCTCCCATCACCATCTGAGGGGGAGAAGGGATTTGAACAGGCATCTGCCACTTTTCAGATATATGCCATAGTGACTCAACTATAAGATATTCTGATGTGAATGCTCCCTCAGTCTCTCCTGTGAAGCTGCTCCACTGTGGAGCGAGGGGACTGGATGCTCAGTCTCCTACCTCCTGTGAGTGCTCTAACCACCAGTCTATAGAGTCATTCTTATACTTCTACTCTTGTCAGCCCAATGGTGAAGCTGTTGCACTGTGCATAAATATTGAAAAGAACCATTGGGCCAGAGAGAGCAAGCATGAGTGTGTCTATAGCAGGGGTCGGCAACCTTTCAGAAGTGGTGTGCCAAGTCTTCATTTATTCACTCTAATTTAAGGTTTCGCGTGCCAGTAATACATTTTAATGTTTTTAGAAGGTCTCTTTCAATAAGTTTATAATATATATAACTAAACTATTCTTGTATGTAAAGTAAATCAGGTTTTTAAAATGTTTAATTTAATTTTAAATGAAGCTTCTTAAAATGCAGAGCCCCCCGGACCGGTGTCCGGGACCCAGGTAGTGAGAGTGCCACTGAAAATCAGCTCGCGTGCCACCTTCAGCACGAATGCCATAGGTTGCCTACCCCTGGTCTATAGCCTGGTGATTAGAGTACTCGAGAGATAGGGAGACCTAGGATCCAGGTCTCCTGCTCCACAGTGGAACACTGCCATCAGGAGAGACTAAAGAAGCCCCTATATCGGAATACCTTATTGCCTAGTGGCTAGATCACTCACTTAAGTGGCAATTCTTGTTCAAATCCCTTCTCCCTGTCAGTGGGGAGAGAGTGGCTTGAACTAGTGGTCTCTCACATCTCAGGTAAGTACCCTAACCAGTGGGCTAAAAGTTATGAGGGAGGGTCTCCTCTCCCCAACTACTGGCTGTTTTTATGTAAGCTTTGTGCATTGCTCTGGGTCTTAGGCATCCGGACTTCTAGCATGAAGCTGTACAACACATGCTCAGAGACAGAAACATAGGCACCTAGGGAATATTTACTGCAATAATTCAAGTGCCAAATGATTTCAGGTGCCTATAGGGTTCAGGAGCCATTAACCAGGGTTTTGTGAATCAGTGGGGCCTGATTCTCAGACTTAAGGGCATAAGTGCTTTTGTCAATCCAGCCCCAAATGTCAACACATTGGGGTTCTCAATTTTTTCATAGTGACCCACATCTGAATAGTGTCTTGTGGACCATCTCCCCTCCTTTTTTAAATTATTTAACATTCCTGTAGCAATTGCAGCAAGTGCTTATGTGGTAAAGAAATTAGGACAGTATTGATTTTATTTTAAGTCCCTAATGAGCTTACTTTTTTTGAACATAGGTGCCTTAATGTGGATTTACGCATCTCACTTTTAGCCTCCAAAGACTGAATTTTTTGATTAATGATCTGGCTTTTTGAAAGGGAACTTGCAATTAAGAGCTTATAAGTCTGTACAGCAGGAAGCTAGTAGGAGTCAGCCTTGTGACATTTTAAGTTCCTGTAGATCACAGTTGGGAACCACTGCATTAAACTTCCAAAGACTTCTAAATAAGAACTACTTGTTAGTCCTCCCTTTTTGGAAGCTAAGAAAAACAACTTATCCCTCAGAGCAGTTATATGGTAAAATATCTTGTGTGATTAAATCCTTATGGTATAACCTGCAGTGATATGTACATAATTTCATAACATTTGAAGTGTGTCAGAGTGAGAAGCACTATTAGAAAGGTAGTATACAAGTAAGAAATAGCCAGAAATAATTCCCAAAATATTAACACCAGAGTTGGTGCTGTTTCTGAGCCACACATTGTTACCTCTACTTTGTGGCTTGTGACAAGACTTATGTTACTAATGAAAACTTCTTGTCAAAAGCAACTAAGGTTTTGATACTCATGGAACTGGAATATTGTCCCAGCTCTTCCTTCAGCTGTCAGGTGCACAAGACTCCAGTCATAATTTTGTAATGACTAGCCCTTGAATCTTTGTGAAAAGTGATACCCCATTGTGAGAAAATACAGTAATTCATTGTATGAGAGACAGATTGTTAACCTGCTTCTAGGGGTCTTGTTTATTTAGTAGCTTATAAACCCTAGAGAGCTTTTTTTAAAGAGGAAAAACATACTTTGGAGTCATGCTGTCCTCAGACCTGTACCCAGATCTGTTTCTAGAATATTGCCTGGACATTTAAAAAGTTTTTAAATTTTAACTGTGTTTATCATGTTCTTACAAACGGTTCCAAAGTCCTTTTATTTGCCTTTATGGTTTTTATACTTCTCTAAGCATGCAGGAAAAGATTGTGTGGTTTGGAGTTAACAATTAGGCCTAAATGGCTGTCCCCTTTTTTCCACCCTTGCTATCCTGATAAGCAATAAGAAGAAAAATTCAGAGAAACTTGTTTCATCTTGTGGGAGGAAGTGTGTGGGGGTGGGGGGGGGTAGAGTTTCCAAACCCTGTAGAGCCTGAGCATCAGTGTAATCAGGTTTCATCCATGTGGAATCCAGAGCACCTTGGAAGAGGATCTGCTCCTCTACTCTACTCTGGTCTTCCCAATGGCATTTACCATTGGCTTCCTCCTGCACCCTTCTCCTTGTCTTCACGCATACTAGTGAACAATGTAGCTTCCACCAGATTTGAAGGGAGCATGCTATGTGAAGCAACTGCCTTGTGGCTACACCAAACATGTAACCTCACAAAATAGTAGTGGTTGTACGGTGGGACTCTAATGGGCTCCTGGTGCTATAAGGCAAGCATATTGTGAAACTACCCTTCCCCCTTCTGCTGCAACCTTTCTGCCCCTTTTCTGTGATGCAAAGTGTCTGACTCTTATACTGTTGTATACAAACTTAAGTGGTATGTGAATGGCTTGCACAGTTCTTACATGTTAACTAGAAGAACTCTGGCTTGACTGATTCAATTTGATTAACTCATCAGAACATAAGATTATCAGACTTTAAGTCAAAAAGCATTGCAGTGAGTCCATATACTGTTCTGAAATTGTTAATATTTCCTTTTATAATATTTTTTTAAAAGGAAAAAGGTTGTCCTGGGTTGGAAAGCTACTGCTCTTTCTGCTACTGGGTTAGATTTTTGTAATGGTGATAGCTTGTGATGTGTACTATAGCTGCTTAAGGAACTTGGAATTTCATTATGTATTTCTCTTTTTAGGACTTTGAAGAGTATCCTGAACATAGAACAAACTTTTTCTTGCTACTCCAAGCAGTAAATTCTCATTGCTTTCCAGCATTCCTGGCCATTCCACCTGCACAGTTCAAACTTGTTTTGGATTCTATTATTTGGGCTTTCAAACACACAATGAGAAATGTTGCAGATACAGGTGAATAGAGTTTATCTGTATTTTTAAACTTATAAACTTGAATATAGCCAGTTAATAGGTCTGAATTTTATATTTTGAGGGAGTATGTGATATGTAGATCAACTTAGGGAAATATATATTTGTGGAGGAGGTATTGCTGTATTGTTTCAATATTTTCCATTAGTCATTATTTTCACAGGCTTCTGCGGTCTGTCCAGGTGTATAAAGCTAAAATACTTGAATGCAAGTTGTCTCCTACAGCCAGGAGAGAGGGTACCTGTTGTTGTTGCTCCCCTTGCTGGCTTCCTTTCCTTTCCTGTAGCTCACCACCTCCCCAGCCTTCAACAAGAAGGAAACTCCAATAGGAGGCATCCATATTGGGACTAGAAGGGAGTTCTTCAGGAAGGGGGAGATGCCTGGAGATGCTGGTGCAGGCCATCCGAGTACCTTCAAAATACACTGGAAGAGTAACAGATCTTAGACTTCTCCCCCATTTTAGGCAATGCAGCCTGTTGTATAGAGAGAGAGGCAAGGTCTGATGAGGTTATCTGTTTTTAAATAAGTATCTAACTATAGGATTGTTCTCCAAATTGTTGCCAAACAGTGATAGTGGAGGGGGCTTGGTGTTTGCCATTTTTGTAATGTTAATAATGATGGTGGTTGGTGGTAGAGCTGACAGGGAAACCAAATTTAAGTTCTGCAAAAACTACTTAATTTTCAGAAATTTTATTATCATCCCAAATCGGAACGAAAAGCCAAAAACTTTGAATAAATGTGCAGAACTGAAATCATATAATGTTTTGTTTTGGAAGAGCAAAATGTGATGTTTCCAAAATGAAATATGCTGTCTGAGGTCCCTAGCTGTCTGGTCACTGCAGCAGAACCAGGGACCCTGAAAGTCATGGCTGCTGTGGATTGAAAAGGTCCTTGGTAGTCCAACTGACAGGGAGCCAGGGAGTGCCAGCTCTGAGAGCTCCAGGAGTTGAGGTTTCCAGCCCTCCTTCAACCATGTGGTGAACTAAAGGGGAGCCTGAGAGTGCCAGCTGGGCCACAGCCCACCTGGTGGTCTGCTGAGGAGCTTGGGAGCAAGGGATCCTATGGCTACTCAACTCCCAGAGTCAGGAATCTACGTGACCCCAGAAGTCTAGAAGCCAGGGGGTCCCTGACTCCAGGAAAGTGCCTGGCAGGTTGCCCAAGAGCTGTGGACCCTAGAAGCCTGATCTCAGCAGACCACCAGATGGACTGTGAAGAAGCCAGGTGGGCAGACTGCAGGAAATCTGGATTCCTTTGGAAGTTTGACTAAATCTAACCATTTCTGCAAAACATTTAGATGTCAGCAAATTCCAACAAAAAATTTTTTAGGCGTTTCCAGTCAGCTTTACTTGACCTGCTTGTATGTGATTATTGCAGTTAAATATGCGCTATCACAGCAAAGGTAGCACTTAAGTGGACGTTTTTTGTTTGGTAAGGGCCTGAGGTGCTGATAATTAGTAATCATAACAAATGTAAAATCCACAAAAATATGGTAGCTACTTGAAGAAATTCTTGGAAAATCTTTCAATATTGGTTCACATAGTTCTGTCTAGGTTAGACTTCTCTTTGCACAAATCTGAACTTCTTGATTATATGCAGTTTTTTCTGGAAAGGAAAGCTAATGTAAAAGATTTCGGTCATTTTCATCCTTTTGCTTTCTTTCAGGTCTTCAGATACTTTATACTCTATTACAAAATGTTGCGCAAGAAGAGGCTGCTGCTCAGAGTTTTTATCAGACTTATTTCTGTGACATTCTTCAGCATATTTTTTCTGTTGTAACAGACACTTCACATACTGCTGGTAAGAGTGTGCTTGAGGTTGAGGGAAACAGTACAGCAATCATTAAACAATAAAGGAATTTACTTTGAGTAACAAGTAATTTCATTTCTGTTTTACATATGCAGGTTTGACAATGCATGCATCAATTCTTGCATACATGTTCAATTTAGTAGAAGAAGGAAAAATAAGTACACCTTTAAACCCTGGAAATCCATTGAACAACCAAATGTTTATTCAGGAGTATGTTGCTAATCTTCTTAAATCTGCATTTCCTCATCTGCAAGAGTAAGTGTGCTGTGGCTGTTAAAAAATTTTGAGCGTGGTTCTTGTGTTTCCCGTGTACTAATTGGTATTTTTACTCTTAGTGCACAGGTTAAGCTATTTGTAACAGGACTCTTCAGTTTAAATCAGGATATTCCTGCCTTCAAGGAACACCTTAGGGATTTCCTGGTCCAAATTAAGGTATGTTTGGAATGTTAGTGTAAATTTTAAATGACTGTTGAATGTAATGTTCAAAACGGAAGAGCCTGGTTCATCACTTAGGAAAAGTCATGCAACAGGTCAGCGTGTTTTTATAATTCATCATCTCAGAGTTTTAGGGCCACAGTGTTGACTATTGGCCACTTCAATAAGGGTGCAGAGGAATGCCTCTTGCCTTAGACTATTTAGACTGAGAGAATGGATTGATGCACCTTTTGGATTTCTATGCAGCTGTGAATCTTTCCAAACTGGAAGATGTGTAGTAAGCCCATTTTTAAACAGAGGCCATATTGCAATCCTGGTTTTGGAATAGTTTCATAGTTTAAGGCCAGAAGGGACCATTAGATCTTCTAGTCTGATCCTCCTGTATATCACAGGCTATTATATTTCACCCAGCTTCCCCTATATTTAACCCAGTAACTTGGGATAGCCTAAGCATTTCAGTCCTCAGGAGCCTAAACTTTTGTTTTTTGTATCTCCTAGAGTCAGGATTTCATTTTATTTCTTTTTAAAAAAAATAGAAATAAAAGTTGGCATTCAAGAGATAATTAAAGGAAGGACTGTCCCTCAGTAAAGTATCCTAAATAGAATTACAATGTAGATTCAAGTTCTAACATTTTGATGTAATGCCTACATTTCAATGGGACCCCAAAGACTGACCACTCAAAACATGAGGCTGGTATCCCCACCTGCAGCAGCTAGTGAAAATGCAAATATCATGCAGGGTGCTACTACATTCCTTATACTGATTTAGGTTTTAGTGGCAACAACTGTTGCATAAGAAAATTATTTTTTTTTAAATTCTGGTTCTGACAGTCAAGTGTGACAAATTGATTTTTCATATTTATATATAAAAATGTCTGGATTTTGGAAGCTTCTTACTTTTTATTCTTGGATTTCAAAACACTTACATTGAACTAACTAAACTACTTATTTGTGTAGGAATTTGCAGGTGAAGACACATCCGATTTATTCCTGGAAGAAAGAGAAACAGCCCTTCGACAGGCTCAGGAGGAGAAACATAAGCTTCAGATGTCTGTCCCTGGCATCCTTAATCCACATGAAATTCCTGAGGAAATGTGTGATTAAAATGCATAAAACCAGTTATGCAGTTTTCTTTCTGTACAGCTGCTTTGTTGTGGTAGAAGAAAACAGCACTCGGATATTGACCAAAATGATGCCAATTTGTAAATTAAAATGTCACCTAGTGGCCCTTTTTCTTATGTGTTTTTTGTATAAGAAATTTTCTGTGAAATATCCTTCCATTGTTTAAGCTTTTGTTTTGGTCATCTTTATTTAGATTTGCATGAAGTTGAGAATTAAGGCATTTTAAAAAAAAAAAAAATACTTCATGCCCATTTTGTGGCTAAGGGGAAAAGAGAGGCAAAACATACCTTGTTAAGTCTATTGCAAAATTACACATTTTTCCAGTGAGAGTACCAATTTTTAATGAGGGGATCATTTTCTTTCTAACCTGCCCTGCAGTCTAGAAGAAAAGATAATGAGTAAAACATACTGAGTTGATTGTTAAGCAGAGTATAGTGCTGCATTACCTGAACAGTTAGCAGCTTTTGGACTGAATGGTAAGGCTAGGCTACATGTATTTGCAAGTAATATGACAAGTTTGCAGCAAGATCATGTGCATATCATCCCACTGTAAAGCAACTTCAAAAGAGTATGGGAACACAGTACAGTTAGTTATTTTTACACAGTTCTTTTGTTTTTGTGTGTGTGCTGTCGCTTTGTCGACAACAGCTTTTTGTTTTCCTCAATGAGGAGTGTTGCTCATTTGTGAGCCTTCATTAACTCGAAGTGAAATGGTTAAAATATTTATCCTGTTAGAATAGGCTGCATCTTTTTAACAACTCATAAAAAGAGAACTCTGGCTTTTGAGATGACTTATACTAATTTACATTGTTTACCATGCTGTAGTGCTTTAAGAACACTACTTAAAAGCAAAATAAAATTGGTTTACATTTATTTTCCTTCTTTTGGCTTATCTTTTATTGGAAAAAATGCAGTGATCACATCGATGTTTGGTTGTATAGAAAAAAGAATCCCATAAGAGGTAGATGAATATCAGGCTAGATAAATGCTCCTGTAACTGCAATGACAAACTTTAACATGCAAGAGCTCTTCAAGAAGAGCTTACATGTGGGTTTTTCAGTTCAGAAATTCAAAATGAGATGCCTGATTTTGTGACTAGACTAGCATCAGCAGGTCTGAACAATATTAAACTATTTTCCACCTACATTTGTAGTTTAATGCCTTTCAAAGGTATATGAAGTAGTGAAACCAAAGGTAAGAAAACTGAACACTTTGATTTGACATCCTAGCTTCCCCTCTCTAGCATTTCTCCTTTGCCGTCTAACAAAGGAATGTATGTCAGTCCAAACTATTGATGTTTTGATTCTTGGAACAGCTTGCATTCCTCTGGTCTGCAGTCTTAGGACTGTCAGAATGATACTAAAATACAACATTCATGTGAAGTTGTAAAGGAAATGAGGTTAGTTGATTAGTGTGATCCTTTTTAATATAAAATTTGAATACTGTAGTTACTTTTTTGTATTGTGCATTTATTTTCAAATCAAATTAAAGTTCATTAGTCAGCAAGTGTCTACGTAGAACATACTCAACCAAAATGTTTGTGGGTGTGGGCATTTTCCCCACAGTTGTGCTTAAGAACATTTCTGCTTGCTTGATTCCTTTGCCTAGTACTAATAAAGGCAGATCCATACCTGTCTGCAGAACATTTAGCAGCACAAATGCTGTCAACCTGAGCCATTAATGCTGGAGGGGGGGGCAATACCAAGACCAGTCAGTATTCAGTGATTTTTCAAACCTCTTGTGTCCTGGAACATGATATAACTTTGTTAGGTTGAGCCATAAGACTCTCAACTCCATACTGGCTTTAGCGCAGCTATTGCTCTCCCTCTTTATGCGGACATTTCTTCAGAGAAGGGGCTACATTAATATCCATAATGAGTGTAATTTTGTCATCCACTAATTGAGCATATGCTGCAACCAGCAGATAAAATATTTCAGTTTCTAAATAGAAGTAATGATGTAGAGGAATCTAAGATAAAGCTTATTTGAAATGGATAAGTTGAACTACTTGTACATACTCTCTTCTGAGTCTGTTGTAATTTAAGAGCGCTAGGCAGTGAGAACTCATTGAAGACACATGCGCAGCAGAAATCAAATAGACAAAATATGATCTATTAAAATGTAGAAGATTCAGGAAGTATTCTGTAAAATGATTGTTTCACATGAATGCCCCATTCTTCTGGTCAGCAAAGAGCAGAAATAAGAAGGGTCATGAAACTAGATGGAGGTAAGAAGTGCCTTCTGCATGAAATTTAAAATAACTCAGCCTATTTAATGGAAAGAAAAATATAATACTTCTAGAGCGGTTATGGAGAGAGGTCATCTTTCCATAATCTCTCTAGTTAAGGTTGAAACAACTCTCCCATTATAAAGCTGATTTCTCATACACACAGCTTGATTTATTTTTCTCAAGTTAAATTGATGTTTCTCAGACTGCAGCCTACCATGATAATTTTTATTTAAATTGGGGCTCAGCAAATAGATAGCTATTTTATTATTTGAATTAATTTTGGAGCAGCTGAAACTTACAAATGTTTTTGGATTCATTCTAACTTGGAGGTTCCTTTTAATCTAGAAACCCCACAATGGTCTTACTCACTTTGTCTTCCTGAATATTGGTGCCTTGCACTCTGCAGACTTAATGGATCTATGAAGATTCATGCTTGTTACCAAGTACATGGAACTCTGCATGCTGATACAGAATTTGTCATATTTATAGGAATTTTAGTAAAAAATTGCACTTTGTCGTCCAGGTAAGGCGTACTTATCCATGCAAGAAACAAGTTCATGGAGGATAGGTCCATCAATGGTTATTAGCTCAAGATGGCCAGGGACAGAACCCCATGCTTCAGGTGTCCCTAAACCTCTGACTGCCCGAAGCTGTGATTGGATGACAGGATGGATCACTTGAAATTGCCCTGTTCTTTCCCTCTGAAGCATCTGGCACTGACCATTTTTCACTATTGTGTATATACATACATACATTTTTTTGTGATAATATTCACTTAAAGCTTGTCATCTCTCGAATTTTTTACTTCAAGTTAATTGGTTGGTAATTTACATGAGATAGTTAACATACTTGTTAAAGACTGGTGTGGACACTCCCTAAATGTTCATTCCAGTCTACCATAAAATGTTTAGTATGTTTTACAGAAATATTCAATTCCAAAAGCTTTTTTGGGTGGTGTTCTAACATACAAATTGATAATATTCAGTGTCTGTTAATCTGTTAAGTACTTTGATCTAATTTCCAATAAGGTTTTAAGATTTACGCAGAAAACTCTGGAAATATTCATTTTGACAGAAAGCCAAAGGGATGTGGCCCACCAGCGTTGGGCAGTAGACAGCAAGACTTCAGCTGCCAGGTCCTGCACCGAGTATAGAACTAGAAGAAAAATATTGCAAGTACTGCCTTGATAAAATGCAGAAAGGGCAACAGAAGTGAAACCTGTCAGGGAGCTATTAGAATACCATACTGAGTCATGGGCACAAAAATGACCCATTTGGAGAATTCATAAGGATTTAATTCTAGATTGTGAACAGTATGAGATACTTCAGCTACTCTTCTCTTCATGTGAATAAAGGAGGCAGCTCAGACTTGTCTGGAGCTTGGTCACGTTTTTTCTTTCAGATTCTCGTTTTCCAGACATGCAAATGGGAGTGCTGAACCATCTGCTCTATCATACCCATTGCAATTCTGCTTTGAAAGCTGATTTGAGCTGCAATGAGGAAAATACTCCTCTCTTTCCAACCCCCTGCCTCCCTCAATTAGGAGCTGAAATTCGATAGAGTTCTGGATTCCGATGGTATTCCCTCATTTCTGAGGTTGATGCAGCAGCAGCAGCATTCTTAGCAAAGGACTTGGGCCCAGATCCTCAAAGGTATTTAGGCTCCTAACTTTGGAAGTTGAAATATATTTCAGAAGGCTATCTTGTGTAAATCCAAGGCTCCATTAACTGGGTCAAGTTTGGTCACTTGAAAATTGAGGCACCCAAAATCACTAGTCCCTTTAGAAAAATCTTAATTTGTGCACTTCATTTCTACCTGCAAATAGTGTGAAGAAATAACCTTTTTCTTTAAAGTTGAAGATACATCAACAAAACCGAGTGACTTCTTAGGAAGTCGGTGATCTAATGGAGATGCTAGAAAATAAAACATGATTTGGGATGAAACCAAAGGCATTATAACTTGGGAATTAGAGTCCTAGGTCCCTGGAGAGGAAACGTTCATAGGTTACACTCATGGTTTACTCCCAGTTGAAGTTCTGAGATTTTGTACAGCAGGAAAGAGAACTGATGAGTTCCTTGAAGAGTTATCGCAACAGTTGTTGGATGATTACGGTGAAAATATCTGGTGCTGTCAGGGCTTCCTGTGGCTTTTTATTTTTTCAATCTGGCCTGCAAATTATTTTGTCACCAGTACTGTCCCAACCTTTAAAAATCAAAAACAAAAAAACCTCATTCCAAATTGTTCCTTGTGATATTTATGTGAATGAACAGCACATTCTTCTTTGAGTGCCCGCAAATGTCCATTGCAATGTAGGTATATGTGCCCTGAGCACAGTTGCTGGAATTTTTTCCCCTAGTGGTATCTGTCGGGTTGGCTCTAGCACCCTCTGGTGCTTCATGCTCATAGCATTGGTATAAAAGGCCCTGCTGACCCTATGCCCCCCTCAGTTGTTGGAACTGCTCTCGTTTGCTTTGGCAAACTCTCCAGTGTTTTTTGCTATTTCTCTATTTTTCTAGTGTATATAGTTTAAAGTTGTGAGAGTCATTTTTTAGTTATATTGTAGTTGGACTCCTCACTTAGTTAACAAAGTTCGTCTGCTCCCCAATGCCAGAACATTCCTCGATCACTGGGCTTCAAGCCCTGTGCTTCCTGAAGCCATTGGGTGACCCACATACAAGCTGTCTCAAGTGCTTGTGGGAGTCTCATAGAAAGCACCTCTGCCAGATCTGCAAGGACTTCAAACCTTGCACAAAAAAGGATTGGGAGGCGAGATTGAAGGTCCTTTTCATGGAGGCAGCCCTGAGATCCATTTCAGAGCCGAGTCACTCAGAGTGCACCAATCACCTTAGCTTTGGTGCAGAACACTCCTGCCAGTCAAGAATCTCAGCACCAGTCCCCATCACCAATGCCCAAGAAGAAACACAAAGTAGCTGTAAAGGAGTCCTTTGAGTGCTTGCTTGTGTCCATTCCATATTAGGTGTGTGTGCTCGCCACATGCACTGGTGCCACAAGTTTTTCCCTTAGCAGTATCTGTAGGGGACTGGCTCTAGAGCCCTCTGGAGTGGCGCCCACATGGCATGATACAAGAGGCGCTGCCGGCTCCCCCCACCCTCTGTTCCTCCTTGCTGCCAGCAGCGGTGCTAGAACATCTGCTTCGGCTAGCGTTGTTTTGTTCTTTGTTCTTGTGAACTTTGAAAACCTGTAAAATAGTAGTTTCTTAGTTAAACCCTTAGTAGTAGTTTTCAACTCTTCGTTAATCCCGAACGGGACTCAGCCAGGGGACGTGGCATGCCCTGGTCCCCAGGCTTTAAGCCCTGTAACTGGCCTATGCCTGTCAGTGATCCACATACCAGCTGCCTAAGGTGCTTAGGCGAGGGGCACATAAGTGGCAAATGCCTTATCTGCAAGTCCTTTAAATCTAGGACGAAGAAGGAGCGCGATATCCATCTAAGAGTGCTCCTAATGGAGTCAGCACTCACTCCAGCACCAGAGCAGTGGTCCGACTCCGCACTGAGCACCGTGGCCTCCATGCGCAATGCTCCTCCCCGGCGCCGTTCATGAGCTAGCACCAGTCTCCATGGCTCTGGTCATGAAGCCGAAGAAGAATGTGAAGGGATAGTCACCTAAGTTGAATGGACGTGAGCAAGCACTGGAAGAAGAAAAGACAGTTACCTTTTCCATAACTGGTGGTGTTCGAGATGTGTTGCTCATGTCCATTCCACAACCTGCCCTCCTTCCCCAGGAAGGAACTGAGGGTCGGGGGGAACCAGCGGCGCCCTGTATATTGCGACATGTGCGTGCCACTCCAGGGGGCGCCAGAGCCAGTCTCTTACGGATATTGCTGAGGGAAAGACTTCTGGCACTAGTGCATTTGGCAAGCGCACACACCTAATATGGAATGGACATGAGCAACACATCTCGAAGATCACCAGTTACGGAAAAGGTAACTGTCTTTTTTCCAACTGTGGGGGACTCCCCAGATAGACGTGTTTGGTACCTGAAGCAACAGGAAATGCCACCAGTTCTGCTCTCTGCAAGGCCACAGCCTGGGGTCTCTTACGGATGCCTTCCTGCTATCGTGGATAGATCATTTATATTATGCTTTTCTTCCTATCACACTAATGCACAAGGTTCTGATGAAGATCAAGTGGGACCGGGCATGAATCATTCTCATAGCTCCTGTATGGCCCAGGCAACATTCATTCCTCTTCGAGTGCTTGTTCACGTCCATTCCACATTAGGTGTGCGCATGTCGTGTGCACGAGCGTCGGAAACTTTTCCCCTTAGCAGCTCCCGTCGGGCCAGCGGGGCCCCCGCCAGAGTGGCGCCACTGCGCCTTGTATATATACCCCCGCTGGCCTGACCCCCTCCAGTTCCTTCTTACCGTCTGTGATGGCATTGGAACAACCTCTTACTCTCGTAAGAGAAGCAGTTCCCTTAGCCTTAGTGTTGCATAGCTGTTATCAGTTAGTTAGCATTTCATTGTTGCTGAATACTTAATAGATTAGGTACTTGGAGGACTCCGGCACCCACCCCGGGCCGCAGGGCATGCTGCAGGCCCACAGATTTAAGGCTTGCGCCACATGCTGTTACTGATCCCCATGACTCCTGTCTACATTGCCTGGCGGAAGCTCACCAAACAGAGAGGTGCAAGATTTGCAAGACCTTTAAGCCGAGAACAAAGAAAGAGAGACTTTTGTTTAAGGCAGCTGTTGATGGAGGGCGCGCTGCAGCCAACAGGCCCGGAAGGCCGAACACCGGCCCCAGCCTCTTCAGTGCGGAGCGCCCCCGAGTCGTCAAGACACCCGGTACCGGCCAAGCATCATAAGCCGTTGGCCTCGGAACGCCAAAATAGGCCCTGGCACCACTCATCCTCCCTGGTGCGGCCCAAGCCAAAATCAAAGGAGAGGCACGGACGCTCCCCGCAAAGGAGACAGGCGCCATCTCAGGCACCGGGAAGAGCGGGAAGGATGCTGTACCCACTCCGGCACTGGTGGCACCGGCTCCACAAGGCCCACCGAGTCCAGCTTTAAGTGAGCTCAGTGCGGACACAGGGCTCGAGGGCATGATAGATCAGCCCTCTACACCTGACATCTTTGAGGCTGCAAAAGACCTCATCAGATTGTCGGCGGCGAGCCCCTTCCCGGCCCGGGAGAAGCCTCCGGCACCCAGACCCAGGGTGCCGTCGAGGGGAAAGCCAGCTGTTCGAGGTCACTGTCCCGGTACCGCTCCTGGCGCTGGTCCTGGTCGAGCTCTGAGTCCGTGGACTCCCAGCTACCCTTGACTCAGACAGAAGTCTCGGTACCAGAGACGAGTCAACGCATGGGGTTGGTGCAGGACACACGGCGCTCCCCAGTGCCCCCCCAAGACTGGCACCAGCAGGAGTCGAGCCGGGAGTTGCCGAGAACAGCGGTACCGGTCTCGATGAGCCAGAAGCCGATCATCAGCCTCCCGCCGGCACAGGTCGATAGCACCACCGTGGCCCTCGTGCTCAACGTTGCCAGAGTCCGGCGCAGATTCGGGCCAATACAGCTACCCGCAATGGGCCCCGGACAGCAGGGAACAACAAGCTGGCTGGCTACCACAATGGGGACCGCCAGGACACTTGCCCTTCTGGACCCCTTGGGCCTATCACCAGTGTCAAGGTGCTCCCTCTAGGGCCAGCTATACGGTACAGCGGTCCCAGTCCCTGCACCGATGCTTTCCTGTAAGGGAAGCTACGGTGTCCAAGCCGCCTGCGGCCTCGCCAAGCGAGAGACCGGCGAGGCCGGCACCGTACCCGGTGCCATCCCAGGACCACCAGCCCCGGCTCGAGCTGGAAGCCCCTCCCCTGGGGGAGAGGGGGACCAGGGAGACAAGCAGGAGGAAGCTGAGCAGCTGCTAACTTCCTCGTCATCCCTGGATGAAGCAGTAGCAGGCACGGCGGTGTCAGGACCTCCGCCATTAGGCCACAAGGCCCACCAAGAACTGCTTCGTAAGGTGGCCCATAACTTGGGGTTGCAAGCCAAGGAGACGGTTGAGCAGGGAGACCCCATGGTGGACATTCTGAGCCCAGAAGGTCCTTCCAGAATAGCGCTCCCGCTCATTAAGACCATTCAGTCTAATTACATGACTATATGGCAGACCTCGGCATCCAGCGCACCAACGGCCAAAGGGGTGGAGTGCAACTACTTCGCCCTGTCAAAAGGTTACGACTTCTTGTTCTGTCACCCGAGCCCATGTTCACTGGTAGTCTCGGCAGTGAACGAGAGAGTGCCATGGGCAACAAGCCCCGGCCCCCAAGGCCAAGGAAGCAAAACGCCTAGACCTGTTCGGCAGGAAGGTGTATTCATCAGGGGGCCTCCAGTTGAGGATTGCTAACCAACAGGCCATCCTCAACAGGCATAACTTCAACTCCTGGGCGGCAGTGGGGAAGTTTAAGGACAACCTCCTGCAGGGATCCCAACAGGAGTTCACGGCCCTGGTGGAGGATGGCAAGGCCGTAGCGAAAACCTCCCTCCAAGCGTCCCTGGACTTGGACGCGGCAGCCAGGACAATAGCATCAGGCATGGTCATGCGGTGCTCAGCGTGGCTTCAGGAGTCAAGCTTGCCCCCTGAGGTCCAGACAATAGGAGGACGCGCAATAATAACAATAATTCCAGTAGGCCGAGCCAGAACCAAGGCCAACATAAGCCTCAGTCAGGCTCTAAGCCAGGCGTTTGAAGGTGCGCTCGAGGACAGCATATCAGATCATCCACCGGATCCATCCCCGTGTTTCCTCAACCGCCTGTCCCGCTTCTCCCGTGCGTGGTCCAGCATTGTCGGACCATTGGGTGTTACGCACGGTGCGAAGCAGGTACATGCTACAGTTTTCCTCCCTATCTATCCCGCACCCCCCTTCCCCATCCCTCTTCAGGGACCCTTCTCACGAGCATCTCCTAGAAAAGGAGGTTCACTCGCTCCTAGAGGCGGGGGCGGTTCAGATAGTGTCCTTAGACCTAAGGGGGAAAAAGTTCTACTCCCGCTACTTCCTCATCCCCTAAGGCCAAAGGGGGCCTTCGTCCCATCCTAGACCTGCGCGGGCTCAACAAGTTCCTGATCAAGGCCCGGTTCCGCATGGTCTCTCTGGGCACCATTATCCCTTCTCTGGATCCGGGAGACTGGTATGCTGTCCTCGACCTGAAGGACGTGTACTTTCATATCACCATCCACTCGGCTCATCACCGATTTCTGCATTTCACCATGAACCAGGAACATTACCAGTTTGCAGTTTTACCGTTTGGCCTTGCTGCGGCCCTACGAGTATTCACAAAATGCATGGCGGTGGTGGCAGCATCCTTGCAGAGACTGAGGATTCGAGTTTACCTGTACCTCGACAACTGGCTCCTGGCGGGTCGGTCCGAAGAAGAGGTTCGGACTCATGTACAGACGACATTGAATCTATTCTGCAAACTGGGGCTCCTGGTCAATGTTCCCAAGTCCACTCTCGTCCCAACATAGAGAGTGGAGTTCATAGGGGCGGTCCTAGACGCGGTACAGGCAAGAGCGAGCCTCCCAGAATCACGATTCCTGGCCATCCGGCAGGCGGTGAGCTCCCTGTTCCAGTTCCCCACTAAGATGGCCAGATGTTGCCTGCGACTGCTAGGCCACATGGCAGCTTGCACGCATGTGGTCAAGCATGCCAGACTGAGACTCAGAACTCTGCAGGCTTGGCTCGCCCGTGTATACCGCCCTGGCAGGGACCCCCTAGACTTGATAGTGACAGCCCCAGGGGACGTGCTGGACTCATTGAGGTGGTGGCAGTCCCAGACCGTAGTTTGCAAGGGCATCCCCTTTGTCGCACAACAGCCGGACTTGACGCTGTAACAGACGTGTCAGACCTCGGATGGGGGGGCTCACCTGGGGAACCTCAAAACTCAGGGCTTGTGGTTGGGGATGGAGCAATCGCTCCATATCAACGTGAAGGAGTTCAGGGCAGCTTATTTAGCATGCCAGACCTTTCACACCACTCTGAGTGGTCACAGCGTGACAGTTCTGACAGATAACACGACCGCCATGTTTTATATAAACAAGCAGGGCGGAGCCCGTTCCTCCCCGCTTTGCCTCGAAGCTCTCCTCCTCTGGAACTTCTGCATAGCCCATGCCATTCACCTCGAGGCGGTGTATCTCCTGGGGGAGCAAAACGAGCTGGCGGACCACCTCAGCAGGTCCTACTGCATGCACGAGTGGATGCTCAGAATGGACGTCATTCTTTCGCTCTTCCAGAGGTGGGGGTTTCCCCGGGTAGACCTGTTCGCTACCAAGGACAACACCCACTGCCCACATTTCTGCTCGTTCCAGGCTCAATAGTCGACGCATTCACGATCCGGTGGGGAAGGGAACTAAAATACGCTTTTCCCCCCCATCCCCCTAATACACAAGGTACTGCTCAAGGTACGCAGGGACAGGGCGTCGATCATTCTCATCGCCCCTGCATTGGGCCCGCCAGCATTGGTTCACCACACTCCTGGAGCTGTCAGTGGAGGCCCCGATAACCCTGCCCCTACACCGGGACCTCATTACGCAGGACAGAGGGCAGCTTCTCCACCCCGACCTGCAGTCGCTGCATCTGACGGCATGGAAGCTACGTGGTTAAATGCTTTGGAGAGCCAGTGCTCCCTTCCTGTGCAGCAGGTTCTACTTGGTAGTAATAAGCCCTCTACGGGGGCGACTTACTTGGCCAAGTGGAAGAGGTTCTCGTGCTGGTGCGGGTCACAACAGGTGCAACCGCTCCAGGCCCCGGTGCCGACCATTCTAGCATACCTTCTGCACCTTAAGCAACAAGGGCTGGCCCCGTCCTCGATTAAGGTGCACCTGGCGGCTATTTCCGCCTTTCACCCAGGGTTTTTAGGTAGCTCGGTTTTCTGCCACCCAACGGTGGGACGATTCCTCAAAGGTCTGGAAAGGGTGTTCCCTTACTCATGCCCCCCTGTTCCCCCATGGAATCTCAACTTAGTCCTTTCTAAGCTCACGGGGGCCCCCGTTTGAACCCATGGCTACCTGCTCCCTTCTCCACCTTTCCTGGAAGGTGGCATTCCTGGTGGCGATCACCTCGGCCAGAAAGGTATTGGAGCTGAGGGCTCTCACCTCGGAGCCACCATACACTGTTTCACAAAGACAAGGTGCAGCTCCGCCCACACCCTAAGTTCCTCCCAAAGGTGGTCTCTCAATTCCATCTGGGCCAGGACATTTGCCTGCTGGTGTTTTTTCCCAAACCCCATACGGACCCGAGTCACTGCAGCCTGCACACCCTAGATGTCCGCCGAGCGTTGGCATTCTACTTGGAGCGCACCAAACCCTTTTGTAAGTCCACGCAGCTATTCGTGGCCATGGCTGAGAGGATGAGGGGCAGTCCGGTGTCAACACAGCAAATCTCGTCGTGAATTACAGGCTGCACTCGGGTGTGTTATGACCTCGCTGGTGTCCCAGCTCCAGCAGTCACGGCCCACACGACCAGAGCGCAGGCAGCTTCCATGGCCTTCCTGGCTCAGGTCCCAGTCCAGGAGATCTGCAGGGCGGCCACCTGGTCATCGCTGCACACCTTTACGACCCACTACGCGGTCAACCAGCAGGCACGGGAGGACGCGGCAGTTGGCGGGACTCCGATCGGTGACTCCTACCCTCCTCCAAAGGTAAGCTTGTGATTCACCTAATGTGGAATGGATGTGAACAAGCACTCGAAGAAGAAAGAACAGTTACTTACCTTTCGTAACTGTTCTTCGAGATGTGTTGTTCACGTCCATTCTACCACCCACCCTCCTACCCCTCTGTCGGAGTGGCCGGCAAGAAGGAACTGGAGGGGGTCGGGCCAGCGGGGGTATATATGCATGGCGCAGTGGCGCCACTCTGGCGGGGGCCCCGCCAGCCCGACGGGAGCCCCAAAGCGGGAAAGTTTCCGATGGTTGTGCACGCAACGCGCGCACACCTAATGTGGAATGGACGTGAACAACACATCTCGAAGAACAAGAGTTACGAAAAGTAAGTAACCGTTCTTTCACCACCCATCTCTGTGGAGGCCCCGCTTCTGCTTCCGCTATACCCAGACCTGATCTCCTGAGACCACAGTCAGCTGCTCCACCCAAACCTCAGCTCTTCATCTGACAGTCTGGATGATTCATGGCTGAATCCTGAGGAGCAAGCATGCTTTAAGTAAGTCTGTAAAGTTTGGTTAGGCGGTAGGAAACCCTCCACCAGGACCACTTACTTCCGAAAATGGAAGCAGTTCTCCATCTGGCCTTCCCAGCGCAGACTTCCACCTGTGCAATCTCTGTTGTAGTCTATATTAGAGTACCTTTTGCATCTGAAACAACAGTGTCTAGCTATTTCTTCAAAGTCCACCTACAGCAATTTTGGCCTTCCAGCCCCTGGTCGATCTCTGGTCTGTCTTTTCACACGAGATGGTTATCCATTTCCTTAAAGGCCTAGAGAGGTTATACCCTGCCCAAGTTAGAGATCCTGTTTCTTCCTGGGACCTGAACCTCATCTTATTGAAGCTTATGGGTCCCCCGTTTTAGCCACTGGTAACGTGCTTGCTGGTTCACCACTCTTGGAAAGTGGCCTTTTTAGTGGCCATCACCTCAGCCAGAATGGTTTCAGAAATTCATGCCTTGACATCAGCACCCCCATATATGATCTTCTTTAAGGATAAGGTGCAGCTGCATCCGCACCCATCTTTCCTTCCGAAAGTGATTTTGCAGTTCCACTGCAGTCAAGCAATCTTCCTACCAGTGTTCTTCCCGAAACTGCATCTGAACAGGGAGGAGCGAAATCTACACTCTGGATGTTAGGTGAGCCCTGGCGGTCTATATACACAGGACCAAGCTGTTTCACAGATGAACTCTGCTATTCATAGCAATAGCAGAGAGGATGAAAGGCCTTCCTTTCTTCTTCGAGTGATTGCTCATATCGATTCCTTTCCAGTGATCCCCATAGGGCTGGCTGTGGTGCCCTCTGAAGTGCCGTGCTCATGCCGCGGTATATCAGGCACCGCCGGCCCTACATCCTCTCAGTTCCTTCTTACTACCCTTGGTAGTCAGTCGGAGCACCTTTTTTGCTTAGTAAGAGCTAGCAGTTGTCTACCATTCTGAACTTCATGCCTTAAGGCCGTTGTACATAGTTGCTAGTCTTAAGTCGTTGTAGTTGTTAAGTGTGTGTTAGTAGTTAGGGTCCCAGCAGGACTTTGCCCCAAGCGCGGCACGTCTCGTCTCGGTCTCCCGGGTTTAAGCCCTGCTCGGACTGCAGCAGGCCTATACCTGTGAGTGACCCCCATGGCAGCTGCCTTAAGTGCATGGGGGAGTCACAGGTTAAGGAGTGGTGCCAGATCTGCAAAAACTTTCGGCCCCACACCCAAAAGGAGCAGGACATCTGCCTCAGGGCTCTTCTGATGGACTCCACCCTCCGCCCGGCTTCTGAGCCATCCAGGCAGGTTGTGCAGAATGCCACAGCCTCCATGCATAGCGCATCACCAGCACCTGGCTCCTTCTGGCACCGTTCGCCATCACCGGTGCCAAAGAAGAAGGCCAAGAAGCTCTCCCCCGGCACCAAGCAAGAAGGCCCACAGTCATCTATCAAGGGACCCAGGCCTCCCTCCAGTCTGTTCCAGAGTCACGAGATCGTGCCTCCCTGGTTGGGGTGCCAAACTCCCTTAAAGGTCTGCCACTGACTCCTGGGAGCGGTCTGGGACCGGCACTTCTGCTTGCACCTTCGTCATCCCCAGCTCCCTCGGCGCAGAGAGAGCACAGGTCTCCACCTGCTCCGATGACGACCCCAGTGCTGCAGGACCCGGCTAAGTTTCTCCAAGAGGGCAAGCCCGCCGTTAAGACCCCTCAGGGGACAGGGGAACAACGCCAGTCGCTGGACAGGAGGCATCAATCTTCACCACCGTGTCGGGGATCCCGGGGCAGATCCCCATTGTGTCGAGAGTCTCCTAGTTGAGCTCCCAGATCCCCACAGCTCTATTCTCTGGCACAGAGCCAACGCTCCCGTTAGTATTCCCGGCACTGCTCACTTTCTCAGTGGTCTGTCCCGATCACCAGCATGGTGGGAGCGTTCCCCATCCCAGTACCAGTCTCCCCGGCACCAGTACCGCTCTCCACGCTACAGTTACTGTTCGGTTACACCTGGGCAATTGTCACCAGTAGCCACGATCACCGAACAAACACAGGCATCGACAGTCCCTCCCTGGTTGCCGGAAGGTGGTTTTTCTGATACGGAAGGCCAGTTTAGCCCATTGCCAAGGTCTCATTGGCGTGATTGGGCACCGGAGTCCGCTCCCTTGTCTGCGACACTGCACTGGCAGCACGGCCAGTGGCCAGTGTAGTGGCCTTATTGGAGCACACAGGGTGTACTGGTTATGACTATGCCTCCTTCACAGCACTCCTTGGCAGCCCTGGCGGAACATTGAGTGGTGGCCCCACCGGCACTGGACCTGGTACTGGAAGCCCGTTGTGAAGTCAGGGCAGAGGAACCTATGCCTACCCCAAAGCCTCTTTCTCTGACGGTGGTCGAGACTCCAGCATCCCCACCAGTGGTCCAGTCTTCCTTGTTGTCTCCAGACGAGGCAGTTGCAGGACCTTCCAGAGCCAGCCCGCCGGATGACTTCAGGGAATATCAAGCCCTTCTACGGCATGCGGCCAAGAACTTGGGGCTCTAGTTACAGGAGATAGCGAAGCAGGAGGACACTGTCTTCAACGTCCTCTTGGCCTCTACGCCCGCCTGGGTCGCCCTGCCTGTGCATGAGGGGGTCCTCAAGATATCCAAAGATAGCTTCGTGGCAGACCTCCTCCTTCATCCCACCCACCTTGAAATGGGCTGAGAAAAAATACTTTGTGCTGGCCAAAGGTTTCAATACCGCTATCCCCACCTGCTCCCGGGCTCAATAGTTGTATCTGCAGCCAGCAAAAAGACAAGCAGGTCCCCACCTCCTTGACTCCCAAAAACAAAGATGCTAAGAAACTTGATTTATTTGGGAGAAAGATTTATTCTACTGCCAGCCTGCAATTTTGGGTGGCAAACCATCAGGCCCTGCTGGGCCGGTACAATTTTAATTTCTGGGATAGTCTCAAAAAGTTCCAGGAATCCCTCCTTCAGGGTTCATGAATTCCGAGCCCACCTCCTATGCAACTGCTTGAGAGTCACCTACATTGGAATTGAAATGTGGGAGCACTCCAAGAAGAAAAGTTAGTAACCTTTCTGAAACTGATGTTCTTTGAGATGTTGCACATGTCCATTCCAAAACCCACCCCCCTTCTCCTCTTGTTGGAGTCAGCTGGTAAGAAGGAACTGAGAGGGCGCAGGGTCAGCAGGGTCCTTTATACCAACACTATGAGCGCGCGGCACAGAAGGCGATAGAGCCAACCTAATGGATACCACAAAGGAAAAA
Source organism: Terrapene triunguis (assembly GCF_002925995.2). Classification (NCBI taxonomy): domain Eukaryota; kingdom Metazoa; phylum Chordata; order Testudines; family Emydidae; genus Terrapene; species Terrapene triunguis. The sequence continues at coordinate 18,726,469 of NW_020664483.1, forward strand.
AATTCCATCACCTGTGCTTGGGGTGCGACACACCTACATTGGAATGGACATGTGCAACACACCTTTGAAGAACAGTTTTCAGGATCTGTCTTAACATTATTATAGAAAGTAGTGTTTGGTCCTAGCATAACCCTGGGAGGCTGGCTACCTGATGGAATCTGGTGAAACTGCATGTTGGGTGAGTGCATGTGCACCTCATGGGCCATCCCCAGGTTTTGGGATATACTAGTGCTGCCATGCAGTCTCCTGATGACTGTCCTTCTCACACTAGCCCTCTTCTGGATCCATTTGGAACTTGAAACTGGGGGCACTGTTGCAACCGGTGAGCCTGTAGCTCATTGCTCAGCCGCACTGCTGCCATATGCAGCACTATGGGACTGCTGGAAATGCCTCTGCTTATCTCCTTTGCACCACAGGTGATCACTGGATTGTGACAGGAGAAACAAAAAAGAGCATGGGGGAGGCAGGATTGAAAATGGACGTGATGGAGGATATGTCAGTGAGAGTGAGAGATACAAGGGTGAGAATAAAAGGGCAGCAGAACCACAGAGAAAATTAAAGCAAGATAGAGAAGAGGGGTGATTGAGGAAAAATGAATGAAAAGAGGGAGGAATGAGAAGCTTTTTCTTCCCTGCCACCTCCTATATGACAAAAATTTCTTGTGAACGCTGTCCTGACTCTGGTAAAATCATCATCGGTGAGCTCTCCCACACCATGATAAGGGGCCTGATTTTTCACCTGAAAAATCTGACTACCCTGTAAATATTTTTTTAAATGCCATTGCCTCAAACTACTACTATCAACTTGTTTCAGTTTTCTTAGACAAATCTGTATGTAAATTTAGTTGGCATACTTGAAGCTTTCTGACAATTCATGTTCTACTCGTATTATCACAAATCCTACGTCTTTCTTGATTCATGAAAGACTTTGAGTAGGCAGGGGCGGCTCCAGGCACCAGCGCAGCAAGCGCGTGCCTTGGGCAGCAAGCCGCGGGGGGCGGCCTGCCATTCGCTGTGAGGGCAGCAGTCAGGCGGCCTTCGGCGACGTGCCTGCGGGAGGTCCGCCGGTCCCGCGGTTTCGGCAGCAATTCGACGGCGGGTACGCCGAAGCCATGGGACCGGCAGATCACCCGCAGAAACGCCGCCAGACCCCACACTGCCCGCAGGCATGCCGCTGAAGGCGCCTGACTGCGGTGCTTGGGGCGGCAAAAAACATAGAGCCGCCCCTGTGAGTAGGTATTGATGAACTTAGCCTGAGGGTGGGGCAGGGCGGGAAGCTACATTCTACAGAAGCCATAGTAACTGGCTTCAGTTAAGAAAATGTGCTGTATAACAAGTGTGTGGATTGAAGTCTACTTTTCACAATAAATATTTTTTTAGTGGTGCTGCAGATATAACCTGTTTCATTTAGGTAGAATTTGGTATCACCTTTGTCAGTGTCTAATGAAGTAAGATTTTGTTATGTCTGTTAGTATTTCTGTGAAAGCTGAACACCAAATCCAGACTTGGCATTTTTGGCTGGGCCTGCAAAACAATATTTTTTATTATCCATCCACCTTCCTGTAAAACATTCCTGCCCACCATGGCCATACCACCATTCACAGGGCTGACCTGAGGATTTTGGGGAGAGATTCCTTGATAAGCCACACATATAACTAATTTTTATATATAATGTGTGTGGTGATCTCTCTAGGTCTATTCCCCAAAATTGAGACCTATGAATAGGGTTTTTAACTCCCAGTAGGGGAAGCCTAGTCTACACTAGAACAAGTTTCCCAATATAGCGATACCAGCAAACCCTCCTCACTAGTGTTCCCTTTAACTTTTTACGGCTGTGTGCGGGATGAATTTGATGTGCACCAATATGGAGATGATGTGTGGTGGGGTTGGGGCTGAAGGGTTTGATGTGGGAGGGGGCTCAGGGCTGGGGCAGAGGGTTGGTGTGCAGTGGGATGAGGGCTCTGGCTGGGGGTGCAGGGGTGGGGGTGGGGATGAGGGGATTGGGGTGTGGAAGGGGGCTCAGGGCTGGGGCAGAGGATTGGGGTGAGGGCTCTGGCTGGGGGGACAGGGAGAGAGGCTACCCCAGGGGCTGTAGCAGGATGAGAGGATTCCCCCCCAGCTCTCTCTAGCCGCAGCAGCTCGGGGCTGGGGTGCCTCTCCACGGTCACGGCAGCTTCAGTGGGGCTGGGCCGAGTGAGAAGCGCCTCTCTCTGCCTCCGTGGTCCTTGATAGCCAGCTATGCAGCTTAGAGGGAACTTAGCTCCTACGGTAGATGCAGCCTATGCTGGGGTTACAGCCTTGGCTGAGTTCCCTCCTGTGGACTGTCACAAGTCTGCTACATTGGACCCAATCTTTGGATTCCATATACTTGGCCCCCACGAGCTTCAAAGTGGTGTCCTGACAGTGTCTCTAGATCTGGCCTCTCAGGCACATTCCTGGGATGCAGACTCTGTCTTGTATACCTTCGTGGGAGGTGGGGTCCCCATGGCCCAGCTTGCCTAGACCTGGAGACCAGTGCTGAACCCCACAAGTCTCCTCAGTAGCTTATGTACACTCTAGCAAGAACTCCACCCTCGTGGGCACTTCAGTTTACAGTTTAACTCTTCAGGGACCATACGACTGCTATCAGAGCACGGGCTTTGCAAAGGAATTTCTTAACCACACACACTTTACTGCTGAAAAGTATAAGAAAGTTACTGATCTAAGCAAAAAACCAAAACTACCTGTATGTACTTGCCTGCCTGAGGTTATGGCTACTCTACCATAAAAACCCAGGGATGGTGTCATAGCCTTTGTTTGCCAGAAGCTGGGAATGGGCGACGGGAGAATTAGTTGATGATTATCTGTTCTGTTCATTCCCTCTGGGGCACCTGGCATCGGTCCCTGTCGGAAGATGGGATACTGGGCTAGATGAACCATTGGTCTGACAAGTATGGCCATTCTTATGACACCACCTCTCAACTGACTTGGTCTTGCAGGGCTAAAAACTGCAGTGTAGAGATTTGGGCTCAGATTGCAGCCTGGGCTCTGGGACCTTCCCCCTCATGTGATATCAGAGCTAAGGCTCCAGCCTGAGCCCGAATGTGTATACTGCCATTTTATAGCCCCACCACTTGAGCACTATGAGCCTAAGACAGATAACCTAAGCCAGCAATAGCTCAGCTGTAGATCTTTTATCAGACTGTAAAGATACTCTTAGTTTCCTCACCATTCCTGAGAGCCTTTTTGGTTCTAATCAGCATTCTTCTAGGCGTCCAGGCCCTTCCTGCCCCATCTCCTGTTCAGTTTTCTCATTCTGGTGATAGTGTCTCCCCCTGGCTTAGAAAAACATCTCTTTTAAAAAAAATCAGTCTGTGATACCTTCTCTTCTTTCTTATGCTAAGATTTACCATAGTTCAGCCCTTGAGTGGAAGTGCTGACAGAGGGTCATTAAAAGTTAATGGATTTGCCAATAACCTCCATTGTCCCACCAGGGTGACTATTCAGGTGTTGTTGGCACTTGATGATCCTCTCATTCAGGGTCAGACACCAAAGCACCAGCTCCACCCAACACAAGAGGGATGATGCACAGTAGGGCCTTTGCCAGTATAGAAATGTGGCAAAAAAATCAGTCCCTCAACTTGATGTTACATTAGAAATCTTTGCCAGTATAGCAGACCTGGCCTGAGACTCATCTCTACATTGGGGCCCCAGGATCTTTCAGTATACACACTGATTCTTACCACACCCCACAGTAGTTGATAACATTTGTGCATTTCTGTTCAATATAGTACACAAAGGAGAGTAATTCACTGAGTGAAATGTTGAAAAGCCAGTTAGACATCATCTTCATTGTAAACTCTTAGTAAGACTCAGCTGTACGTGAGAGTTACCTATTGTTATAAAACATGTTAAATGTGTGTCCTAATATACATCACTAGAAATTACTTCCAGTTTATTCTCTCTCATCTAGGGAAAGCCAAATGTTGTGACTTTTCATCTTCACAAGATGTTGACTTAAAAGTCTAGTTGTGTTGGTTGAAACATAAGGCTTTATAAAGCAAATGGTTAAAAATGCAAATACCCTGTTTGAGTCATTGAAGTATAATAGCAAGAGATGGCTGGGTTTAGTTTTGAAATTTAAATGGAGGGGTGGGAACCACTTACATTTACATGTACTGAGCAGACTGAAAAAATCTATCATATCTGGCCCTTCAAAAATATATATAATTTAAACTGGTGATGAGCATTTTAGCCAGCTGTAGACTTTCACAAATAACTTTACTTTTTACCAGTGGTGAGATACAAAAAGGGAGATTTCTCTGTACAGTTTCCTTTTAGTGAAATCAAGGATTCTCCACTGCAATGGATTCCATCCTTTCTGGATAACTGTACCAATTTACCAGAAGTACTGCCTTGGTTGAATCAGTCAGTGTCTGATGCAGCACACAATTGTGTGCACTAAAAATGACCCATTTATAGAGGGTCATGTGCAAGACTGGGATTTGGACCTACCAAACACTGGATATGTCTACACTGCAACGTAAGCCCAGGGTTAGTGGGACTCGAGTCAGGTGACCCATGTTAAGGAACACTGGGCTTGAGCATCCACATTGTATTTTAACCCTAGGGCAAGAATTTTCTGACCCATGCTTGAACCTAGGGCTATGGCGTCCACACTGCAGTGTGCAGACCCAAGTCAAAGTAAAACTATCCCAGAGTCCCTAGGGGCCCTTCCTCCCGCCCCCCGAAAGGTGGCTGCTCTAGCCCTAAGACCATGGTGCACTGTGGGGAAAACTTTACTGCATGCCCTGCACATTACCAGGAAACAGCTTGTTTTGCAAAAAGCTTGATAGGTTTGCTCTCTTTTGCAAAACCAGAAGGCTCTTTGATAGTGTGCTTGCAGATTGGTGATCCGAACAGAATGGGTTCATGCGATCATTAGAGGTGGTTTTGGAACAAATTGGTAAACTAAACAGTAATAAGTCACCAGGACCAAATGGTATTCACCCAAGACTTCTGAAGGAACTCAAATGTGAAATTGCAGAACTACTAATTGTAGTTTGTAACCTATTATTTAAACCAGCTTCTGTACCAAAAGGGCTCCAGAGGTGATCCTGGCAATTACAGGCCAGTAAGCCTGACTTCAGTACCAGGCAAACTGGTTGAAACTATAGTAAAGAACAAAATTGTCAGACACATAGACTAACATAATTTGTTGGGGAAGAGTCAACATGGTTTTTGTAAATGGTCCTCCTTGTGGCCCCCACTTAGCCTTGCCAGAACTGGTTTACGGACCTTCTTTTCCTCTCCGTCCACCCCCTGATCTGCCTTCCTGATCTCCTGACACAGGCCCATGGCCACAGCCAACACCCCAGTCTCGCCCTCTTCACCTCACGGCCTGATATTTGGATGGGGCTTACGGATAGACATGGTATGCTCTGCTCCCATCTGCAACATCCTTACGCACAACCAGTGCCCATCCACCAGAGCTTCCTATGAAGCCAAATGGTGCTGCTTCACCCTTTGGTCGCGTGACCGTGGCTACATCTCCATCCCTGTCATCCTGAGCTACCTGGCAGCTAATCTGGCCTCACCCACTCCTCAGTTCATGTCCACCTGGCGGCGCTCAGTGCCTTCCTCCTTCCGGTGGATGGCTTCTCCATCTTCACTGACCCAACTACTGTCTGCTTCTTCTGCGGCCTTCTCAATGTCTTTCCCTCTGGTCTGCAAGTCGACCCCTCCCTGGGACCTTAACTTGGTCCTCTCTGCCCTCACTAAGCTGCCCTTTGAACCCCGTGCCATGTGCTCCTTCACCCACCTTTCCATGAAGGTCATCTTCTTGGTGGCCATTACCTCTGCACATTGTGTCAGCGAACGAGCAGCCATGATGGCGGATTCTCCCTCCGCCTCCACCCCAAATTTCTCCCTAAGGTGGCATCCCTGTTCCACCTCAATCAATGTGTACATCTCCCCACCTTTTACCCCAAGCTACATGCTTCCCCGAGGCACTGTGCACTCCGCTCCCTGGATGTACGTAGGGCACTCACATTCTATCTTCAATGCATCCGCCCCTTTTGCACTTCCCCACACCTCTTCATTGCCATTGCTGACTACTTTTGAGACAATGCTCTCTCCTCACAACCTGTTTCCTGCAGGATCTGCTGCTGTATTACTGATGGCTATACTCTCTCTCACATTCGTCCCCCACCAGGGCTCACGGCTCATTCCACGCGGGCTCATGCCAGCATGTCAGCCTTCCTCACAGACATTCCGTGACAGGACATTTGTTGTGTGGCCACTTGGTCATCTGTCCATACCTTTGCCACACGGTATGCCATTGCCCCGCCGCGTTGGCAGACTTGCCGTCGGATGAGCTGTGTTACACACACTGACTGCTGCTAAGACCTCGTGCCCACCTCCGTGCTGAACACTGCTTGCTACTCTCCCACTATTGGAATCCACATAGGGACCATCACTTGAAGAAGGTTACTTACCCCAACTGGAGCTTCTTCAAGACGTGTGGTCCCTATCTGTATTCCAATACCCGCTCTCCATCCCCTCTGCTGCTGGCTTTGTGCTCCCGTGTAGGAGGGAACTGGTGGCATCGACCTGCATGGCTTCTTAGAGCCACGGATGTGCCACCTTACTGTGCATGTCTATCCCTTAACATGTTTGTATTTCTTTTAAATGTAACATTAATTCTGTAACAAGGAAAACATAACTACTACATATGTGCAACGTTGTTAGCTTCTATTGCTTAACTTCCCATTGCTTGAGACTACACTTATGATATTGCATTTATAGTTTATTTTGTTTTCCTCTATTTCTAACAGAAAATAAAAAAATCTACAACTATTTAATTTAATGCAGTTTACAAGCTTTACTGTGGGCTCAGTTTCCTCATCTGCAACTGGGAAAATAATATTTCACAGGGGTGTTTTTAGGATTCACTATTTTGAGCCAGAATCTTCTTCCCTTACTCACTTGTAGTCCCATGTTGTACTTTAGTGCCTGACTACACTTTACATTCACATTTTACTTAACTTTCAAGTACAATAGTTATGCAACACTAGCTTCCTGTTTGGACACACTTATTCTGGAAGAAGAGTGCTTTTTTCTGGTTTAGCTTAATCCACTAACCTGGAAAAAGACACTTAGGGTATGTCTACACTACAGGATTAATCCGAATTTACAGAATTCGATTTTTGGTAACCGATTGTATAAAGTCGAGTGTATGCGGCCACACTAAGCACATTAATTCAGCGGTGTGCATCCATGTACCGAGGCTAGTGTCGACTTCCGGAGCGTTGCACTGTGGGTAGCTATCCCATAGCTATCCCATAGTTCCCGCAGTCTCCTCCGCCCATTGGAATTCTGGGTGGAGATCCCAATGCCTGATGGGGCCAAAAACATTGTCGCGGGTGGTTCTGGGTACGTCTTCCCCCTCCCTCCGGGAAAGGAACGGCAGACAACCGTTTTGCGCCTTTTTTCCTGGGTGAACAGTGCAGACGCCATACCACGGCAAGCATGGAGCCTGCTCAGCTCAAGACAGCAGTCATGAACATTGTAAACACCTCGCGAGTTATCGTGCAGTTTATGCTGAACCAGAACCTGCAAAACCAGGCGAGCAGGAGTCAGCTACGGAAGCTCGGCGACGAAAGTAATGAGGACATGGACACAGAATTCTATCAAACCGCGAGCCCCGGCGCTTTGGAGATCATGCTGTTAATGGGGCAGGTTATAGCCGTGGAACACCGATTCTGGGCCTGGGAAACAAGCACAGACTGGTGGGACTGCATAGTGTTGCAGGTGTGGGATGATTCCCAGTGGCTGCGAAACTTTCGCATGCGTAAGGGCACTTTCATGGAACTTTGTGACTTGCTTTCCCTTGCCCTGAAGCACCAGAATACCAAGATGAGAGCAGCCCTCACAGTTGAGAAGCAAGTGGTGATAGCCCTGTGGAAGCTTGCAACACCAGACAGCTACCGGTCAGTCGGGAATCAATTTGGAGTGGGCAAATCTACTGTGGGGGCTGCTGTGATGCAAGTAGCCAAAGCAATCACTGAGCTGCTGCTACCAAAGGTAGTGACTCTGGGAAATGTGCAGGTCATAGTGGATGGCTTTGCTGCAATGGGATTCCCTAACTGTGGTGGGGCAATAGATGGAACCCATATCCCTATCTTGGCACTGGAGCACCAGGGTAGCTAGTACATAAACCGCGAGGGGTACTTTTCAATGGTGCTGCAAGCACTGGTGGATCACAAGAGACGTTTCACCAACATCAACGTGGGATGGCCGGGAAGGGTTCATGACGCTCGCGTCTTCAGGAACACTACTCTGTTTAAACAGCTGCAGCAAGGGATTTACTTCCCAGACCAGAAAATAACCGTTGGGGATGTTGAAATGCCTATAATTATCCTTGGGGACCCAACCTACCCCTTAATGCCATGGCTCATGAAGCCATGGACAGTAGTCAGGAGCTGTTCAACTACAGGCTGAGCAAGTGCAGAATGGTGGTAGAATGTGCATTTGGACGTTTAAAGGGTCGCTGGCGCACGTTACTGACTCGCTCAGACCTCAGCCAAACCAATATTCCCATTGTTATTGCTGCTTGCTGTGTGCTCCACAATCTCTGTGAGAGTAAGGGGGAGACCTTATGGCGGGGTGGGCGGCTGAGGCAAATCGCCTGGCTATTAATTACGCGCAGCCAGACACCAGGGCGATTAGAAGAGCACACCAGGAAGCGCTGCGCATCAGAGAAGCTTTGAAAACCAGTTTCATGACTGGCCAGGCTACGGTGTGAAAGTTCTGTTAGTTGAAAACCCGCCCCGTTGATTGACTCATTCCCTGTAAGCAAACCACCCTCCCCCTTCAATCACAGCTTGGTTTCAAAGGAAATAAAGTAACTATAGTTTAAAAATCATGTATTCTTTATTTATTGATTATAAACATAGGGAGAGAACTGACAAGGTAGCCCGGGTGGGGTTTGGGAGGAGGATAGGAGGGAAGGAAAAGGCCACTAAAAAAGTTCAAAATGACAGCCTTTTGCTTGGGCTGTCCACTGGGGTGGAATGGGAGGGTGCATGGAGCCTCCCCCCCCCCCACGTTCTTACACGTCTGGGTGAAGAGGCTATGGAACATGGTGAGGGGGGAGGGAGGTTATAGAGGGGCTGCAGTGGCACTCTGTGATCCTGCTGTTGTTCCTGAAGCTCCACCAGATGCCGGAGCATGTCCGTTTGATCATGCAGCAGCCCCAGCATTGCAGCCTGCCACCTCTCATCTCAAGCGTCCCTCATGGCCTCACGTTCACTGTCATCTTTCCTGTATTTTGATACCGTGTCCTTCCACTCATTCAGATGAGCTCTTTCATTGCGGATCGATTCCATGATTTTCGGAGAACATTTCGTCTCATGTCCTTTTTTTTCGCTGCCTTATCTGAGATAGCCTTCACGACGGAGGAGGGAGGCTTGAAAAATTTGCAGCTGCGGGAGGGAGGGAAAAAGGAGAGAAGTATTTAAAAAGATACATTTTACAGAACAATGCTTATACTCTTTCACAGTGAACAACACTATTCACATTACATAGTACATGTGATTTCGGTACAAGGTCGCATTTTGCATCTTTATATTGAGTGCCTGTGGCTTTGGTGTTAGAGATCACAGACGCAGGTCCGGGCAACAGAATTCGGCTTGCATGCGGCCATGGTAAGCCATTGTCTTTCGGCTTCTGCAACCTTCCTAAAAGCAGCGCCCTCCTTTCCCACATACCAAGCAAAGCCCGTTGAGTGCTGCGGTTTTCCTGTTAACGTGCAGCAGCAGAAACCAAACTACCCCTCCATCCAATTCTCTGGGATGATCGCTTTACCCCTCCCCCCACCGCATGGCTGGTATCAGGGAAGATCCCTGCTAGCCAAACGTGAAAAGCTCAGCGCCAATGACCGCCCTCCCCCCCACACACATACTTGGCTAACTGCAGGGAAGGATTTCTTTTCAGCCACAGGCAAACAGCCCAGTAGGAACGGCCACCTCTGTCCACTTAATTAAATTCCCGTATTTCAACTAGGTTACCATGAACGATATCACTCTCCTGAGAATAACACAGCGAGATAAAGAACGGATATTGCTTGAATGCCAGCAAACACCGGGACCATATGCTGCCAGGCTTTGTCATGCAATGATACCAGATTACTTGCTACTAGCATGGTGTGGTCAAGTGTCCTACCATGGAGGACGGAATAGGGCTGCACTGCCCAGAAACCTTCTGGAAAGGTTTTTGGAGTACTTCCAGGAGAGCTTCATGGAGATGTCCCTGGAGGATTTCCGCTCCATCCCCAGACACGTTAACAGACTTTTCCAGTAGCTGTACTGGCCGCGAATGCATCCCAAGTCCTCAGGGCAAATTAATCATTAAAAAAAGCTTGCTTTTAAACCATGTTTTATATTTACAAAGGTACACTCACCAGAGGTCCCTTCCACGGCTTCAGGGTCTGGGATAATGCCTTGGGAGGGTACTTCAGTCAGGCTGAGAAAAAGATCCTGGCTGTTGGGGAGAACGGAGGGCTGTGTGCTCTCCGCAAGCTCGTCGTCGTCCTCCTCCTCATCTTCCCCGTCCGCAGAATCCTCAGGCATGGCTGAGATTACCCCCTCCTTGGAATCCACGGTCAGGGGTGAGGTAGTGGGGGCGGCCTCCCCCCCCAGAATTGCATGCAGCTCAGCGTAGTAGCGGCATGTCTGCGGCTCTGACCCGGAGCGACCGTTTGCCTCCTTTGTTTTTTGATAGGCTTGTCTGAGCTCCTTAACTTTCACGCGGTACTGATATGAGTCCCTATTGTAGCCTCTCTCCATCATGCCCTTGGAGATTTTTTTCAAATGTTTTGGCATTTTGTCTTTTGGAACGTAGTTCTGCTAGCACAGAATCCTCTCCCCATATAGCGATCAGATCCAGTACCTCCTGTACAGTCCATGCTGGTGCTCTTTTTCGATTCTCGGACTGCATGGTTACCTGTGCTGATGAGCTCTGTGTGGTCACCTGTGCTCTCCACGCTGGGCAAACAGGAAATGAAATTCAAAAGTTCGCGGGGCTTTTCCTGTCTACCTGGCTAGTGCATCTGAGTTCAGATTGCTGTCCAGAGTGGTCACAATGGTGCACTGTGGGATAGCTTCCGGAGGCCAATACCGTCGAATTGTGGCCACACTAACCCTAATTCGAAATGGCAATGTTGATTTCGGCGCTACTCCCCTCGTCGGGGAGGAGTACAGAAATCAATTTTAAGAGCTCTTTATTTCGAAGTAAATGGCTTCGTTGTGTGGACGAGTGCAGGGTTAATTTGATTTAACGCTGCTAAATTTGAACGAAACTCATAATGTAGACCAGGCCTTATACTCCAAAGGGAGCTATTCTGGAATAGTTGTGAGGACTATAGCTGTTCTAGTTAAGTAATTGGATAACAACTAGCAACAGGAAAGTTGATTGAAATCGATGGGGGTTATATCCAGGGGTAGTAGCTGTAACTGAGAATAGAATTTGACCTATTTCTTACAATGGAGTAATTTGACCCACCATTGTTTTTAAAGGGCGTTTGCTCTAGGCTTAATAAATTTAGCATTTAAATATACAAACTGTGCTTTGATCTTAACACTTTATTGAAAGGAACAGGGAGTGGGAGGAGGAATTTACACCTTTGCTGTTGTTTAGGTGTAGACAAGATTTCCAAGTGACTAGTACTTCTGGACTTCAGGGTATATCTAGCGGAGTAGCAAATCATTATGCAGTGTGCATTATGTGGTTGTGAATGCACTAACCTGTTCCCTGCTAATTGGTCTGTGTAGATCCTGCTAGTGCATACTAAAATTACCCTAGTGTGCTTTAACACTGCACTGTTTCAAACAGTGCTGAAAATAGACCCTTTAAAGTTTTCACCATTTGAGCACTCAATCACTAAGGCAGTCAAAATCACTATAGTCTTTTAAAAATATTGGCCAAGTTTTTGTTTGTTTAAACAAAATCCCAACTTTTGCATTGCATCTATTCTATTCCCATGCTATGGGGCAATCAGTTATGTAAATCTATGTAGAACAATATACTACTTCACCACAGGGTGGTACAACACGAATGAAAAGGCAATTTTTAAAATCTAGAAACTACTGGGTTTAGGGAAAGAGCAGTCAAAGCAGACCATGTGATACCTTACACTGGAACAATATATGTACATTTTGGTAAAGGTACATTCAGGCTAAAGGTGCCCTCTTCCGGTGCTGAGAACGGCAAGCTTTATCTGAAAAACGTATGTCTCAAATGAATGTGTGGGTTGAGTGACCTGTGCTGAGTATGTGATTAGGGCGAGTGACTGCACAGGGGTAGCTGCAAAGGCAAGATGTCAGTTCTAGATTCCAGGGCAAACTTTGCATTTTTTTTTTTAATTGCAGTGTTAAAGAAATAAAAGATTGTTCCACAGCCTGGCGTTTGTTCTAAAAGTGTTACATTTCTCACTGATTACAGGAGTAAGAATCATGAAATGAAATGGCTCCAGGCAGAGCCGATCGCTGTTCCATGAAGCCATGAAGGGCCTTCGGGTGGGGAGAGGGAGTTGAGGGGATTCCCCCCGTGCCCTGGCCCTCGGGTGGGGGAGGGGCAGCCTGAGCGAGGAGCAAGCTGCAGCCGACGCCATTTTACGCTTCCGGCCCCAACTTCCGCCCCACCCCCCCGCCGCTCAGTCCGGGGTGGGAGGGGGAGAGGGCCGGCCCTGGAGGGAGGGGCGAGGGCGGAGGGACTCGGCCGCCTCCGTCCCCTGCCTGGTCGGAAATAGCCGAGCTGAGCCCGAGCGCCCTGCCCCCCTCCTCCTTCCCCCACAGCAAAATGGCGGCGCGTGGAGTCCCTGGGAGCCAGTGAGTGACTCGGCTTCTCCTCCCCGCCGCCGCCGCCGCCGCCACAGGCTCATTTGCATTGATCAGCCGCCCCCTCCCCCCTCCCAGACCGGCCCCTCTCCCCCCCATCAATCATCAATCAGCACCGAGTGGATCAATCAATGGTCGGGAGGAGGCGGCGGCGGCGGCTGCTGCTGTTAATGAACAATGTGTGAGAGCTGCGCCGAGCTGCTGGAGGTGTTAAATGAGAGTAAGTGCGGCCGCCCCCTCGCCCAGCCGGGCCCCCCCGCAGGCGGTATAACGGCCTTCCCGCCCGGCTGGGCCTCCTGTGTAGCGGGGGTGGGCTGAGGAGACTCCTCCGTACGGGGTAGGGAGAATCCGTCCGGCTGGGCCCCGGGCGGGGTCATAATTCTCCCCTCCTGGGCCCCGCAGTGCAGGGAGGTCGTGCCGCCTCGTAACGCTGCTGGGCCTCCCCCAAAGCCGCCTCCCGGTGGCGCCCAGTCCGCTCCTTCCAGCGCGGCCCGGGAAGCCGCAGCAAGGCCTAGTGGTGCCGGGCGAAGAGCTGCGAGCTGCTCCTGTGGCTGAGGAGCTGGAGACCAGGCCTGGGCAGGTTCCCCGTGAGCAGAGAAGGCGGCTCTGGTTGGGAGGATGATCCGCCCCCCACCCATTATATTTGATGTCCTCGGCTGGGCAACAGTCTTGCGTCGCTATTTTCAGACGGGGCTGGCTGGGGGGAACCCGGCCCTGACACGCGTCTGTCCCGGCTGTGAAACGGTTTCTTGGGCCGGCGAGCGCCCTGGCGTTTCAGAGCTTGAGACTTGGCTCTTGCTCCTTCCAAAGTTCCCGCATCACAAGTGGGAGTTACCTAAGGCGGGGGGCTCGGGGCTCTGCACGCTTGCAGCCCTGGGGGTAGGCCCTCCACCCCACCGCAGCCGAATCCGGTACAAAGCATCTGTCACCTCCTGTGCAGCAGGCCTTGGGCATCTCTTGGAACCGGTTCCAACTAAGCTGTCGGGGGCAGGCCCGGTATCTCTTCCGTGTTTTGTAATGTTGTGTACGTAGGCAGTGTTTAATAAATAAACCAACTTAATCAAATACCTTTGGTGTGGAGATGCTGGGGTGTTTAATAAACACATCTGTGTGTAAATCTGTGACTAGACGCAAGTTTGAAAAGGTTTACATTTCATAAATGCTATTTAGATATTAATGTATATACAGTTTAGAGGCAGATCTTACTGTGATGGAGTGAAATGTAGATCATTATACAAGTACTATCTTAGGACTCATTCCCTTTTTAACTCCTGAGAGGCCTGATCACAGGGGTTGTTCCGTTTTAAAATACATTGATACATATCACTCTGTTCACATGTGTTTTAGTGCCCCCCTTTTTTCTTGCTGTAAACACTTGCTTTTTAGCTATGATCAACATTGCTATTTTTGAGCAATATTTTAGTTATAAACCTAAGTAACAGTAGGCCTAAGGGCCTGGAGACATGCATAAAACAGATTACAAGTTAACCTCAGGCAACTGTTGATTGTTAAAATCACTTTACTAGCTGGTTTGATCAAGTTTGTAATTTTAACATCTTGTTTTGAGCAGTGCTTGTTCTCATTGTTTACTTATGTTAATCATTATTATCCTGAGACACAAGGAGGGTGAGGTAATGTCTTTTGTTAGACCAATTTCAGCTCTGTTTAAGCTTGAAAGCTTCTCTCTCACCAACAGAAGTTGGTCCAATAAAAGATATTACCTCACCCACCTTGTGTGTCTCTCTAATATCTGGGACCAACAGGGCTACAACAACTCTGCATACATATGCTATCCTATCATCCCTCCCCCAATACAATATTTGGGGTGGAGCGTAGGGCAAAATTTGATAAAATGTAGATTGTGTGTTTGATCTGCCAGTTTATTTCAAACAGCTGATCTTTAACAGATTGACTGTAGTTCAGTTATCAGTGTTGTATTAGTCTGATAACTTTATTGGAAGGGAGAATTCATTTGCTAGTGGCCTGATGGCTTCAATGTATAAATTTAATAAAGATTGGTTGTTTGAATGTTAATGTTTTAGGCTGGAATAAAACATAAATTTAAATGTGTGAAGCCTAATGTTACTTGATTTCTATAATTAATCTAGTTTGGAAACCATTTTTAAGTTGAGGTTCAGATAATTGGATCGTTAATTAAAGATAAGTGTTCGATGTATGCCTTCTCTTTTTAACAGTGGCTTATCTGTAAATAGGGTAGTAGAATCATAGAATATCAGGGTTGGAAGGGACCTCAGGAGGTCATCTAGTCCAACTCCCTGCTCAAAGCAGGACCAATTCCCAACTAAATCATCCCAGCCAGGGCTTTGTCAAGCCGGGCCTTAAAAACCTCCAAGGAAGGAGACTCCACCACCTCCCTGGGTAACTCATTCCAGTGCTTCACCACCATCCTAGTGAAATAGTGTTTCCTAATATCCAACCTAGACCTCCGCCACTGCAACTTGAGACCATTGCTCCTTGTTCTGTAATCTGCCACCATTGAGAACAGCCGAGTTCCATCCTCTTTGGAACCCCCCTTCAGGTAGTTGAAGGCTGCTATCAAATCCCCCCTCATTCTTCTCTTCTGCAGACTAAACAATCCCAGTTCCCTCAGTCTCTCCTCATAAGTCATGCGCTCCAGACCCCTAATCATTTTTGTTGCCCTCCGCTGGACTCTTTCCAATTTTTCCACATCCTTCTTGTAGTGTGGGGCCCAAAACTGGACACAGTACTCCAGATAAGGCCTCACCAATGTCGAATAAAGGGGAACGATCACGTCCCTCGATCTGCTGGCAATGCCCCTACTTAAACAGCCCAAAAATGCCGTTAGCCTTCTTGGCAACAAGAGCACACTGTTGACTCATATCCAGCTTCTCGTCCACTGTGACCCCTAGGTCCTTTTCTGCAGAACTGCTACCTAGCCACTCGGTCCCTAGTCTGTAGCAGTGCATAGGATTCTTCCGTCCTAGGTGCAGGACTCTGCACTTGTCCTTGTTGAACCTCATCAGGTTTCTTTTGGCCCAACCCTCTAATTTGTCTAGGTCCCTCTGTATCTGATCCCTACCCTCTAGTGTATCTACCACGCCTCCTAGTTTAGTGTCATCGGCAAACTTGCTGAGAGTGCAGTCCACACCATCTTCCAGATCATTAATAAAGATATTAAACAAAACCGGCCCCAGGACCGACCCTTGGGGCACTCTGCTTGAAACCGGCTGCCAACTAGACATGGAGCCATTGATCACTACCCGTTGAGCCCGACGATCTAGCCAGCTTTCTATCCACCTTACAGTCCATTCATCCAGCCCATACTTCTTTAACTTGGCAGCAAGAATACTGTGGGAGACGGTATCAAAAGCTTTGCTAAAGTCAAGGAATAACACATCCACTGCTTTCCCCTCATCCACAGAGCCAGTTATCTCATCATAGAAGGCAATTAGGTTAGTCAGGCACGACTTCCCCTTGGTGAATCTGTATATTTTAATGATGTGATCTTGCTATTCTTAAATTTGAAAAGGGAAGATGACTTTGGTAGTTAATTTCCTGGGGAAAATTATGCTTCCTGTTGTCTTACATTTAACCTCCATAAACTCTGTTCAAACAACATAAAAAGCTGTCTTAAACCCACAGTAACAGTGTCATTTGTAATAAGGCTGAATATAATTTTTTGTGTTTAGACATTAAAATACTGGTGGTTTAATATATAAGCTACCTGGAAAAGCTAAATGTAATAGAGTGAATTAAAGAGGGAGTCCTAGCTTTATTATTAATATCTTTATTTGTATAGCTTTACTTTAGTGCCCTTGCATTATTTACATGAATTTTTAATTTATATGCACCAAAAAAATCATTGCACGCCTCATTTTAAAAAATATATTTCAGTAAAAATGAAAAATCATAGTAAGAATGAGATCATGCCCAAAATGTGTGAGCCTGAGACTGCTAGCAACTTTCTTTCCTGTCTGATGAGCATTTGGGGTTGCCTTTTAACTGTACTAAAACTACTGAATTAGTATCTTGACAGAGATCCAGGAATGTAAACTGAAGTTCAACGGCATCATCTTGCTTCACTGTTAGAGGACAGTTATTATACAGAACAACCTCCCCCCAAAAATACTTTTTCCTTTTGTCTTTATTTAATTTAAAATTCCTGATGTAATTATCTGGCATTGTTTGTATTACAGGAGATTCAGCAAAGAAACAGGCTGCTGAGCCTTGATGCTCTCTTGAGAGCACATGGGAATTCCCTATTTTGTTCATAGGACAGAACGATGAATTTTACCAATTTAGGCTCTGATAGTGCAAATACTTATGCACAAGGTTATCTTTAAGCACATTAGTAGTCCTGTTTGACTTCAGTGAGATAAAGCATGTGCATAAGTGTTTGCAGGATTGGAGCCTCAGTCCAGGAATGACCTCTATATTGGTACAGGGATCTGCCTGCACGCGCAGCTCATTGCAGGATGTCAAGTCCTTAGGCTTGATTCTGTAACCTATCGCATTTGTCAGCGGGTCTACCTATGAGTAAATACTACTCAATTTGAGTAAATGTAGCAATATTTGGGGCCCATTATTTTAAAAAATTGTAGTTTTTATGAATGGTAATGATCAGTGTAATTATTTATTTTTTAAAATACAAAGCTTAAGTATTACATTGAAGCATGCCAAACTTAGCTGTGTAGCACCCTCTTTTGCTAGGCATTGTACAAACATTTTGAAATAAATGATCCCTGCCTCAAAGAGCGTACTAGCCAAGAAACATGTTCATAGCTGGTATACATTTCCAGCATGTGATGTGATAACACTTACAGCTGCTATGTTGTGTACTGTGACTGTGTACCAACTGTCTGGGGAAAACAGAAAATGTTGTACATGCATACGCCTAAGGATTCATGTGGGTACCAGACTAAAAATGGTCATATTCCAAGAGTTAAGAATGGAATATATTTATAAGTCATGCATCTTTAAAAAACAAAACAAACATGAGTTGGGCATACAGAGTGTAGTGACTTTTTATAAACTCCAATGGCTGTCTTTCTTATTTGGCAAGCATTACAAAGGCCTGTTCTTAGTTACACTTGTCACTGGTCAGGGCTTGCTGCACCTTCGACTTCTTCTTACATCTGAGTGCAGCCCTCCAGGTAACTGGCCTCTTGCCTTCATCTGGCCTCCTTCCCTGCAGTCTCTGCTTCTCTCTCTCCCTTGTTCTTTAGGGGCTATCCTTTGATCATTTCCAAAATCCTTTGTTTCCTCATTGTCTCTTGAACCTGCTTAAACCAATTTATGTGGCCAACCAGGGGGTCAGGGATAGACTTCACAGCAGTTGCTATCAACTAATTGTCTCCTTTCCTGCATAGATAGTGACCCCTCCCCCCCTCTTGTAATCATATAACAAACAGCACAATAACTAGCAAACAGATGGGCATATCATAAAATATTTACACGCAGCTTCATGGCCTTCAGAATTTTCAGATGGTCTGCAAAATTTGTTACAAAATAAACTGTTGATTTTTAAATTAGAAACCTATCAAACACTTGAAACTAACTTCAGGGGTTTTGCTGGTATTTATAACTTAGGTACTGAAGACAGCTGGTTTGGCCTTCTATCAGATACTCTTGAAGGGATATAATACATATCTAGTAATGCATGAGGACTAGACCTTCCTGGAGGATGCGGAGATCCTAGTTACATTCTGTGTGCAGTGAAACCTTCTTTTAGTGAACCTCTAACAGTGAAACTGTACTTACAATGAAGTAGAACAAAAATCCCAATTTTTTCCAGTACAGTGTAATGTTTAATTTTTTGTTATGGGGAAAAATATCACTAAGGCGATCTACACTGTCAACTGAGCGACAGAAATTTTGTCCTTCAGAGGTGCTAACCCTTCCCCCCTTTACTCCCCTTGGAAAGACAAAAGTTTTGCTGCGACAAGTGTCAGTGTGAACAGCGCGTTGTCGGCAGGAGTGCTCTCCTGTCAACAACGCAAACGCCGCTCGTTGGGGGTGGAAGTATTTTGTTGGCAAAAGTGCTGAAAATACAGAGTACTTGCTTTGCAACTATTGTAGGCAGAATCCTGCTACACCTCTCCTAGTCATCGAATTGGCCCTGTCAACGCTGGTTCTCCACTTGTGAGGTTCTCCTGTCTTTTGTCATTATATAATGCCTGCATCTGTAACTTTCACTCCATGCATCTGAAGAAGTGAGGTTTTTTTACCCACGAAAGCTTATGCCCAAATAAATCTGTTAGTCTTTAAGGTGCCACCGGACTCCTTGTTGTTTTTGTTGATACAGACTAACACGGCTACCTCTGATACTAGTCATTCAATGGTTATCATTAAATTTGGAAGTTAATGATCTTACTTGTCTAGAGCCAGCCTTTGTAGTTTTGGAGAGGCCTGTAAAACAACATTTTGCTGTATCTGTTGCTGCCAAATTTAATTGTTTCCTGTCCACCATTATAAAGTCTCTATGTGCAGAACCTTCCAAAAGATTGTGGGGTGGATTTGTTGGGATAACTGACTCACTTTTATATAAAAAGTATGTTAGCGCAACTGTGGGAGAAGTGGAGCCATGCTGCTTGTTTCTTTAAAAGCTAGCAATCAATTTACATAGCCTTGAAAACATAAGGTAGGTATTCTTTGTAAGGGGACAGGCTAGCAATTTTTAAAAAATGAAAATAGATTTACATAAATAGTTCCCTCTCCTGGGGTTGCCTGTGACCGTGAGCTTTGTAGAGCCTAGCTCGGAGTAGGTGAGAATAACCAGGAAAGAAGAAGAAACATAAAAGTAAAATGGAAAGAGAGACACCCTCCCCCTTAATAAAACTGACATATTAAAAGAAAACCATTACTTTAAAAAGCAAAAACAAAGGTGAGAGTAAAAGATAATGTCTAGCTAACTTTCACGTTAATGTTTGTAATTGTAAAGCAATTTGAAGATGAAAAGCACTCTATAATTGGTAAGAATTCGAGCTTAAAGAGGTTTCCAAAATTAGAAAGATGCCTTAGTTTTTTGAGTATGCAACTTTTAGAGTTTGCCGTTATTTGGTCTTATCTAAAATAACACTGTTTTTTCTTTTGTCCTGAAATTTGTCTGATTTATACTACTGAAGATAGTTCTTTCCCATTACACAAACCAGTCTATTATTAATGCTGAAGATTAGTTATGTAAATCCAATTCTGCTCAGTTTTATTGTGTTATGAACCAAATACAAGCAGTTACTACAACCATTCTCTTGTATATAATGAGTATTATGATTTAATCTTGTGATACTGGATAAGTATTTCTTATAGTAGAAAATGGTATTGGGGAAATCACATTATAGCAGTGACTCTCAAACTTCTTCATATTGTGGATCTTTTTAAGATAGAAATATTTTGATGGGCCACCACCTTTCCATATACCTGATCATGATTCTGCACAGTCTCTACAGTAACAGCCCTTCTCTTGGTTACATGAGTAAATTATTCAAATAGAATTAAGGAGACAAGATAAAATTGCTTTAATATGATTATGGATGTCCCTTTGTCACTTCTGCTAGTGTTGAACTTGAGACCAAATAATTTCCTGTATAGGAAAGTTCCCACTCAAGAAGTTTTCTTCCAACTTTTTGTGGGGTGTTTGCTTTTCACTCTAACAAGAAGTGGGTTTGGTGTCTTTAAACTTGTGGATGTTCCAAGCAGATCCTGAGACATGTGCCAGGTGTGTTGTGCTTCCATAAAAGTTCCTGACCATGCAGCTCATTACAACATTGATTCCTGTAAGACAGTGGTGGGCAACCTGCGGCCCGTCTGGGTAATCTGCGGGCGGGCCTCCAGACAGTTTGTTTACTTTTGCACGGCTGTCCGCAGCTCCCAGTGGCTGTGGTTCACTGTTCCCGGCCAATGGGAGCTGTGGGAAGCAGCGGCTAGTTTATTGTAAACAAACTGTCTGGCGGCCCGCCAGCGGATTACCCTGACGGGCCGTCCGTGGACTGCAGGTTGCCCACCGCTACTGTAAGAGCTCTGCTGCTTCAGCATCTCCCTGATGTTAGGAGTGGTTGTCTGTCTGATTTAGAGTAGGATGAGCAGGGTGGATTGATTTTAATTCAAAGCGATTTAAATCAGCAAGTAGACAACCTTAAATTAATTGCTTTTAGTTGTATTTTGCACTGGTACATTTTAGTTATTTTCCTAAAGAAAGATTTATACATACTAGCTGATAACCATTAAAACATATTATTTGCAACTACATTTAGCCTTTATGCAAAATTTGGTACTACTTTTTACTAACCAGGAGGCTACAATATATCTATATAAATTTATTTAAGCATCTATTTAGCTTAACTTACATTATTCAGATTATTAATTTTTCCATCTTTTATTATGTTAGAAGATGGTGAATGATGCAGCTGTTATTTACTAAGGAATGATTAAGTTTTTATTTGAGATTTGTGTCAACCTCCTTGGATGAAAATTTGTATCAGCCATTTTGCATTTAAAACTAACAAAAGTAGCATTATCTGTAGTTAATGAATTAAACTGATTGTTTCTAGTCACCATGCCCTTCAAGATTTTAGAAGTAATAGAATTCATCATCTCAGATCCAGTTTTTGTTCATCGATTGGAAGAGGAAAACAAGCTCTCCTGCTTTTTCATCTCCCATTTGGGTTCTTTACTTTGATTGAACTAGTCATTGAATTGCACTAGCTGAATAAACTGAACAGAAAATAGGCTCTCTGCACCTGCAGAGGAGGCTACTGCTGTAAAAAGCTCCAACTCTGGTACCAGGTGCTTAGCGAGGAATTCCACCGGTTCAGTGGCCTGATTTTCTTTAAAATTTGATAGCAGACATTTACTGCTTAATATTTTTTTGTATTTAATGATTATAGTAAGGTATGCCTTAATATAGGTTGTCACTTTCAAATTTAATTTTAAATGTTTAGTTTTAAAATTTTAACCTGTAGAACATAATTTTAATTCTTAAGAACATAAGAATGGTCATGCTGGGTCACACCAATGGGCCATCTAGCTCAGTATTCTGTCTCTGACTGTGGCCAGTGCCAGATACTTTAGAGTCAATGAACAGAACAGGGCAAGCATCGAGTGATCCAATCCCTATCGTCCAGTCCCAGCTTCTGGCAATCAGAGATTTAGGGACACCTTGGACCATGGGGTTGTGTCCTTGACCATCTTGGCTAATAGCTATTGATGGACCTATCCTGCAGGAACTTACCTAATTCTTTTTTGAATCCAGTTTTACTTTTGGCCTTCACAGCATCCCTGGGCATCAAATTCTACAGGTTGATCACATTGTATGAAGAAATACTTCCTTTTGTTTTTTTAAACCTGCTGCCTATTAATTTCATTGGGTGACCCCTAGTTCTTGTATTATGTGAAGGGGTAATCACCACTTCTTTAGTCATGTTCTCCACAACATTTATGATTTTATAGACCTCTATCACAGTGGTTCTCAATCTTTCCAGACTACTGTACCCCTTTCAGGAGTCTGATTGGTCTTGCATGCCCCAATTTTCACTTCACTTTAAAACTACTTGCTTACAAAACTAGACATAAAAATACGAAAGTGTCACAGCACACTATTATTGAAAAACTGCTTACTTTCTCATTTTTACCATATAATTATAAAATAAATGGATTGGAATATAAATATTTTACTTACATTTCTGGGTATAGCATATAGAGCAGTATATACAAGTCATTGTATGACATTTTAGTTTGTACTGACTTTGCTAGTGCTTTTTATGTAGCCTGTTGTAAAACTTAAGCAAATGTCTAGATGAGTTGTTGTACCCTCGGGAAGACCAGTGTACTCCCAGGGGTACACGTGCCCCTGGTTGAGAACCACTGCTTTATCACATGCCCCTTAGTTGAATCTTCTCTAAGTTGAACATCTTTAAGGCTGTGTTTATGTCACGGAGGTTATGGAAGTCACGGAATCCGTGACTTTCAGAGACCTCTGTGACATTCTCTGCTTCAGCCCCAGGGGCTGCAGGACTCTGGAGCTGACAGCCAGTGGGGCCTTGGCAGGGTTCCAGCGACAGGTGACAGACTCCTGAGGGGGCCCTCCTCAGGGTTCCAGCGCACGGGGGGAGGGGGACGCCTCGGGCAAGCGGCTGGGGGTGTCCTATTTTCTCTTTGGGAAATATGGTCACCCTGCAGCTCCCAGCTGCAGTGGGCGAAGGGGGAACTCCACAGCCTCCAGCTACCACAGTGATGGGGGAAACCATGGAGCTGCAGCAGCAAAAGTCACGGACAGGTCCCGGCTTCTGTGAATTTTTGTTTATTGCCTGTGAACTGTCCATGACTTTTACTAAAAATAACCATGACAAAATCTTAGCTGTAAACATCTCTCCTCCAATGAAAACTGTTCTATACCCCTAATCATTGTTGTTGCCCTTTTCTGTACTTTTCCCAATTCTAATATCTGTGTTTTGAGATGGGCTGACCAGAACTGCATGCAGTATTCAAGATGCAGGTATACCATGGATTTATATAAGTAGCATTATGATATTTTCTGGCTTATTTTCTATCCCTTTTCTGATGCTTCCTAACATTCTGTTAGCTTTTTTTACTGCTGCTGCACATTGAATGGATATTTTCACAGCACTATCCACGATGACTCAAAAATCTCTCTTGAGTGGTAACAGGTAAATTTAGACTCCATCATTTGGTATGTATAGTTGAGATTGTTTTTTCCAATGTGTATTACTTTGCATTTATCAACATTGAATTTCATCTGCCATTTTGTTGCCCCGTCACCCAGTTTAGTGAGATCACTTTATAACTCTTCCCCGACAGCGTCAGACTTAACTATCTTGAGTAATTTAGTATCTACTGCAAACTTTGCCACCTCACTGTTCACCTCTTTTTCAGATCATTAATAAATATGTTGAACAGCACCTGTCCCAGTACAGATCTTTGGAGGATCCCACTATTTACCTCACTTTGGTGTGAAAATAGACTATTTATTTCTGCGCTTTGTTTCCTATCTTTTATCTAGTTACTGATCCATGAGAAGGACCTTCCCTCTTATCCCATGATTGGTTAGTTTGCTTGAGAGCCTTTGGTGTGAAGGACCTTGTCAAAGGCTTTCTGAAAGTCCAAGTATACTGTATTGACTGGATCACCCTCAAATAATTCTAATAGATTGGTGAGGCATGATTTCTCTTTACAAAAGACATTGTGTTCATCTATGAATCTGATAATTCTGTTCTTTACTATAGTTTCAACCAATTTGCCTGGTACAGTAGAACCTCAGAATTACAAATACTTTGGGAATGAAGGTTGTTCATAACTCTGAAATGTTCATAGTTCTGAACAAAACGTTATAGTTCTTTCAAAAATGTATAGCTGAACATTGACTTAATATAGCTTTGAAACCTTACTATGCAGAAGAAAAATGGTGCTTTTAACCATCTTAATTTAAATAAAAAACCACAGAAACAGGTTTCAGAGTGGTAGCCATGTTAGTCTGTATCAGCAAAAATAATGAGGAGTCCACATAATCACAGAAACAGTTTCCTTACCTTGTCAAATGTTGTTTTTAAACTTTCCCTTTGCTTTTTTAGTAATTTATGTTTAATACAGTACTGTACTGTATTTGCTTTCTTTTTGTCTCTGCTGCTGCCTGATTGTGTACTTTTGGTTCTAAATGAGGTGTGGGGTTGACCGGTCAGTTCGTAGCTCTGAGGTTCTACTGTACTGAAGTTAGGCTTACCTAACAATACTATAATTGCCAGTATCCCCTCTGGAGCCTTGTTTAAAAATCGGCATTATTTTAGCTGTCCTCAAGTCATCTGGTACAGAGGCTGATTTAGGCAATAGGCTATGTATCACAGTTAGGAGTTCTTCAATTTAATATTTGAGTTCCTTCAGAACTCTTGGGTGAATATCATCTGGTCTTGGTGACATATTTAATTTAAATTTAATTTTTTTTTAATTAATTATATCAAGTTTTATCCACCCTGGGGATGGGCAGCTTTTATAAGATAATCACTGGGTCAGGACTTTTGCATGTGAATGGGTAAAGTGGTAGTGCCTTGGAGAGCATCCATTCCTTGATCTTAATCCTGCCTCTGACCCTGGATTCTTGCCTCCAGATTTTTGAAGTGCCAGTTATATGGTTATATGGAGGAATTTCTGTAGTCTCAGGGAGACTATGCCATATGGACATTGCCATTTTGGTATGTTTTGGGTTTTTTTTTTCCTGCTCATTTTGCTCCCCTGTGCTTCTCACAGTGGAGCGTATGGCCCTTTATTATTAGGATTAGTTCTTACCCTGTGGCCTTCATCCTTCACTGCTTTAATTTCTCCAGGTCACTTTGCAATTTGCTGTCTCTCCCTGTGTGTTTTCAACTAACAGTGACAGAAGCAGCTCTTCAGACTGCCTGGAAGTGTTCTATGTTAGGTGGTGCACAGACCACAAGTTGGCATTGTGCGGAGGGGAGAAGTATCTGTCTCTACGAATCTCCTTTCTTGTTTTCTTAAGTCCCTACCCCTTTCTTTCCTATATTTTCTACCCTATATATCTAGTTCCCACTTTCTTTTTTTTATTTTTCCCTGATCTGCAGCCTATCTTATTTATTGCTTTTCTCTTGTCTGTCCTCTCAGTTTTCTTTTATTTTTCTATGTGTATGTTTTTCCTCGCTTTCTCTCCTAATTTCTGTGCTCTCTCCCCATTCTTCATTCTACCCCCCGGCTTCCTGTTTTATTCCTGGCTATGTTCTACTTAAAATAATTCCACCTAGAACTGCCCTCTTTCATGGTAGCTGCCATTTCCAGTTGTTCTTAGTAGGACAAAGGACACAGGCTACTTGCTTAACTCTCCCTGAAAACATTGTGAGGCTGTGGCCATTTTGAAAGAAGGCGTTTTACCTGCGGGCAGCTATGACCTCAGTCCAGCTGAGAATCATTGGAGATGGCACCAGTTTTGAAATTTTCTATGGAGGAGGAGATTTTTTATATACCAGCCTCTGCTGATATCTAAACTTCCAGTTTCAAAAACTAATGGCAGAAAAATAAACAAAACATAATCCTATATATTTCTTTTAAAAGGCTACCTGTTGCACCAGATCTCCTCAGCAGATGGTAGGAGGGGGAAACTAGGTGTATATATGGAAGGGTGAATGGAACAGGAAGGAGGGGGGGAAACTGGTGTGTTGCATGTGTGCAAATGAGTGTGGGATACAAGGAGGAGGGAGAAGTTGGATGGTATGTGCTGTGAAATGTAGGGAGGTGCAAGAGCTGGGGGATTTTTGGAGGACAGGAGCTAAGGAGGAACTGGGATGGCAGTGCAGCTGGTTTGCACTGTGGCAATGCATAGTAGCTGTAAATGCCAGCTATCTTGCAAGTATGTTCTGCTGCTTTGTGCTGCTCCCGAGTGGCATAAAACAGCTATAAAGTATACTGGTGAATATTGCCATAAAAGTTAAAATAAAAAAAAATACTTCAAATAATCAGATCATTACATTGTATGGTAATATTCTCATTGGGCTTCTTGTTTGCTATTCATGTATGACATTTTTAATAAAAAAAAAAATTCACACTCAAACTGTGTTAAGATAGAGTTAAGAGTTGAGAGTGCATATCAGTAATTTAGGGTAAAATATCTTACAGGGATGTTGTAGTTATCCCTATACCAAGTATTATATATGCAGGAATTCAGAGTTAAGATTTAATTTAAAGGAAATTCAAACATGTTATGTTACTGAAATGTATAGTTAAGGCACCCAAACAATCCTAATGCTACCATATGTGGAAATGGCAGAGGTGCTTAATGACTTCTTTGTTTCGGTTTTCACCAAGAAGGTTGGTGGCGATTGCATGTCTAACATAGTGAATGCCAGTGAAAATGAGGTAGGATCAGAGTCTAAAGTAGGGAAAGAACAAGTCAAAAATTACTTAGACAAGTTAGATGTCTTCAAATCACCAGGGCCTGATGAAATGCATCCTAAAATACTCAAGGAGCTGACTGAGAAGATATCTGAGCCATTAGCAATTATCTTTGAAAAGTCATGGAAGACGGGAGACATTCCAGAAGACTGGAAAAGGGAAAATATAGTGCCCGTCTATAAAAAG
The DNA here is from genome assembly GCF_002925995.2 of Terrapene triunguis. Taxonomy (NCBI): domain Eukaryota; kingdom Metazoa; phylum Chordata; order Testudines; family Emydidae; genus Terrapene; species Terrapene triunguis. The sequence continues at coordinate 18,753,416 of NW_020664483.1, forward strand.
GGAAATAAGGACAACCCGGGGAATTACAGACCAGTCAGCTTAACTTTTGTACCCGGAAAGATAATGGAGCAAATAAATAAGCAATCAATTTGCCAACACCTAGAAGATAATAAGGTGATAAATAACAGTCAGCATGGATTTGTCAAGAACAAATCATGTCAAACCAACCTGATAGCTTTCTTTGACAGGGTAACAAGCCTTGTGGATAGCGGGGAAGCAGTAGATGTGGTATATTTTGACTTTAGTAAGGCTTTTAATACTGTCTTGCAGGACCTTCTCATAAACAAACTAGGGAAATACAACCTAGATGGAGCTACTATAAGGTGGGTGCATAACTGGTTGGAAACTCGTTCCCAGAGAGTAGTTATCAGTGGTTCAGTCATGCTGGAAGGGCATAAAGAGTGGGGTCCCGCAGGGATCGGTTCTGGGTCCGGTTCTGTTCAATATCTTCATCAATGATTTAGATAATGGCATAGAGAGCACACTTATAAAGTTTGCAGACGATACCAAGCTGGGAAAGGTTGCAAGTGCTTTGGAGGATAGGATTAAAATTCAAAATGATCTGGACAAACTGGAGAAATGGTCTGAAGTAAATAGGATGAAATTCAATAAGGAGAAATGCAAAGTACTCCACTTAGGAAGGAACAATCGGTTGCACACATACAAAATGGGAAATGACTGCCTAGGAAGGCATACTGCGGAAAGGGATCTGGGGGTCATAGTGCTAAATATGAGTCAACAGTGTAATGCTGTTGCAAAAAAAGCGAACAACATTCTGGGATGTATTAGCAGGAATATTGTAAGCAAGACACGAGAAGTAATTCTTCTGCCCTACTCTGCGCTGATTAGGCCTCAACTGGAGTATTGTGTCCAGTTCTGGGTGCCACATTTCAGGAAAGATGTGGACAAATTGGAGAAAGTCCAGAGAAGAGCAACAAAAATGATCAAAGGTCTAGAAAACATGACCTATGAGGGAAGATTGAAAAAACTGGGTTTGTTTAGTCTGGGGACGAGAAGACTGAGAGGGGACATAACAGTTTTCAAGTACATAAAAGGTTGTTACAAGGAGGAGGGAGAAAAATAATTGTTCTTAACCTCTGAGGATAGGACAAGAAGTAATGAGTTTAAATTGTAGCAAGGGCAGTTTAGGTTGGACATTAGGAAAAACTTCCTAACTGTCAGAGTGGTTAAGCACTGGAATAAATGGCATATAGAGGTTGTGGAATCTTCATCATTGGGGATTTTTAAGAGCAGGTTGGACAAACACCTGTCAGGGATGATCTATAATACTTAGTCCTGCCTTGAGTGCAGGGGACTGGACTAGATGACCTCTCGAGGTCTCTTCCAGTTCTGTGATTCTATGATTCTATTTAGTGACATGATGGGGGTTGAGGGCTGGTAATCTGTGTCTTTAAAAATCAGCTTAATCTCATTTGGGACCACAAATACTGAAATGCCTTAATCGTATGGCTGTTGCATTGTGTCACTACAGGGAAGAATTGTAGTTGTTTGGTTGGCTTCACTGTACATTTCCATACTTTTGATAACATTTGAGTTTGAAATAGAGAAAATATATTTTCACTATAGTTTTTATATATATTTGACAGTACTTTATGTATAGTCTATTTCACTGGTTCTTGTCTTTTCAATCAGTTTCCCATGTCATTTGCCTGGATTGTTCACATAACAACATGGGGGAGTGAGACTTTTTAATAAATAGGAAAATATGAGTGTAAAATCACAAAAATTTGCAGGGGGATTTGGGGACACATATAATACCTGAAACTACTTACGTTGACTTAACACTAAATTGACCATGTCCTTTTAGGATTCAATACCTCTGCTCCTGTGAGGGCTGAGATAGCTGCCAATGCCCAAATCTTAAACATTTAAGAATTCCCCTAACAAAAAACGGGAAAAGAAGCCTTAATACAGCTCATATTTTTAATAGGAAGGGAAAAAAGCAGAGTTTTATTTAAACTTTTCAGGCCTTTCTTATGCACCAGAAAAAGGTCTTATCCAACACAGTGCCTACATTTGTGTTTGTTTGCCATCAATAACAAAAGAGAGAACACAAATTAAAATAAATAGTTCTCGATTTATATGTGTACGTACAAAATATAGGCTGCCTGAAGGCTCGTCCAGTTCACTTCTTGGACAAGACTAATTCTGTATGCACAACATAATTTTATATATATGCTCTGAGACCCATGTTACTGCCTTTATGCTTTTTAATATAGCTCACAATTTTCAGTTCTCTCTATTCAGTCTGTATATAAAAAGGAAGACACAATTTTTTTACAGTTTTCTGTCTTGTAGGTAGGTTCTGGCCCTGCATAAATATTAATCTATCTGTATATCTGTATAATCTTCCATATATTCAAAATTGCTGTCATCGCAATTTAACATCTTTAAAATTGAAATGTCTCTTTAATATCTACGTTTGTGTTTTGTTTATTTGACTATTTTGTGATGTCTACATCCTTCTAGGCAGGGCCGGCTCTAACTTTTTTGCCGTCCCAGGCAAAAAAGAAGAGCGCTGCCCCGCCATACCCCCCAGCGCCGCGCTGCCGAACACCCCCCCCGCCATACCCTCCCAGCGCCGCGCTGCCGAATACACCCCCCCCAGCGCTGCCCCGCCGAAATCCCCGCCCCGAGCACCACGCCGCCCGAAGCCCCCCCTCCAAGCACCGCGCCAAGCCCCCGCCCCCCCTCTGAGCGCCGCCCAAAGCCCCCGCCCCCCCGAGCGCCGCGCTGCCCGAGGCCCCCACCCCCCTCCGAGCGCCATGCCTCGCCAAGCCCCCGCCCCCCAGCGCCGCGCCAAGCCCCACCCCCTCCGAGCGCCGCGCTGCCCGAAGCTCCGCCCCCCCAGTGCCGCGGAAACAAAAAAATACCCCTCCTGCGCTGCCCCGAAAACCAAAAAATAAATAAATAAAAACCCTAAGTGCCGCCCCGCCCCAAGGTGCTGCCCCAAGCACGTGCTTGGTCGGCTGGTGCCTGGAGCGGGCCCTGCTTCTAGGTTTATCATAATATTTTTAAATGAATGTTTTTAACTATAATTTGATTTTGCACTTGTGTAGTGAGTAGAGTGACCAGATGTCCGGTTTTAGACCGGAACACTCGGTCGAAAAGGGACCCTGGCGGCTCTGGTCAGCACCGCCAATCGGGCCGTTAAAAGTCTGGTCGGTGGTGATGTCCGGAGCCAAGGCAGGCTAGTCCCTACCTGTCCCGCTGCGCCCGGAAGCGGCCAGCAGATCTGGCTCCTAGGCAGGGGGCCCACGGGGCTCCGCATGCTGCCCCCGCCCTGAGCACCGGCTTCGTTCCCGGCCAGTGGGAGCTGGGGGGGGGGGCCGTGCTTGCGCGCGTGAGCAGTGCGTGTCGTGGAGTCTCCTGCCCCCTCCCCTCCACCTAGGAGCCAGACCTGCTGGCCGCTTCCAGGGCGCAGCACGGAGCCAGGACAGGTAGCACCGCTGAGCAGCTGACCGGGAGCCGCCCAAGGTAAGCCCGCGCCCCAGCCCTGAGCCCCCCCAAACCCCGGAGCCCCCTCCTGCACCCCAAACCCCTCATCCCTGGCCCCATCCCAAAGCCCACACCCCCTCCTGCATCCCAACCCCTGCCCCAGCCCTGAATCCCCCCCAACCCCGGAGGCTGCTTCTGCACCCCAAACCCCTCATCCGCAGGCCCACCCCAGAGTACACACCTCCAGCCAAGAGCCCTCATCTCCTGTACCCCACCCCTCTGCCCTGAGTCTCCACTCCAACCCGGAACCCCCTCCTGAATCCTGGAGCCTGCACCCCCATCCCAGAGCCCCCCCCACACACCAACCCCCTGCCTCAACCCGCAGCCCCCTCCCACATTCCGAATCCCTTGCCCCCCCCATCCTGGAGCCCCCTCTTGCACCCTAAACACCTCATCCCCAGCCCCACTCCAGAGCCCTCACCCCCTCCCACACCCCAACTACCTGCCCCAGCCCAGAGCTGCCTCCTGCACTCTGAACACCTCATTTCTGGCCCCACCCCAGAGCCTGCACCCCCATTTAGAGCCCGTTTCCCCCCCCCCCCCCCCCCCCCCCCCGCCCCAGCCCATTGAAAGTGAGTGAGGGTAAGGGAGAGCGAGCCACTGAGGGAGGGGGAATGTAGTGACTAGGGGCGGGGCCTCAGAGAAGGGGCAGGGCTAGGGTGTTCAGTTTTGTGCCAATAGAAAGTTGGCAACCCTAGTGGTGAGTGACCTTTAGATATAAGATATCCTGCATAAGTCTAGCATGGTGGTTGTCCTTGAGGTCTAATTACAGTCTGTTCTCTTAGGCCTCAAATTCTTGCTAAAAATGTATTTATAATCTGAGCTTCATTTGTTTACACTTGGAATTATACAGTCTCCTCTTCTAGTTGATTTACATTTCTCATCTTTTGCAATCTCCTAGTACCCTGTAGGTTTTTAATTGTCCTTTTCTTGACATGGAAACTCATAGTGGTTTTTTTTTTTAGTACTATAGTGTATATCAGCTATTCACATTATTATGGAGAGGTCTGATTGTGATGCCATAGTTAAGATTACATTTAATTTTTCACTTAAAACAGGGTAAAATGGTGGTTTAAATAAATGTAAAAGGCATTTCCGTTGAGTCTTATGTTTGTGTAGGCCCCTCTAGCTAACAATGGCATATTATTAACCTATTAAACTTTTTAGAAAGTTGAAACATATTTGAATATTCTGGGAATAGGCATCCTAGAAGAAAGTAAACTGATATCAAGCAGTTATTAACAATAATTGTTTAACTTAATTTTACCTTTGGGGCCCATTCAGCAGCTCAAGTTATTCTTAAGTAGTGTCACAGTGACGATGGAGGTGGCTTAACCAATCATCATCTTACCTCTCTAATTTCCATGTTACAGTTCTGTTTGAAATGTGTTGATAGTGTGAGGGAGAACTGTACGTCTTAGAGTCCTCCTTCATCTATCCATTATGGAAACAGAATACTGGATTGACTTGCAGGCTTTGGGTCTGAAACACCAGTCCTCACTCTCCTCTTTGTCACAGCTTTGTATCAATGGGATCCTTGTATAGGCTGCAAAGTTCAGATGCTGCTGTACTTGTCTGCTGGTAGTCTTTAGCCCTACACATGTAGGTGGTAGTGTCAGGCCTGTCACGGGCGGGAGTGGGGAAGTGCCATCTCCAAAGTACCCTCCCTGCCTGTGTTCAGCGTTTTGTTTACTTCTGTTTCACTTTACCCTACTCCTGGGGCATGTTACGAGAAGGCTATAGGCATGTTGGCATATCAGGGCTGTCAGCTATGTCTTTACGGAGCTGAAGCAACTGTGGGATAGACAGACAGGCATGCTGAAGAATTTCAAAAGCCATAATTTATATCCACCTGTTTGAAACCTGGGATGCAGATCCTGGGCTAAGATTAATAGGCTGTTGACTGGAACAGCCAGAGTGACTGTCATAATGCAGAAACTGGCTTAGCCCAATCTTGATAGTGTGACTGTGAGGCAGCAATACAGAAAGTCAAAGGTGGTGATGGAGTGCACAATTAGAAGATTGGAAGGTGGACTACAACACCTTGCTACCCTGGATGATGCAGCAGTAAGATGGCTGAACAGTCTAGATACTGACTTGTGATGCATATGAAATAAGAAATACCCTCCCATTGCTCCCTCTGTGTGCTGGCTGAGCTATAAATAGCTTAGGACAGCTATTTCTGTGTCTCAGCACCCCTACTCCAATGCTTTAAGCCCCTACCTGGCCTCTTGCAGCCTCCAATCCTGACACCTCCCCCTTCCTTCCCTCAGCAGCATGCAGCACCTTCCACAGTAACCTTTAGCACCTGCCCTTTTCACTCCCTGATCTCACAGCACCACCTCCTCCAGGAGTCCCCCTGTTCCACATCCAACTCTCCTTGTGTGGCCTCCCGCAGTTCCTTTCTCTCCCAAACGGTCCCAGACTAGGAATGTAAGGGCAGCTCTCTGTGCTGGTTCCCTAACTAACACCTTCACCCTCCTTTCAGAGCTCCTCTACCCTCACTCGCTCCTTCCCCTCACTCAGTTTGCCTTCAGTACGCTCAGTTCCTTCCAGTTTCTCTCTCTCTCCCCCTTCTCCATTCATTATATGTTCCCATCCTCAACCTTCCGAGGCAACAGCACTTTCAAGAAGATCTTATGGAATGAAAATAAAAATAAAAAACTATACACAAAAACACAACATTGTTACTGTATACTAAAAGACCACACATTGTATCCTTAACTACCTTTTTGGGGGGATATTTTGGAGAAAGAGGTGCTGAAAGTTAGGTATTCCCATGAATTTCTAGCACTATCCTCTGAAGCAGATGTTACTGGCCATCACTAGAAACTGGATTCTGGACTAGATGGACTGATGGTCTGACCTGGGATGGCAATTCGTATGTTTAGTTTGTCCATAACAGGTGAAATAACTTTGATTAAATCTTTCATCTCTTGGGATGGTGATTCCAGATATTACAAAAGTTTTAATTAGAGAAGAGAAAAGGAAGGATTCCTAGTGTACACAAGTGTATAAATCTACATAAAGTTTAATACTACCTCCTTAACTCTGAACTTCTTACACAGTAAGTTGCAATATTTTTTATAGATGCTGACCAAAATAAACTTGTCTAGGCTGAAATAAAAGTCCAAAAGTTGTTAATTTAATAGTATACCTCTCAAAGCAAACTATTGCATGTGTATACAACTATGCCTTCTATTCAACACTGTGGAATGCTTTTGTAGGCCTCAAGGGATAAAATTATGTGCAGATTGAATTGATGTTCTGATGTTACTGGCTCCAAATCTTATTTTTATGAACCTAATTTGTTCTTTGATAATCTTTTAAAAATGTTTTGGTAAGAATCTTTTCCATTATTTTGCATTCACCCTGAGTAAGTGAAACATGCTGGTTTTAGAAGGAGGATTTCCAGGCCAGTTTAAGAACAAACTATCAAATAAAAACCAAACAAACCAAATCTCTGATTACCTGGAGTTAAGATTCAGAGAAAAATGAACCTTAAGCGAATGTTGTAGTTTCCTTTAAAAATAAAAATGGAAAGCATATAAATATACAGTTAAACTCCTATTTTTCATGTCAGGTTGATTGTATACAACTAAGTTTCCAAAATTCTGAATGCGTTTTGGAAGCTTTTTAAGCAGTTGTTTAAGCTGTTTAAGGGCGTGTCTGCACTTAAAAAGCTGCAATGGTGCAGCTGCCCCAGTGTAGCTCTGCCACTGTAGTGCTTCAGTGAAGCCGCTACTGTGTTAACAGGAGAGCTTCTCCTGATGGTGTAGTTAATCCACCTCAGTGAGAGGTGGTCATTATGATGATAGGAAAAGCCCTCCTGTTGTCATAGTGCTGTGTAGGTTGGAGATTAGGTTGGTATAACTGCATCGCTCAGGGGTGTGGATTTTTCACATGCCTGAGCTACTTTGGTATACCAGGGTATGTTTGCCGTGCAGACCTGGCCTAAGATATCTTAAATATGGTGGCAGCATTTTGCCCATACATGGAATGTGGTAAGTGTACTGTAGTCAAGACCCTGTGTATTATGTGGCAAGCTTGACATAATGTCTGTGGCAAGGTTCTTGGATTCTGCAGCGCTCTGATGTGGTCTTAAAGAAACCAAGTATCATGGGAGTTTGTGTTGTAAAACACAAATGCAGATGGGTCTCTGATGTAGCAGGGTGCAATCTCTGTAAACTAAAACATAACAAAATAAACCAGTATTCTTTGAGAATCATGTTGTTATACGTTTCCGATTATGTTTAGGAGGGTGATAAGTGGGCAGAATTAGGGGACTTTTCCCTAATTTCGTGGTTTATTTTTAAACAACTTGAAATTGAGTCAGGTTTTTTTGGGTTTACAATCACTTTTATTTTGTAAATAATTTAGTTCCAAAGTGGCTATGTCTAAGACCCACACAAACCAGTGGGAAAACAGTGAAACTGACTTTGTGTTGTGTATAAAGTGTTGTCAAATGTATAAATCAAACTGAAAAAAATATATATTTCCCCCTTTTTCATTTATTGTACTCTTAGGTGTTGCTCATACTAGGTATAAAAAAGTGAGACAAATGTGATTTCTTAGAGTTGATAGTGTCTCTTCTGACACATCACATTTATAGGCACTGTAATTTCTGTGTGTAGTGTATTTATTTTAAAGCAAACTTCTGTATTCTCTTAATGATTGTTCTCTGAAGTGATACGTTTCTTAACCTTACCTCCAAGTTAAAAGTTTTTTGCGGTGGAATTTTTAATTTTTAGAATTGTGTAGTGACAGTAGTCTATATTGGGGCTTGCAAAACTGTGAAGGAATTCAAGACGAGATTGGAAGCCAGAAAAAACCCTTACCCCCCACACCCAGGGGGGAAGACACCTCAGATCAGTGAGTTTTATTAGTTTTTTCTTAGGGCTGTCAATTAATCGCAGTTAACTGAAGTGATTAATGCAAAACAAATTCACTAGATTAAAAAATTAGTCACGATTAATCACAGTATTAATAACACTGTTAAATAATAATAGAATACCAATTTAAATTTATTACATATTTTCTACATTTTCCAAATATATTGATTTCAATTACAACATACAATACAAAGTGTACAGTGCTCACTTTATATTATTTGTGATTACAAATATTTGCACTGTACAAAAGATAAACTAAATAGTGTTTTTCTGTTCACCTCCTATAAGCACTGGAGTGCAATCTCTGTATCGTAAAAGTGAAACTTACAAATGTAGAATTTTTTTTTTTTTTACATAATTGCACTCAAAAACAAAACAATGTAAAACTTTAGAGCCTACAAGTCCAGTCAGTCCTACTTCTTGTTCAGCCAATTGCTAAGACACACAAGTTTTACATTTATGGGAGATACTGCCTGATTCTTATTTACAATGTCACCTGAAAGTGAAAACAGGTGTTTGCACGGCACTGTTTTAGCTGGCGTTGCAAGGTATTTACATGCCAGATATGCTAAACATTTGTATGCCCCTTTGTGCTTCGGCCACCATTCTCGAGGACATTCTTCCATACTGATGACGGGTTCTGCTCGATAATGATCCAAATCAGTGAGGACCAATGCACGTTTATTTTCATCATCTGAGTCAGATGCCACCAACCAAAGGTTGATTTTCTTTTTTGGTGGTTCGGGTTCTGTATTTTCCGAATCGGAGTGTTGCTCTTTTAAGACTTCTGACAGCATTTTCCCCGCCTTGTCTCTCTCAGATTTTGGAAGGCACTTCAAATTCTTAAACCTACTTTGTTTTTTTTCCTCCCAACTTCTGAGTATCTGAAGTGTCTATATTTGAAAGTTGTTCGAAATTAGAGACCAGTGTTTCTACTATATAATCAGTGAATGAAAATGTTATTTTTAAAATTATAAAGGAAGTGTTCAGAATGTCAAGATTCTATTTTATGCTGGTTAAAAAGCAATAAGAAAATTTTAGAACGATTTAGAAGCCTAAAGGGGAATAAGAATAGGTGGAGTTATTGTTGGCAGGAGACAGGGATGTAACTAGTGGGTAGAATCATCTGTGACTGGATGTTGAAGAGAGTGGAGTAGGTAGAATTGAGTACTGTTGTTGTAGTTTGCCTTGCCAGAATCTATACACTTTTGGGATGTGGGCAGGGCATCTGATATGGTTTGATAGAAAACTGACTAGCTCATCTTATTTTTAATTCTTCCCTGTGTTAAATTCACTAGATAGTTTGTCTAGTTCTAGTAAATGTGACAAATACTGCAAATGGGTGTTTAATGACTGCTAAACATTAGTGTAGGAATTTCTGACTCAGCTGGTCTAATGTTGAAGGAAATGGTCAGAAACAAACAGAAATAACAAAAATAGATAAAATCTAAAGTGAAATGGGAAGTTTAGGCTTGAAATTAGACGACGGTTTCTAACCGTCAGAGGGGTGAAGTTCTGGAACAGCCTTCTGAGGGAAACGGTGGGGGCGAAAGATCTCTCTGGCTTTAAGATTAAGCTTGATAAGTTTATGGCGGGGATGGTTTGATGGGATAACGTGATTTTAGTCAATAGGTCAATAACGTGCCATCACAGGTAATTAGTATCAATGGTCAATGCGGGTCTGGCTGGAGAATCTTGCCCGCATGCTCGGGGTTCTGCTGATCGCCATATTTGGGGTCGGGAAGGAATTTTCCTCCAGGGTAGATTGGCAAAGGCCCTGGAGGTTTTTCGCCTTCCTCCGCAGCATGGGGCAGGGGTCGCTGGCTGGAGGATTCTCTGCGACTTGAAGTCTTCAAATCATGATTTGGGGACTTCAACAGCTGAGTCAAGGGAGAGAATTATTCCAGGAGTGGGTGGGTCAGCTTTTGTGGCCTGCATCATGCGGGAGGTCAGACTAGATGATCATATTGGTCCCTTCTGACCTTAAAGTCTATGAGTCTATGAGTCAAGCATTGTTAAGTAGAAGGACAGGATGCATGGTCATCTCAAAAATTTTGGACAGTATATCTGTATATCAGATTCTTCAAGCTCAAGTGTGCTACTCAGTGAAATTGTTGAAGAGCACTCATTTTAAAAGTGCTGAGCACCTGATAACTCCTGCTGAAGTTGATGAGAGATAGTTGGTGCTTAACACTCTTGAAAATCAGGCCACTTATTTAGGTGCTTCATTCTGTGGTTTTAAAGCCTGACTCTAGCAACCATTTTTGAAAATCTTGCATAGCATTTTCAGTTACACTCACAAGAATCCTCATCCTTCTGTGTGTAAGATGTTTGCTAGCTAGGAGCACAAAAACTTTCCAACCACAGTATACTGTTGCACAGTTGGGTGCCTAGACACCATAGTGATCAGGTATATTTTAATTACATGATTTACAGAGATTTTACACTCTCTGCATGAAATACCTGGCATTAGCTAAATTTTGGCACAGGATACTAGAATAAAAGCAAGGTGAGGTAATATTTATTGGACCAACTTCTGTTGGTGAGAGAGACAAGCTTTCAAGCTACACAAAACTCTTCCTGGGAAAGGTCTGGGAAAAGCACTTAGGCTATGTCTGCACGACACAGTCGGCAGGCAAAATTTACGTTGCTCAGGGGTGTGACTAAACCCCCCCACCCCGAGCGACATAAGTTATGCCGGCATAAGTGCTTGTGTGCACAGCGCTATGTTGGTGGGAGAGCTTCTCCTGTAGAGCATCTTCACCACACGCACTGCAGGGGCACAGCTGTATCAGTATAGCTGTGCTGCTGCAGTGCCATAAGATACTCTACACTGGCAGAGTTACAGCGCCGGCAGTTACAGCTCCGCTCAGAGAACGCTAAAGGGAAACCACTTTTGTGTGTTCACACTGTCAGCTGCCTGCGCAATAGCATGTTCACACTTGCGGCACTTGTACCGGTATTCGGAGCGGTGCACTCTGGGCAGCTATCTCACAGAGCATCTCTTCCTCTTCTGCCTCTAAGAGTTGTGGGAAGGCGGACAGCGTCGCGGGGCATCCTGGGTCCTGTCCCAATGCCCCCTGATGCACTACTTCGCATCCCAGCAATCCCTGTGCTTCCGTCCACATTTGGCGCTATCTTTCAATGGTTTGTGTACTGCGCGCTCTGCTCTGCCTCTTCGGTCTGCAGGAATGGATCCCGCACTGTTGACCAATATGCTGCTCCCTCTCACTAACACGTGACGGCTGGTAGTGGAGTTATTCCTTAAACTACAAAGGCAAGAGCAGTTCGATATTGATCTCTCCACGCGTAGTAGCTACGACATGAGATTGCTTGTGGCATTCACGGAGGTGCTGACCACAGTGGAACACTGCTTTTGGGCTTGGGAAACAAGAACTGAGTGGTGGGATCACATAGTTATGCACATCTGGGATGATGAGCAGTGGCTGCAGAACTTTCAGATGAGGAAAGCCATTTTCATGGGACTGTGTATGAGCTCGCCCCAGCTCTGTGGCACAAGGACATGAGAAGCACGTGGTGATTGCAGTGTGGAAGCTGGCTACTCCAGACTGCTACCGATCGGTCTCTAATCAGTTCGGGGTGGGAAAGTCGACCGTTGGACTTGTGTTGATGGAAGTGTGCAGGGCCATTAATCACATCCTGCTCCAAAAGACCGTGACTCTGGGCAACGTGTGTGACATTGTGGATGGCTTTGCACAAATGGACTTCTGTAACTGTGGAGGGGCGATCGATGGCACACGTATTCCAATTCTGTCACCAGACCACTTAGCCACCGAGTACATTAATCGGAAGGGGTATTTCTCAATGGTTCTCCAGGCGCTTGTGGATCACCATGGGCGTTTCACAGACATTAACGCAGGCTGGTCCGGAAAGGTGCATGACGCACGCATCTTTCGGATCACTGGTCAGATCAGGAAGCTGCAAGCAGGGACTTTCTTCCCGGACCAGAAGATCACTGTAGGGGAAGTCGAAATGCCCATTGTGATCCTGGGAGACCCTGCCTACCCCTTAATGCTGTGGCTTATGCAGCCATACACGGGAACCTTGCCAGCATCAAGGAGTGGTTCAACAACAGGCTGAGCAAGTGCAGAATGACTGTTGAATGTGCTTTTGGCCATTTAAAGACCCACTGGCGCTGCCTATATAGGAGGCTGGACCTGGCCAATGACAATATTCCTATGCTTATAGCCATGTGCTATACGCTCCATAATATTTGTGACGGGAAAGGTGAAAGCTCCACTCAGGGTTGGACCGCTGAGGCTCAGTGCCTGGAGGCTGAATTTTAATAGCCAGAGACCAGGGCTATTGGAGGTGTGCAGCACGGGGCCATAAGGATCAGGGATGCCTTGAGGCAGCAATTTGAAGCTGAAAGCCACTAATATTTGTTGCTATGCTCGGGAGTGCAGTGCTTGTAATGCTAGGAAGTGATTGTGATTGGTGCAGACGATGCACTATGAAGGTTTAAGAAAATTGCCTGTTGCATTGTAGGGCTTTGTTTGCTTTCAATTAATGGAATAAAGATTGCTTTTAAACCAACATAATTATTTTATTAAAAAACAACAACCAGAGGAGGGAGACAAACACATCAGCACTGAGAGGGATGGGGGAAGGGAAGGTCCTAGGAGGAGGTGGGGTACCAGGACGATTAAAGATTTGTGTATGTCCAGGTATCCATTCCAACCTTCTCCTTTGGAGTACAGTGCAGGAGGTACTGTACTTCAGCAGGGCTAAACTGCAGAGGGATGGGTGTTGAGTGCAGTGCGTACTGGGAGTCTGCAGTGCTGGACTGTGATGGGGGAAGAGTGGAATGCAGCAGGTACAGACTGGAGCCAGGAGGTTGATAAGAATGTGTTGGCAGTGTCTGGGGGGCGCATGGGAAAGAGTTTTGCGACAGCGGCTGCAGGGGAGGGCAGGCATGGAGCTGCTCGGTTTGCATTGCTAGTAGCACTTGGAGCGTGTCCACTTGGTGCTCCATAACGTTTAAGAGCCACTCCATGGCTTCATTCTGGCGTGCCGCGTTCTCCTTTCGGGCCCTCCTCTCGCTGTCCCGCCACTCCTTCAATTCTTGTTTTTCAGCCGCGGAGTGCATTATGACATCACGCAGAAAGTCCTCTTTATTTCTTTGTGGCCGCTTTCTAATTCTGCGCAGCTGTTCAGTCGGCGATAACAAAGAGGGAGGCTGGGCTCCCAAGGTCATATCTGTGAAGCCAAAATGCAACATTTTACAGAAGTAGTATTGTTTGCAACACACATGCCGTGGCTACACTCGAAACTTCAAAGCGCTGCCGCGGGAGTGCTCCCGCAGCAGCGCTTTGAAGTGCGAGTGTGGTCGTGCGCCAGCGCTGGGAGCGAGCTCTCCCAGCGCTGCAGGTACTCCACCTCGATGAGGGGATTAGCTTACAGAACTGGGAGCGCGGCTCCCAGCGCTGGGGCACTGTTTACACTGGCGCTTTACAGTGCTGTAACTTGCTGCGCTCAGGGGGGTATTTTTTCACACCCCTGAGTGAGAAAGTTGCAACGTTGTAAAGCGCCAGTGTATCCATAGCCACAGACTACTGATTCAGTGATTTAAAACACAGCAGCTATTCACATACGTATCACTAACTGGCTGACCCCAAGCAAGCACACATGAGCCACAAGACCCCCCGCAGGGGCAGAGGAAATCAGTGTTCCAGGACTGTACTGTACACTGGGCACGTGGCTCTTGGGGAGAGCCAGCACTGTGTGTGTGTCTTATAATCAGTACTGTCCCCACATTTTCCACACACTGTGTTCATTATGGAAGATATCTCGCTCCTGAGGGTTAGTAGGGAATCAAGGGAGGGTCTTCTCTAAGGCCTGGTCTACACTAACCCCCCAAGTCGAACTAAGGTACGCAACTTCAGCTACGTGAATAACGTAGCTGAAGTCGACATACCTTAGTTCGAACTTACCGCGGTTCAGACGCGGTCCACACGCGGCAGGCAGGCTCCCCGTCGACTCCGCGGTACTCCTCTCGCCGAGCTGGAGTACCGCAGTCGACGGCGAGCACTTCCTGGTTCGACTTATCGCATCCAGACCAGACGCGATAAGTCGAACCCAGAACTTCGATCCCCAGCCGCCGAACTAGCGGCTGGGTGTAGACCAGCCCCAAGACTGCAGCTTCTGCTCTGGCCCTTATGTGGCTTGCCTGTGTGCAGCAATGGTCCCTTCTCTCCTCCCCTCCCGCCCGTGACGGCAGAGTGGCGTGGAAAGTTACCCTTAATGGGGCAAGAAACAAAGCAGCTCTGCCAAAGAACCTGCAGCAGCGGATTCCCCAGTATCTCCATGGGAGTTTCATGGAGATCTCTGAGGCAGATTCCCATGAAGTGAGGGAGTCAATCAACACCCTGTTCCACTGCTCAAACTAGGCATGTGGTGGTGCGCACATCATACAGACACAAGCCTGCTTTCTGCAACCTTCCTGCCCCCAACAACTCGCTTCAGCGATTCCCAGAATCAAAGCCACTTACCAGGGATGACCTCTCCTTTTGCACTTCACCAAGTTCCGACAACTGTGACTGGCTAGCCTCCTCTGGGATAGAGAAGAGCTCCTGGCTGCATGCATCTCTGACCTCTGAGTCTTCCTCTGGGTCCCCCTCCACATTGTTGTCAAAGATTTCCTCCTGGTCCGGTCCACTCTTGACTGGCATGCGAGCCACCGAAGTATCCACAGTGGCCTTTGCAGTGGAGGTGGGGTCGCCACCGAGTATTGTCTCCAGCTCTTTGTAGAACCAGCAGCTCGTGGGCGCAGCACCGTAGCGGCGGTTTTCCTCCCACACCTTGTGGTAGGCGTTCCGCAGCTCCTTCACTTGGAGCCTGCACTGCAGTGTGTCCCAGTCATGGCCCCTTTCTATCATGCATCGTGAAATCTGTCTGTAGGTGGTATAATTCCTATGGCTGGAGCGCAGCTGGGACTGAACAGCCTCCTCTCCCCAAATGCTGATGAAGTCCAGTAGCTCGGCATTGCTCCAAACGGGGGATGGCCTGGTGCGTGGAGCAGGCATGGTCACCTGGAAAGATGCGCTGAGACCACTGCACGCATCACCAAGCAAACACGAAGGGGACTTTCAAAATTCCTAAGGAATTTAAGAGATGGGGCTTACGGTTGGTCACCTGAGGGCAGGGCAGTAGAGTTCAAACTGATGACCAGAGAGGTGAGAGCAGGCATTGTGGGACACCTCCCGAAGGCCAATTGCAGTGCTGTAATGGACCAGGGTGTCTAAACTGGCACCACGGTGCTGTAGCAGTAGTGTAGCTGGTGGGGAGCGGCCGCTCCCCCACTGAGCACAAGTGGCGCCATGTCAATTTCCTGGCGCCTTTGTAAAAAAAAAAAAAAAAAAAAGCGCCATGCGCTGTGGCGCTTTTATTTTGCTCACCTGGCGGCGCTCCGGGTCTTCGGCGGCACTTCGGTGGCGGGACCTTCACTCGCTCCGGGTCTTCGGCGACATTTCGGCGGCGGGACCTTCAGTGCCGCCGAAGACCCGGAGCGAGTGAAGGGCCCGCCGCCGAAGACCCGGAGCACCGCCGGGGGAGTAAAAGTTGTGCAGAGGAAGGCGCCCACATTTTTTTTTTTTTTATTGCTTCCCCTGTTCCCTCCACCTGGCTATGCCACTGTGCTGTAGCCCCAGCGCAGAAAGCTGTACGCCTCTCATCGGCGTGTTTTTTTTTTTTTTTAACAGCGTTGCAACTGTGCAATTTCTGCGCACTAAGTGGCTTGGCAGTGTGTACACCTCAGAAGTTACAGCTCAGAAAGCTGCTTTACTGTGCAGAAACTTGCCAGTGTAGTCAAGGCCTAGAGTGTCACAGCTAAATACAAGATTGAACAGATAGTTTAGCATAAGTAGTTAACACATATTCTAAGGGACCGTTCAAGGCGAAGTGGCTCATTAACACCCCTGTAGTCATAGGACAAAAAGGGGGGTTAGTGGGTTACAGATTGTTGTAATAAACCGTAAATCCAGTGCCTTTATTAAGACCATGATTTTTAGTCTCTAGCAAAGTTCTAAATTTATACTCCCAGGCTCCTCTTGTGAAAGTGTTGTGCAGGTTTCCTTTGAGGATGAAGACTGGTAGGTCAAATATGGAATGATTGCTTTGCAAGAAGTGTGCACCCTAGAGGTGATAGTGGCTTTGTCTACATTACACAGTTTTTAGCGACACGGCCATGTCGACACGACCGTGTCGCTAATAGTCGGTCAGTGTAAACGCTGTTTGTCACCACTTTTGCCGACAAAATACTTCCACTGTGTATGAGCGGGGTTCTTGTTCTCAACAGGAGAGCGCTCCTGCCAACAACGAGCTGTTTACACTGCCACTTGACGCGGCAAAACTTTTGTCTTGGTTGGGTGGGACACGGTTCTTTAAGCACCTGTGAACGACAAAAGTTTTGTCGTTCAATTGGTAGTGTAGACAAAGCCAGTGTGTTTTTGTCTTTTATTATTTTCCTGTGTGAGTTCATTTGAAAGTTTAGTGATCATCTGGTTTCACCCACATAGTTGTTATGGGGGCATGTAGTGCACTGGGTGAGGCACACCACATGTGATAGGCAAGTGTAGGACCCATGGATTTTGAAAGGTGTGTTGGGTGGCGGTATGGATCATTGTAACAGTGGAGATATGTCTGCAGGTTTTGCATCTGTTGTTCTGGCACGGTCTGGTGCTGCTTTGAGTTGGTGTGTCCTGGTCTGAGGGGAGCCTGCTTCTGATGATGAGCTTGGAGACGTTGGGGGGTGTTTGAAGGCCAGAAAAGGGAGTTCAGGAAAGAGTTATTTCAGGATGGGGCCCCACTGAGTGCGAGTCGTAGTTGTTTGATGATGCCCCGTATAGATTCCAGTGTGGGGTGGTAGGTGACAACTAGGGGTGTTTGGCAGGAGAGGGTTTTATTTCTGTATTGAGGCAGGTTCTCTTGGGATATTTGGGTGGCCCACTCCGTGATGTGATCTACTTCTCTGATGGAGTGTCCTAATTTGATATAGGCTGTTTTTGAATGTGTAAAATGTATACTCTGGACTTTCTCCTCAGAGCATATTCTGTGGTATCTGAGTGCCTGGCTGTAGATAACAGATTTCTTGGTGTTGGGGAGATTATTGGATCTATGAAGGTAAGTGTGGTGATCCAAGAGTTTTGTGCTGGAAAAACCTCTGCAATATTATGTTACTGTATTCTGGCTAGCAATGCAGTTCCTATTCTAAGTCTGATTTTTCTAATTCGGTCCTTTAGGAACAAAATTTATGTTTGATATTTTATGTTTAATGTAGCAGTTAAAAGTCACATTAAATATTACATATGCCATTAACGACTTACTGTTTTTCTTCAGTATCTGACATCGAAGGTGGTGATGGATTGCAGCTCCGAAAGGAACATGCACTCAAGATATTTGCTTATATCAACTCCTGGACGCAAAGGTATTTTCGTCAGTGTCTTTAAACTCATCATATTGGACCCCATTTGTTGTAAAAATTATGCGGGAAATAGAGTGAATGGAATAAGTAGAGTGAGTACAATATTGTAGTGTGACTAAAATGATGGGAGAATAAAGGAAATTCTGGCCTTCATTTACATGTAGCCACTTTTGTGCCCCATTTCTCCTGCAAGGTGTGTGTGTAGAACACACCTTTGAAGCACTGGCTGGCATTCCAGAAGCTGTTGAAGAACATAGCAGTAAAC
Source organism: Terrapene triunguis (assembly GCF_002925995.2). Lineage (NCBI taxonomy): Eukaryota > Metazoa > Chordata > Testudines > Emydidae > Terrapene > Terrapene triunguis. The sequence goes on from NW_020664483.1 coordinate 18,771,534, forward strand.
AGGCTAAATGATAGTAATGGAAAATATTATAAAACCTTACATATGCTGTTGCTTAATGTGAACTATCCTGCCACATACATTTTTTTTTCTAAAGAGAATGGGGGGAAAATCAAGAATTATTACTTTGAATTTCAGTGTCTTATGAAAAAACAACGAGGAGTCCTTGTGGCACCTTAGAGACTAACAAATTTATTTGGGCATAAACTTTCATGGGCTAGAACCCACTCTGAAAAGTGTCTTATGAGGATTTTTTCACAATATCTTGGTGTTGTGACTCAACAAGATGAACACATGCAGTCCATAGCTACCATTATAAAATACATAAATAATTTAAAACTCCCGAACAGTAGTTGGGACCATGTAGTTCTCTGTGAGCGTCTGGAAATAAATGGGATGCCCACAGGGATTAATGAGGTCTTCAGTATTGGTGTTTGACATTGGAGTTTCAGTGTCACTTTGCATTTCCTGTCTTTGTTGGTCTGTCATATGCTATGTTACTTAAAATATATTTAAATGTGAAACTTCCTTATAATTAGTCACTTTTTAAAAATTAAGATCAGTCTTTTTTTCTTACTATTTATTAGTTTCTTCTTTAAGTTGATGGAGTCCAAACTTCTCATTTTTAGATATTTTAATTCTGAGCCACTCCAGGAATTTTCACTTTTTTATTTTGTTTTTGTTTGCAGACAATGTCTGTGCTGCTTCAAGGAGTATAAGCATTTGGAGATCTTTAACCAAGTAGTATGTGCGCTTATTAACTTAGTGATTGCCCAAGTTCAAGCTCTACGGGACCAGCTCTGTAAACATTGCACTATTAACATAGATTCAACATGGCAAGATCAGAATAATCAAGCCAATGAGCCACTGAATGTAGAAAGAGAGTCTCATGAAGAAGAAAATGGAGAACGACAAAAATGCATAGAGAAAAAGTTAGACTCCGCAAGAACTTGTATCCTGACAGAGGAAGAATCTGCAAAGAGCACTGATGCTTTTAGCTTATGGAGCACTGATGAGAAGGAAAAACTGTTGCTGTGTGTGGCAAAAATCTTTCAGATTCAGTTTCCTCTGTATACTGCTTACAAGCATAATACTCATCCCACAATAGAGGTATATCTTATCCTAACTTGTGCATATTTTGTTTTTTTGTGAAACACAGTGCAGTTATCATTGAAGGGTAGACTCTGCTTGGGTGGCTGTAGTTTTCAAACAGGGTGGATGGGGATGATTCAGCTTTCCCACTGAATTCACTGGGTCTTTCCATTGACACTTTCTGGGAGATGAGCCACTCCCTTAAATACGTTCTTAAAAGAATTCTTGATTGGTCTAGGTAAAAGCAGTTAATAAAATGTTGGATATAATTGCATAATTTAAGTTACCATATAGTCACAGTAGCAGGAAGGCAAAAAGGAACCATAATTACGGCTTCCTTCCAAAAATAATATAATGTAGTTTAATTGCTTTTTGTTTAAATCTGTTGTTATAAACAAAATTTACAAACTAAAACTTGCATGAGACCACACTTTTTGCTGTTCTATAATCAACTGAATAACTGTTATAATTGCAGTTCTGCAAACTTGACTACTGTCTTTATAAGTTTTTCATTGTGATGTTACTTTGTTACTGCTAAATATATATATTTTTACATAATTTATTTTGAAAAATGCACCCTCAGAACTCTTCTTTTACAAACTTTTCATTCCCAGATATAGAGGAAATGCTTTTGTAGCTATATTGGGGACCCTAGATGTCAAATTAAAATAATTTTGTTCTTGAAAAGGTTTATTTTTAGTTTCACCTGTGGAAATCTGTTCCTGACTAAACAGAGCACCTTCTACACTTATATACTGAGATATGAGTATATTTGCCGTTGTTAAGAAAGCTTATACTGAGAAAATGCATGAGAAGCCGTTAATACATTTATGTGGATGTTACAAAATATTGGCGCATTAAAATACAATTATCCAAAACCACAAACTTAAAGCTGTGTCACTGCTTTGAGTAGTTAAGCTTTCGGTTTCACATTATTACACTATTTGCTCTTAACTTGTAAAGATATACGTAAATGATATGTGATTTAGCATACGTGCTAGTGTGTTTGCATGAATTATATTCAGTCCTTGAATGAGTGGATCTCACCAGAATTGGCAATAAATGTTGGTTTAGTTAAAAATTATTAAACTGGGAAGATGAGTGGTTTTTGTTTTGTTTGGGGCATATTTGAGTATCTTGCTATATTCGATCATGTTGGAGTATAAATCTGTAAATTAAAATGTCAAACTGTGTTTACAAATATATGTGATCTCAAGTATATCTCTATTAATGAACCAGAGAATGTTAGGATTCCAGTAAGACTTTCCTACCACATTTCAGCATGCCTTCATAATTCCTTTTAAACTTTATTATCATAAATAAATAGGTCTGCGATACAGCTGCCCACTAGTAGAGACCAGTGAGGGCAGGTCTATCTTTTTGTCGTTCATACTGGTTAAAACTAATGTTAAAACTAAAGGGATTTTGCCTCTGTGCTTCATGGGGTTAAAAAAACTGAACTTGAATTTTTCTCCCTGCCTTCACAGGAACATGGCAGAAACAGCTCTGAATCAATTTATGTATAAATAAACTTGCTTCACTTAGAGAGAAGACAACAACCTTCTTTTCTTTTTGGAAATATTTGTGTGTCTTATTTTTTGTCATTGTGCCATGAAGAGTTAGAAATCTCAAAAAGGACATTGGCAGTATTTTTTTGGCTGATGTGCTGACATAGTGTAAGAAGACCAGCCGCTAACATAAGTTTGGTGGCTGCATTGTGGCTCACCAGTACTCTCAACAATATGACATCTTGAGTCACTGACCACTCAGATTAACAAACACTATTATGCCACGAATATATCAAAATCGTGGTCTGGAGAGAGAGACGAGAGAGAAGAAAACTTATTTTGCTGTCTAGACAAGTCAGAAAAAATGATTCCCGCTTTCAGCTAGTTTCTCATATCAAATTTGTAATTTCTTCAGAGCAAGGATTGATATATCTGTGTTTGGAAATCTTCTAGCACATTTTGATTTCTACCATAATATAATAATGATAATGACTAAATCCTTCAGTGGGTTTATGGGGAAATGTGAAGTGTGGTCAGTCCTTCAGAATGTTCTGTATCAGGTATAAACTGATGCTCTTACCATGTACTTGATGGAACCTTTGCAGATACTCACACATCTGGGAGAAGAGAGATTTCTAATGGGGAGAATTCCCTTCTGTCAGAAAGGGTCACAAAACTGCAATATCTAACAAGAACAAGAAAACAAGAAAAAAGATGATCTGTTGGTGTATAAGCCTACTGGGGACTCTACTGTCCTGCCCTAAATCCCATAGGTTAGGGGACGTTTCTACCCCTTGAATTTTTTTTAATAGCAGCATTCATCTCTATTATAGCAAACATAGAGGTAAAACTGGAAGAGACTAATGAGAGTTATGTGAGCTGAACAGAGAAAACATCCTGAAGGAAAATTTCATTTAGGAACCAGAAAGGGTGCAGCTGACGATGAATGCCAGCCCAGAATACTGGGAGCCCCCATAGGCATATTGACAGCACAGAGGACCTGGCCTTCCAGGACAAAGAACTGGCATATACATTTGTTGGATTTGAGGGCAATAAGACCTCTGGACAAGACAAGTACACCTTAGTTCAGACAAGTTTGTGGTCGTGGTCTGTTTAAAATCCACAGGGACCACAAAAACAGAATGATGATACAAGAGTCTACCCTGCTAATCAGAGGGAAAAATCTCCTTTCTAGTGAATCTTTGTGTGTCTTCAGACACAAGAATACCACAATTGGACTTGGTCAGTTGGAAGAAAACCCGCTTGAGGGCATAAATCTTGAAGGAAGAAACTTATGTGGAAACAAACCTGATTATCCCAATGCAAAAGTAATATCTGCTAACGTTCTTGATATCCAAAGAGAGGTCTTAGCTCGTGACACTTTTTTATCATATAGACATTCAGTCTTGCATATGCTGTTCATGGGACTGACAATTTTGACAGCAAAAATACTTCAAAAAAATCACAAGACCCAAACAAGGGTAATCCGGAGATCCCTGAAATGGTTGAGATGCATGAGGTCTGCAGGCCTGGTGTGGCTGTCTGAGACATCTGTTAATTTTAATTTTCCTGCATCCATGACCTTCTGTCAGCACTATTTGTTTATTCAGACTGAGATATGCAGAGAGTCTGTGAGATAGGTATTTCAGAAAGTACAGGATATGCTTCTGTCTAGAAAGGCATTTTTTCATTTTACTGGAAGTGATGACTTTCTGTAAACCATGTAGAAGAAGAGGCAAAACCACAAAGTGAGCTCCTGTTTTCCTTACCTTTAAAAATCCCTCCAGGCAGGACTAGACAATGAACTTTAAAGGAGTTAGCAAACCAGTCTTTAGCAGCTCAGTAGAGGTTAAAACAGTGAGGAAAGGCATCTGTCTACTTTATTTTTATGCTCTCCCAACATTTTGGCTCAGAATGAGGCAATTAGCAGCTGTGGTGGCAGTTCCCATATAAGTCTTTTTCTAGTAGGATGAATTTTTTATAGTTTTGTTCCCAAGGTTGTGTCCACCATCACACATCAATTAAGGTGTTTCACCTCTAAGGTTTTTTTGCCGCCTTTGGTTCTCATAGGGAACTGTCTTCTGTTACTTGGCTCAAAAGGTGACCTTGTGGAAATCTCAATGTCCTGAGTATTCCGTTTAGAACACCATAGCAGGACTGTCAGGTTTTCAGGTTCATTCTAGCCAAGTAAGTCAAATCTTTTGTCTCTCCAATGCTGCAGAGATCTCTTGCCCCATTGTTGTCAGTGTTTACTCCAATATGGCTACTTCATAGGAAGAGAAGTCTTGAGACAAGTATGCAAAGCAGCTACTTGACATTCCAGATAGTAGATAATGTTTTCACCTCTCTTAGCCAGAATATCACTAAACTCTACAGGCTTAATAATCATAGACTTCCACTGTCTTTCAGCTGCCAGGTGCTAAGAGCAGTACTTTAACTGATGAACAGTTTCTATTTCCCTCAACAACTGATAATTTTCCCATGCATAATCTGTTTCTGGTAGTGGCATGGGCAGAGCACAGAAACACCCTTTTTCTTATCTATTGGCCAGAAAAATGTGTTTTAATACTTAAAAATAATTGACAAAGAACACTGTTGAGTGATGATTTGGAGTTCAACGTGAAGGGGAAATATGTAGTATGTTTAGATTCCTATATTGTAACCTTAGTGAATAACTTAAAGTTTGATTCCATCACAGCTAAAATACCCCCAGTAATGTAGTTTTAAATGATACTCTGGAAATTAGTCAATTTGAAATTAACTCCAAAAACTTCAGTTAAATTAAATATTTAAAAACCTACCCTTCGCTCCCCTCCCCCATCCCCCAAATTTAAAGGGAAATCGTGAACATGAAAACTAGTAATTTTTTTTTTTAAAGTAAAAATTAGTTTGATAGTGTTTCAGTAAGTTTTTTGGTTTCACAATCACATTTTACAATTTTTAAAAATGTTTTCTTGCTGTGTGAAAGATTCATAAAAACAATATGGGAAATTGATTTAATAGGGGGAACAGTAAAATAGACTGTCTACAAAATGCTATCCAGTGCGCAATGTAAACATATTAAAAGAAGTTATTAAATTCTTTAGTTATAGTAATCTTAAGTGTTACTTGCAACAATAATAGATTTAAAAATTGAGAGAAGGATGATTTGTAATTTGACAGTTTCCCTTTAAGGATACCAGATATAGGTTCTACAAGCTGTCAATTAGATATTTGTGTAAGAATGTTACAATTGGACTTGAAGAAGTTTAATAAACTGAACTAGAATGACTAACTTTAAATTTTTTAGCTCTTGAATATTCATTAGGTTTATGATTGTACGGTATATTCTCTGTTCATTTACCTATGGCAGTTCAGATGTTTGGGTACATTACTTTCCTGCTGGTAATGAAAACATCTGAATTGGTATAGAAGAACTCCAAGAAGGAAAACTATTAGGTAAGAAATTTCCCCTTATGGCTGGAGCATTGTCCTGAGTTTATAAGTACATATTTGTAAATACAATTAAAAAAAATAGTTTAATCGGATAATGCAGAAGTCAGTGTGGCAATTTTTAAAATTAAACAAACTTAAGCTGCTTGAGTTTTATAAAATTAGGTTTCTGGAGTGTGCATCATGAGTCTTTTGGTTTTGTTACCTTCATACAATTTGTTTCTATTCCTACTGTTAGCTAATTATATTTATCTCTCTTTTCTTTTAAACCAGGATATTTCTGCCCAAGAAAGCAATATATTAGGGGCGTTCTGTGATATGAATGTAAGTCATATATATTTCATTGATTCATAGACTTTAAGGCCTGAAGCGATCAAAATTATCATGATCATCTAGTCTGACCTCCTGCACATCACAGGCTACAAAACCTCACCTACCCGCTCCTGTAATACCTCCATAATCTCTAGTTGAGTTACTGAAATCGTCAAATCTTGATTTAAAGATGTCACATTACAAAGAATCCACCAGTGCCCCATGCTGCGGAGCAAGTGAAAGCCCTCCAGGGTCTCTGCCTATCTGACCTGGGGGAAAATTTCTTCCCAACTCCAAATATGGTGATCAGTTAAACCTTGAGCATGTGGGTATGACCCACCAGCCAGACATTTGGGAAAGAATTCTCTGTAGTAACTCAAAGCCCTCCTCATCTAGTGTCCCATCTGAGGCCGTGGGAGATATTTGCTAATAGCAGTCATGGATGGGCCATATGCTATTGTAGGCAATCTTATCATACCATCCCCTCCATAAACTTATCAAGCTCAGTTTTGAAATAAGTTAGATTTTTTCCCCCTGCACTACTCCCCTGGAAGGCTGTTCCAGAACTTCACTCCTCTGATGGTTAGAAACCTTCATCTAATTTCAGGCCTAAACTTATTGATGACTAGTTTATATCCATTTGTTCTTGTGCCAACGTTGTCCCTTAACTTAAATAACTTCTCTCCCTTCTTTGGTGTTTATCCGTCTGTTGTATTTATAGAGAGCATTATGAGATACAATTGACATGTTTTCGGTGACTGTAAAATCATCATATTTATTGTTTTATAAACGTATGATACATTGATATTGCTCATCTGAACTCTTACCTTATATGTATTTAGTTTTTTGTTTTCAATAGTAATTTGTTTTTCTTTTTAAATAAAACTTTTATATTCTTTTTCTATAGGATGTAGAAGTACCATTGCACTTGCTTCGTTATGTTTGTCTATTTTGTGGAAAAAATGGCCTTTCCCTCATGAAGGATTGTTTTGAACATGGAACCCCTGATACATTGCCATTTCTTATAGCACATGCATTTATCACAGTGGTATCTAATGTAAGTATTGCCCTGAGTTGGTTACGTTTTTAAACCAAAATGCAACAAATATAAAGTGGGATAGACTAAGTCTGGGAAAATTTGAAGAAGAGAGCCCTGGAATCAGGAAAAAGTCACAATTTTCCCCTCAGAGAGAGAAGGGTGTCTGGGGATTGCCCTGTCCAGCAGGGGCAACATTTCACCCCAGTCGTTACCCTGAGATCTGTTGGAGGAATAGTGGCATCTGTAGGATATCTTGTTTTTCCTTCTCTTCCCAGACATTCTGGTTGCAGCGAAACTAGGCTAGGAAGGTATCCCTTGGTCACTGCTGGCAAGAACTGGAAGACTCTGGTAGAGGGAGTTAAAGGGAGTGGCATGAGGATGGGAGGGGATATCTTGCTCAGGAACATGGATGTAAAGGAAGACAGAATTTTGCCCATTAAGTTTAACTGTAAATACTTAATGAGTGTAACTAAAATGAAATGCTGTATAATTACACTCTATGATTTGATTCCAATATTAAATACCGTATATACTTGTTCATTAGCCCGTTCGTTTATAAGCCGACCCCCCCAAGATAGTTAGGTAAAAATAGCAAAAACTGCATGACCCTTTCATAAGCCAACCCTGTATTTCAGGGGTTGGCAAACTTTGGCTCCTGGCCATCAGGGTAAGCCACTGGCGGGTCGGGACGTTTTGTTTACTTGGAGTGTCTGCAGGCATGGAGCCCCTCAGCTCCCTGTGGCCACGGTTCGCCGTTCCCAGCCAAATGGGAGCTGCGGGAAGTGGTGCGCCATTTCCCACAGCTCCCATTTGCTGGGAACGGCGAACTGTGGCCACAGGGAGTTGAGGCGCTCCAGGTAACAAAACGGCAATGTATTAGATATTTAATTAAATGATTCCATAGAGTTTAAAATCATCAAATTTTAGTGTAGACCCGTTTACAAGCCAACCCCCACTCTTTGATGAGTCATTTTTTTACCAAAAATATTCGGCTTATGAACGAGTATATATGGTACTTTGGATTAGATCCTGGGTGTTCTCCTCTCCCATATTCCTGTTACTCTCAGGTGCCACAGGGTCGCTGGAAAGCTGTTGTAAGTAGGCAGCAATAAGAGTCTCATAATAAACATTTTGGTCACCACCATCCTTGTATATTTAAAATAAAGGATTCTGCTTCCAAATTTTACAGTTAATTCACAATGGCAATTTCATTTTTTTCTGAACATTTCAAGGAAATCCAGCAAGTAGTTTTTTTTCAGGTGAAGGCAATAAAAAATGTCTCCCTTTGGAAATTTTTGAAAATTGTCTGGTTCATGTTCCTCTGTATGGAAAACAGATCAAATATAACTAAGGATTCACAAGGGATATACCCATCATTAACTTGTGAACATTTTAGTTTTCAAGGCAATAAAATCCAATCTATTCTTAAGGGCATTAGTTAAAAATTAACGATATAAAAACAGCCATACTGGGTCAGACCAATGATCCATCTAGCCTAGTATCCTGTCTTCTGACAATGACCAGTACCAGATGTTTTAGAGGGAATAAACAGAACAGGGCAACTTAGAGTGATCCTTTCTCTGTCACTCAGTCCCAGCTTCTGGCAGTTGGATGTTTAGGGACACCTAAAGCATGGAGTGGCATCCCAGATCATCTTGGTTAATAGCCATTGATGGACTTACCTGCCATGAACTTACGTAATTCTTTTTTGAGCCAGTTATACTTTTGGCCTTCACAACATCCCATGGCAACAAGTTCCACAGGTTGACTGTGTGTTGTGTGAAGAAGTACTTCCTTTTGTTTGTTTTAAAGCTGCTGCCTATTAATTTCATTGGGTGACCCCTAGTTCTTGTATTATGTGAAGGGGTAAATAACACTTCCCTATTCACTTTCTCCACGCCATTCTTGATTTTAAAGACGTCTGTCTCATCCCCCCTTAGTTGTCTCTTTTCTAAGCTGAACACAGTTCCAGTCTTTTTGATCTCTCCTCATATGGAAGCTGTTCCATACCCCTAATTATTTTCTTTGGCCTTCTCTGCATCTTTTTTAATTCTAATATGCCTTTTATGAGATGGGGGCGACCAGAACTGCACATGGTATTTAAGGTGTCGGCATACCATGGATTTATATAATGGTGTTATGATATTTTCTGTTTTATTATCTATTCCTTTCTTAATGGTTCCTAACATTCTGTTAGCTTTTTTGACTGCTACTGCACATTGAGCGATGTTTTCAGAGCTGGTTCATCCTGTGCAAAGATGTCCCGAGTAGGACATTTGATTTAGAAGTCCTCTTTAATCTTTTCATCTACACTACTGCACTTTGTGGGGCTGCGCACAGTGCTTCACGAGTGAGTCAGCAATGACTACAGTAGGGAGCTACTGCCAGATCCAAGTGATGTGGTCCGGCATGGTGGAAGAGAAAGAGGCCAGTGAGTTGAAATACATCTGATATTACTGTTGTGCAGTACCTCAGGGTGAAGTGCTGTAAGGTTAGAGCTCCTGTTTGCCTCATTGCTTGGATGTTCAATTTCTGCTTTCAGAAATGCAGGATACACATTTTTTTCTCTTACTGAAAAGTGCACTGGGGATTGCAGGGGGTTTCCAGGAATTGATATTGTGAGGAAGAGAGCACAGACGTGTAGATCAGCTCTTTCCCTGAAGGTGTGCCAATATCAGAAATGATGTGGCTTTGCCTACCCCTTCCGATACAGACATGTACATATTCATGGATGTGGCTGGGATGCTGGAGGAGGAGGAGTTAAGGGTAGAGTGAGGATCGTGAGTAGGGCCAGCCTCTCGCACTAACTCCATAACAGTGGGTTGCCTCTCAAAGGGTGGACTAATGACTTTGGGGATAGGTGGATAGTGAAGGGTAGTGTGAATTCAACTCGTTTGCAGTGGGGCATCCCAGAGTGTATTACTTCTCACACATTCTGTATATCTGTCTTTTGGGCATCCCAGTCCTTGGCAGAGGGAGTATGAGATAGTTGCTTTGGTTTTCCCCAGAATGCATTGATACAAATAAGGTTAGCAGCCTGCTAAATATGGATGTGCAAACATGATGGCAGAAAAGCTGCTCTGAGCCATGTTGCATTTAACTGGGTAAGATGGTCATGCCTCTAACTGGCAACAAAATCACAATTGTAGTCGTAATGTGGATGAGCCCAAAGTATCAAATCTTCCACAAAACTCAAATAAATGGGTATGATCAACATGGCCAAAAAGGATGTAATCTTCTTGTAGACCCCTTAGAAGACAAAAAATCAATTACGAATGGAGGGCAGGATAGGAGCTGTAGAATGCATTAGGTTGAAGAAACAGGAGGGAATACAAAGTTCAGAAATGAAAGACATTAAGGCAGAGCAGTGTATGTTGTTTGTTTACACTAATTTTTATCTTATTTTTCCTGTTGATTAGCAGAAAAAAATGTGACTCTGGATCTGGGTTAATTTATTAGCTGTAGAAAGTTGCTCCAGACTATACTTTTGAAAATTGGAAAAATCTGATTAGAAGTTACACAAGTTCACTTAAAGCCAACAACCCGAAAGCCTTATTTCTTTAGACAGAGTTTTGCATTTTTAAACCTTATTACTGGCCTTTACATTTTATTTGTTCTGCATAAATTTATATAATTACAGTTTATCTATTTTTGTATTTGCTTTATAGATCAGGATATGGCTACACATCCCTGCTGTCATGCAGCACATTATACCGTTTAGGACCTATGTTATCAGGTAAGCTTTAAATATAACAAAAAGTTTCATTGTTTGACAAAACACATTTAGAACTTCAGATTGTGCTAGAACTCAAAGTTTCTCAAAGTTCAAGCCGTTTCTTTGTTTAGTCCACATGCTCAGGATTTAACTGATAGCCATATTTGGCGTCGGGACGGAATTTCCCCCGGGTCAGATTAGTGGAGACCGTGGGGGTTTTTGCCTTCCTCTGCAGCATGGGGCACGGGTCACTTGCAAGTTTAAACTAGTGTAAATGGTGGATGCTCTCTTAACTTGAAGTCTTTAAATCATTTTTTGAAGACTTTAGTAACTCAGTCAGAGGTTAGAGGTCTATTACAGGAGTGGGTGGGTGAGGTTCTGTGGCCTGCAATGTGCAGGAGATTAGACTAGATGATCATGATGGTCCCTTCTGACCTTAAAGTCTATGAGTCTTTAACATTTCAGCAGTCAGAATCAAAGTATCATTTAGTTTGGGGCAAATCCATGTGTCAGTAACTTTAGTAATGGCTTTAATAGTCCCAATAAGACTATTTTAAATATTGGATTCACTCCTATTCTAAAGTCTCATTGCAGGATCAATTGTAATACATTTTCACTTTATGCAGCATCATTCATAGAAAGATTACAAAAGATTTTTAGTGACACTACATAGAGTTTGAAATGATCTTATTTATCATGATTTCCTATATTGATTTTAGAAATTCTCAAGGCAGAATTGTAAATGCACAATAATCTCAAAATCTTAATCTAGAACTGCTGAAGCATGTCTCTAAAGTTTTTAATCATGTCTCACTTTCCACATTTCCAGCTGGCAAGAAGTCAAATATCATTAAGACTGTACTCATTGTTTTGTATCGCTAATTATGTCTAGTCCTGATAATTTTGGATATCAGGCTGTCTACAATGAAAAACTCTACAATTAAATTATTTGTCAGGATATTTTATTGTTATGAGTGCATTAGTTATATTAGTTTTCCAAGAATCTAAGGGATTGTCTATACACAGTTATTGTACTGCTGTAACTATATTGGTTTAGAAACAGTTAGAATGAAAGTGACACAATCCTCTAGTTATACTGAGATAAAGGTGCTTATACCAGTACAGCTTATTTCCCGGGTATAAGCATCTTTATACCAGAGTAACTGGGCCCACACTAGGGATTGTACCACTTGAAGTATATTGCTTTAAAATCACACCCCTAACCAAAAGAGTTAAATTGGTACAGAAAATGTGTGTTGCTCAGTGGTAAATTTTTATATTTTAAAAAGAATATTTTTTTCTATTCCATGCATGTGCATGCATGCATACACGTAGTCACAAGTTGCTCTACCACCTAGGTGATGTAGACATAATGCAAATAATCTTAACTCAATATCCCTAAGATGTTTTGAACACTAAAAGCCATGAAACATGATCTGTAGTATGAAATTTGATTGTGAACATGGATGTTAACAATATTATTAGCTGAGGCGGAGCTGAACAGCGGTTAATTGTAAGTATAATAAAGGACAAACTGTGTTCAGCTAACACTATTACTGAGAATTTTGTTCCCAAAGTTAATTTTTGAAGTGTATACAAATATGAGTTACTTCAGCTATAGGATGCAGTAACACTTCCTACATGCATATGGGTGAGGGAGCTGATGGGGTCTTTGGCTTGTTTGCTACTGGACTGATTCTGAAAATAGGCAAATATTGCTTTTTTTAATTGTCTGGGCATGGTAGTGGGTGAACTTTAGTTTCCCACCCCTTGTCTGATTTCCAGAGTTCTATATGTGGAGGTCTGTCCCCAGTTGTTTAAGATTGAGAGAATTCCATACATGGCTTTTCTCGTGCTCTTCCCTGGCTTATCTATTAGCAAGGAAAGAACACTACGGTCCTGATTATTATTCACACAAATGTGTCTTTATGCTAGTTTGGCAATGTTCAGGAGCCTTAAAATATGTTGACTTTAAGGCCTCTCTCTACATTACAAGAGTAGTTTAAAAGGGCATTAGCATAAATGAGAATCAGGCCCAATAACTTTACATTTCTTCTCTGACTGGTTAATGTTTAGACCCATGATACAAGGCAAAAAAATGGAGTATAAATGTGGTTAAACCACTTTAACCTTACCTGTGGCCATAAAAGCTTTTAGCACAGGCTTGTCCAGTCTGCATGCGTAGACCCAAATTTAGAATGTTGGCAAATGTATGAATTTTTAACACTTTTCAGTGGTGCTGACCAAACTGGTTAGAATTTAGTTCAGCTATGGTCAAATTTAAACCATACTGAAGGACAGTAGTTAAATTGTTTTTTTGTCAGTATTGTAGTTAGTATCTACTTTACAATTTTTTAACTGTGTTTGAAACCAGGTTGAGAGATGGTTGCTTCCAAATGTTTCTCTTGTCCATATACAATACGGTTAGGGCTCCATGTCTGTCACGGTGGTTGTAGAAGTCACGGATTCCGTGACTTTCTGTGACCTCCGTGACTTCTGCAGCGGCCAGTGTGGCTCATCCCAGGGCCGCCCAAGCAGCGGGCCCTGGGGACCGCTCTAGCAGCGGCCAGTGCGGCTGGGCCTGGGACTGCCTGAGCAGTGGTCCCAGGAGTGGCGGGAACAGTGGCAGGTGGGCAGCCCCACAGCCAGCCACACTGGTGCTGCTGGAGCGGTCCCGGGGCAGCTGCACCGGCCGCTGAGCGGGTGGCCCCAGGCAGCTGGCCCCAGGGACCGCCCAAGCAGTGGCCTATGTGGCTGGCCCCATGGACTACCTGAGCAGCGGTCCTGGGGACGGCGGGTCGGCGGCCCTGGGGGTAGCCCAAGCAGCCACTGCTCGGTGGCCCCCGGCAGTTGGTGCCGCTGCCCCGCAAAAGGCTCCACGGACCCTCCCAGAGCAGTGGCTCCCACCCCTCGCCCGGCTAATATTTAGTCAGGGGTACATAGTACAAGTCATGGGCCGTGAATTTTTGTTTATTGCCCGTGACATGTCCATGACTTTTACTAAAAATACCCGTGACTAAATCGTAGCCTTAAACATGATTAGTTATCCTAAACATGCCAGAGTACTGTGTCTGACCGTTACCAGTGGTAGAGGTATAGCATGATTGTCTTGGTGTAACCAGGTCTAGCAGTTGTTTACTGTGTAGGCAGAACCATCAAACTGTGTTGCTGTAACCACTGCCGCCTTCTGTGTGGTTGGTTGCTGCTCCTGCCTCCCCAGTCACTATGAAGGCAAGGATATTCATAGCTGCAGAGATGACTCTGTGTGCATGTTCACTTCTACACCAGCTATCCCTTGGGGCTTTGCTTCCGACGTTATCAGGAAATCGTGGACTAGTTTAAATTGTTCAGCATTTCTGGTTTCTGTGTAAAATATTCCAGTATCTTTGGCAGCAGTAGTGATTCATCTTGAAATACACTGATTGCTGCTGCTGAAGAAGACTGACCATATATTACTCCTGGGGGAATTCTGTGCCTAAAAATTCTGTGCCAAAAATTAAAAATTCTGCAAAATTCTGCATATTTTACTTATCAAAATAATGCAGTATAATCACACCCGTTCAAATTATTCTGGTAATTTATTTAAATTACAATATAGAAAAAAGTCACAATAACTGTTCAGCTTTTCCTAAACACATGAAAGTTAAGTTACAGCACTTGGTAATCAATACCATGTATTCCAGTTATAATCCTGGCTGACTACTTTGGAAAATGCTTGGTTCTGATTTTCCTGACATTATATTGACTGATTGATAAATGTTTTATTTGCCCTCATTTTTTTTTAAATGGGTAAGTAAAATAGATCCTGTAATAGAGCTGAAATCTAACCCCATTGTGCCACTCTGGCACAGGAAAAAAGCGAGAAAGCACATAGATCTTCCTGGCTGAGGATTCCCTTACTGTCATTTATAACAAGGCTCCTTTTCACCACTTTGGCAATGTAAAGGAGCCTTAAAACTTTTACAAGTGTTTTATACTCCTGGTGGAATTGACTAAGAATGGGAACAATTAACTAACAATAGGAACGTTAACAACTCCCCAATAGCCTGCTATATTTCTGCCCTGCCTCAGGGGACAGAGCCTGCCTCACGCCTACCTCCAAACAACCTGAAGCCCTACCCCTTCACGCTGGTCGTCCCACAATAGTGAGCAAGAGGGACAGAATCTCTCTTGCTCATTTGCATGCTCGCCCAGCCCACCCCTCCTTCATGCAGTGATTTATGTCTCTGCTAGTTGCTCCGGGCTCTCAAAGAGATGTGCTCAGGCTACAGGGGAAAGGGAGCGTGTCCCCTGCAGATTTCTTTGCTTTCTCATTTTCTGTGGGGGAGCAAAGAAATCTGCGGATGATATGAATTCTGCACCTGCACAGTTGTGCAGAATTCCCCCACGAGTAACATATTCCTAGACTTTACTGATAAAAAAATGGTTATGCAGCATGGAAGGTGTCTTGCAAACACAGTTGACATATGGAGGTGCTGGGAGAAATTCTGGATATGAAATGTTTGCTCTAACTAGGTCAGGTCCTGATTATACAACAATGGTTCTATCCGTCCTGTAGGTAGGGCCACAGACAAGGATATAGGGTATGTCTACACTGCAACTGGGAGCGAGTCTCCCAATCCAGGTAGATAGACTCACGTTGGCAGGGCTCGAGCTAGTGCCCTAAAAGTAGCAGTGTGGATGTTGTTGCTCAGGCATCAGGTCAGTCTCTCAAGCCTTGGGGGTTGTGTGATCAGAATCATGTTTACTAATAGAACCTAAATCATTCTATACAACTCTGTTTCTTTTTTCTTCTTTTTATCTATTATTTGATTTACTAAGTTATAGATTGCCCATTGCAACTATATTATATTAATATTAATGTATTTTTAGGATTAATACTGTTATCATAAAGACTGCTAGAAATATATATTTGAAATAATTATGCTGGACCATTATTTCATATACGTTTTATTTGGAATCATGTCATATTTCTTCTTTCTTCTTTTTATATAATTTATTTTAGGTATTTATGTAAACTGTCAGACCAAGAGTTGCGACAGAGTGCAGCCCGGAACATGGCAGATTTAATGTGGAGTACAGTTAAAGAGCCATTGGATACAGCCTTGTGTTTTGATAAAGAAAGTCTTGATCTTGCGTTTAAGTACTTTATGTCTCCAACTTTAACAATGAGGTTGGCTGGACTGAGTCAAATAACAGTAAGATTTTTTTAATATAAAATTATATTTAGGAAAAAATGTTTTATTTCCCCCACTGTTTACAAATTATTATTTTTTTATTGAAACAGTAACAAAGCACAGCAGAACCATCTTATAAGCAGTCACAGAAAATGCATGATAAACAGATAGTCGTTAAAGTGGGGATTGTAATTTGTCCTTTGTCATACTCATCAGATTTTGTCTGTGCTAAAATAAACTGTGTTCAGAGAGATGATTAAGGCATGACTCAGTTTTTTGCAATATATTGGACCTTAACCTTTTCCCTGAGCTGTTTACTATACAAAATGTTACTGTGCTTTAACCATATTTTGGGATAGCCATGATGTAGTTGGGTCCTTATATTTGGTTGTATTCGTAGTTTAATATAGGACTTTAAAAAAAAAAAAACAGATTTAAGTTTTCCTATATCAGAATTCACTATAAGTGGATTCCTCTGTATACTGTCCAATCTTTTATTGACAATTGTTCATTATATCCCTTTTCCTCAGGGTGAGAGCATTCATGCATTATTAGCATCATTCAGAATTTGATTGAAACAGTTGACATTAGCAACAGAAAACATTAAAAAACCAACAGAGGAAGAGGTTAAGAAAGCAGTTTTGAATTTTGGAAACTTAGAAACTAAAATAATAATAAAATACAAACACAAAATAATAACTTGTAATTTTAATGGTTTTTCTTTGAATAAGCATTTTTAATATTTTCTACAAATTCAGATACATTTATATGAAAGTGGTAACTTTGTACATAATTGCTAAATTGACTTAAACATGCAAAGAATCTGTTTGAATAAACTACTTTGAAACTTTTGAGACCTATGATCACAACATTTAAAACGTGATATCAATAACCCATATTTATTTTCAGTTGTAAAAATAACACTCTCTTTTTAAAAACTGATTTGGAGTACAGTACATTTTTTGTAAAATAATTATGTCTTGCTCTGGGTGGTTTTGACGTGTCTCCTACTTGCAGTATATTTTTTACTAGGAAAAAATCAAACTCCTGGCAAGAAATAATTACTAAGCCTAGCTGTCATGTCTTTGGAACTCAGTTTGTTGTTATGCTGTTCTCTTCATTTTTTATCAGTTCTGTTCACCAGTTCAGTCTTCCATGTTCTGTTCAGTTTTGATAATTTTGTAATTCCTCCTGCCGTAAAGATTCCATTACAAAGTAATAATGGGCAGGGGGGAAAAGGTAACCTGACAACAGATGCATCTGACCTTGTAGTATAAAATATATATATTATGGGTAGGTTGGGCAGAATTGCATTTTTATTTTTTTATCACTTTAATAGATGATGATGTTTATTTTTAAATATTTTTTCAATTGTTATTGATTTGAATTTTCACAGTTTTGGGAAATTATGGAAGTCAACAAGGGGGAATCACACAGTAATTATTTAATTACAGTAGATGTTGAGATTTTGTTTATAATGGTTAAAACACAAATTTTCAACATCACATATCAAAATATAGAAAGCAAATATCCTTTCAATTCAAATAAGTTCTCAAAGTTTCTTTCTTTGCCTGTCTGTAAATTTCGGTTATCATCGATGGAAATATGTTTTTGTTGGTTTGGGTGAATGGTAAAATCGACATTTACCAACATTTTACTCATAAAAATCTAATCCTCCCAAGCCTCATTGAGGGAGATGAGTTATAACTAGCTTAAATGGCAAGAGACTTGGTAATATACCCAGAAATAAATTAATCAGTAAGCAAAACTGGTTTCTAAATCTAGAATTAACTAAAGTAATAGATTTTCAAAGATATCTGCATGTGCTGCTAGGTCTAGTATCAGGGGGTAGCCATGTTAGTCTGTATCTACAAAAAGAACAAGGAGTCTGGTGGCACCTTAAAGACTTATTTGGGCATAAGCTTTCGTGGGTAAAAACCTCACTTCTTCAGATGCATAGAGTGAAAGTTACAGATGCAGGCATTATATACTGACACATGGAGAGCAGGGAGTTACTTCGCAAGTGGAGAACCAGTGTTGACAGGGCTAATTCAATCAGGGTGGATGTAGTCCACTCCCAATAATAGATGAGGAGGTGTCAATTCCAGGGGAGGAAAAGCTGCTTCTGTAATGAGCCAGCCACTCCCAGTCCCTATTCAAGCCCAGATTAATGATGTTAAATTTGCAAATGAATTTTAGTTCTGCTGTTTCTCTTTGAAGT
>NW_020664483.1:18790036-18845593 GCF_002925995.2 Terrapene triunguis
AGTGTTGTTCTAAGTCAGCTATAAAAATGTTGGCATACTGTGGGGCCTTGCTAGAGGAGGGCAAGACAGTAGCGAGGACATCCCTGCAGGCATCGATAGATGCGGCAGACTCGGCGGCTAGGACCCTAGCCTCGGGCGTGGCTATGCGCCGCATCTCATGGCTGCAGGTGTCTGGTCTTCCACCGGAGCTGCAGCAGACAATTCAAGACCTGCCTTTTGATGGCCAGGGGTTATTCTCGGAGAAAACTGACCCTAGACTTCAGAGTCTGTAGGATAACCGGGCCATCATGTGCTCATTGGGCATGCATACCCTGGTGACGCAACGTAGGCCCTTCTGGCCCCAACCGCAGTGCACCTACCCTAACCCTCGACCGTGACAGGACTTTGCCAGGAGGCGTGGCCGCGGTGGTAGGAGGAGACAATCTGGTCCTGAATCAGGGCCCTCCAAAACCATCGGCGGGCCCCAAGCAAAACTTTTGAAGATGCGCCCGAGGGCGGAGCACCAGTCTCCTTGCAGGATCCTTTCCCGCCTTTCTTCAAACGTCTCTCCTATTTCCTCCCTGCGTGGTCCCGCATAACGTCAGACCGCTGGGTCCTACGCACGGTGGAAACTGGATACCATCTTCAGTTTGTTTTGCCCCCCCCTTCCCACCCTCCCTCCCCATCCCTCTTCAGGGACCCCTCTCACAAGCAACTCCTCTTACAGGAGGTACAGGCGCTCCTGTCTACCGGAGTGGTGGAAGAGGTCCCAAGGGATTTGAGGGGCAGGGGATTTTACTCCCGTTACTTCCTAATCCCCAAGGCAAAGGGGGGACTATGACCCATCCTGGACCTGCACGGACTCAACAAATTCATGGTAAAGTTGAAGTTCCGCATGCTTTCCCTGGGGACTATTATCCCTTCCCTGGATCCTGGAGACTGGTACGCCACCCTCGACATGAAGGACGCGTACTTCCACATAGCAATTTACCCGCCGCACAGGCAGTTCCTCTGCTTTGTGGTCAACCAACAGCATTTCCAATTTACCGTCCTCCCCTTCGGCCTGTCCACAGCGCCAAGGGTCTTTACGAAGTGCATGGCCGTCGTAGCGGCCTCGCTCCACCGGCATCGGATCCAAGTGTTTCCATACCTCGACGACTGGCTCATTTGGGGTCGCTCCGAGCTCCAGCTGCAGTCTCATGTTCGGTTCGTCATGAGATTGTTTGGCCAGCTGGGCCTGCTGCTCAACGCTGAAAAGTCCACTTTGCAGCCAACCCAAAGAATAGACTTCATTGGAGCGATCCTGGACTCGAATCTCGCCAGGGCGTGCCTACCGCAGGCCCGCTTCCAGTCCATGGCGACCATTATTCACGGCCTCCAAAGCTTCCCGACCTCGACAGCACACATGTGCCTCAGTCTACTGGGCCACATGGCGTCGTGCACTTTCATGACCAGACATACCAGACTATGCCTCCATCCGCTTCAGGCCTGGCTCTCGTCAGTGTACCATCTAGGCCGAGACAAGTTGGACACAGTACTCACGGTGCCGACGGAGGTCTTATCCTCTCTGGGTTGGTGGCTAAACCCTAGCTTTGTGTGCGGGGGGATGCCATTCCATGCCTCACAGCCCTCTCTAGTACTGACCATGGACGCATCATCTCTGGGCTGGGGCGCTCACCTTGCGGACCTTCGAACACAGGGCCTTTGGTCCGCACAAGAGAGAACCCTGCACATCAACGTACGGGAACTGAGAGCGGTATGCCTGGTGTGTCAGGTATTCCGCGAACACCTTCAGGGCCGTTGTGTCACAATCTTCACAGACAACACAACGGCACTGTTTTACATCAACAAGCAAGGGGGAGCGCGGTCATCCCCCCTCTGTCAGGAAGCCATTCATCTGTGGGAATTCTGCATAGCCCACTCGATCGACCCGGTGGCGTCATTTCTCCCAGGAGTCCAGAATACCTTGGCAGATCGCCTCAGCAGGTCCTTCCTGGCTCACGAGTGGTCGATTCGTCCAGACATTATCCGTTCTGTTTTCTGGAAGTGGGGGTTTCCCCATGTAGATCTTTTCGCCTCTCGCGAGAACTGGAAGTGCCAGGTGTTCTGTTCTCTCCAGGGACGGTCCCTGGGCTCCTTATCGGACGCCTTCCTGATGCAGTGGAAAGACCATCTGTTCTACGCCTTTCCTCCATTCCCATTAGTTCACAAGGTCCTTCTCAAATTAAGATGAGACAAGGCCCACTTAATCTTGATTGCCCCAAGGGGGCCCAGGCAACATTGGTACACCACACTCCTCGATCTGTCGGTGACCAAACCAATTCCTCTACCATTGTGGCCGGACCTGATCACTCAGGAGCACGGCAGACTTTGTCATCCGGACCTGCAGTCCCTCCATCTCACAGCATGGATGCTGCATGGCTAACGTGTGAGCTGCGTTGCTTCTGTTCAGTGCAGCAAGTACTCTTGGGTAGCAGAAAGCCCTCTACTAGGTCCACTTACCTGGCCAAATGGAAGTGCTTCTCCTCTGGTGTGCCCTGAACAATACTGTCCCTCTGGAGGTGCCAGTATTTACCATCCTAGATTATCTCTGGTCCCTGAAACAGCAAGGCCTGGCTGTCTCATCCATCAGAGTACACCTAGCAGCGATTTCAGCCTTCCACCTGGGCGAAAACGGGTGCTCGGTTTTCTTCAATCCCATGGTCAGCAGGTTCCTCAAGGGTCTGGAACGTCTGTACCCACAAATTTGACATCTAACTCCTACGTGGGACCTCAGTCTGGTTCTATCTAGACTCATGGGTGCCCCCTTCGAGCCGATGGCCACCTGCTCGCTTCTGTACTTTTCTTGGAAGACAGCCTTCCTTGTCTCTATCACCTCGGCGAGACGTGTGTCGGAGCTTCGAGCCCTCACTTTCGACCCACCGTATACGGTGTTCCATAAGGACAGGGTACAGCTGCAACCACACCCCACCTTCCTCCCTAAGGTGGTGTCTGCCTTCCATGTCAACCAAGACATCTTCCTTCCGGGTTTTCTTTCCGAAACCACATGCTTCGCGACGAGAGCAACAGCTGCATTCCCTAGATGTTCGTAGGGCTCTCGCCTTTTACATCGAACGAACAGATCCTTTTAGGAGGACGTCCCAGCTGTTCGTAGCAGTGGCAGACCGGATGAAGGGCCTCCTGGTCTCCACACAGCGAATCTCGTCTTGGATTACATCATACATTCGTGCTTGCTATGACTTGTCTGGTGTACCAACTACGTGCCTCACTGCCCACTCTACTCGGGCTCAAGCTTCGTCCTCCGCCTTTCTGGCTCATGTGCCCATACAGGAGATCTGTAGGGCAGCAACTTGGTCATCCGTACATACCTTCGCTTCCCACTAAGCGATTGTGCAGCAGTCCAGGGGTGATGCTGCATTCAGTTCAGCGGTCCGCCATTCCGCGACTTCTAACTCCGACCCCACCACCTAGGTAAGGCTTGGGAGTCACCTAATTGGAATCGATATGAGCAAGCACTCGAAGAAGAAAAGACGGTTACTCACTTTTGTAACTATTGTTCTTTGAGATGTGTTGCTCATATCCATTCCAAACCAGCCCTCCTTCCCCTCTGTCTGAGTAGCCGGCAAGAAGGAACTGAGGGGATTGGACTAGATGACCTCCTGAGGTCCCTTCCAACCCTGGTATTCTATGATTCTATGAGGGGGCGCTGGGTTGGCAGGGGCATATATCCGGCGCCGTAAGGGCGCCACTCCAGGGGGCGCCTCAGCCGACCCACCGAGTATTGCTAGGGTAAAAATCTTCCGACGATCATGCACGCGGCGCGCGCACAACCTAATTGGAATGGATATGAGCAACACATCTCGAAGAACAGTTACAAAGGTGATTAACCATCTTTTGTCCTGAAATCAGTAATGGTTGTGGGTGAGGACAAAGTCACAAAGTTCAGCCACCAGGTGTGCCGTGGCCTCATCAGTTGTACTGTTCCTGACAGCTTGTAGTCCATCCTCGTGTGGAATATTGGAGTAAAGAACTTCTGCATCCGTGGTGGCCAGGATGGTGTTTTCAGGAAGATCACCAATGCATTGTAGTTTCCTCAGGAAGTCGGTGGTGTCTCGAAGATAGCTAGGAGTGCTGGTAGCGTAGGGTCTGAAGAGAGACTCCAAATAGCCAGATAATCCTGCTGTAAGAGTGCCAATGCCTGAGATGATGGGGGTGTCCAGGATTTCCAGGTTTATGGATTTTGGGTAGCAGATAGAATACCCCTGATCAGGGCTTTAGGGGTGTGTCTGTGTAGATTTGTTCCTGTGCTATAGCAGGGAGTTTCTTGAGCAGACGGTGTAGTTTCTTTTGGTACTCCTCAGTGGGATTGGAGGATAGTGGCCTGTAGAATGTGGTGTTAGAGAGTTGTCTGGCAGCCTCCTGTTCATAATCCGACTAGTTCATTATGATCACAGCACCTCCTTTGTCAGCCCCTTTGATTATAATGTCAGAGTTGTTTCTGAGGCTGTGGGTGGAGTTGCGTTCTGTACGGCTGAGGTTATGGTGATGCTATTTGTTCACTATTTCAGCCTGTGCACGTCTGCGGAAGCACTCTATGTAGAAGTCCAGTCTGTCATTTCGACCATCAGGAGGAGTCCATGCAGAATTCTTCTTCTTGTAGTGTTGGTAGGAGGGTTCCTGTGGGTCAGTGCACTGTTCAGTGGTGTGTTGAAAATATTCCTTGAGTCGGAGACGGCGAAAGTAGGCTTCCAGATCACCGCAGAACTGTATCATGTTCGTGGGGGTGGTGGGGCAGAAAGAGAGTCCCCGAGATAGGACAGACTTTTTCACCAGGCTAAGTGTGTGGTTGGATAGATTAACAATATTGTTGGGTGAGTTAAGGGTACCATTGTTGTAGTCCCCTGTGGCATGTAAGAGTTTAGTGTCCTTTTTCCTCTGTAGAGAAGTAAAGTGTGCATTGTAAATGGCTTATCTTATTTTTGTAAAGTCCAGCCACGTGGAAGTTTGTGTGGAAGGTTGGTTTTATATGAGAGTCTCCGGTTTTGAGAGCCCATTGTTGATCTTCTCCTGTCTGCTGTACAGGATGCTGATCAGGTGGTTCCTCAGTTTCTTTGAGAGTGTGTGGCACAATCTCTCATTATAGTCAGTGTAGTATGTCGATTGCAATGGATTTTTTACCTTCAGTCTATTTGGTATGATGTATCATGTGCCAGCAATGCCCCTCTGCCATGTACATTGGCCAACGGTCTTGATGTAAAAGAATAAATGGACACAAATCAGATATCAGGAATGGTAACATACAAAAGCCAATAGGAGAATACTTGAATCTCCCCTGACATTCTCCTGGTAACTGTTCTGGCCAAGGTAGTGTCTTCCTTGCAATGATGGACAAATCCTCATCAGGTATGTGTGGGTGTCCCCTTTTCCCCTTCCTGTCCAGACAGGACCATTATTATGGATGCATCCCTAATAGGTTGGGGAGCCACATGAACAGCCATGCAGCACAAGGAACCTGGACATCTTGAGAGTCCAGGATGCACAACAATATCCTGCAGTTGGCAAGCAGTCCAGAAGGCATGCGAGTCCTTTCTTCCATTCATTCATGCTCACCATGTCCTTTTAATGTCAGACAACATTACAACTGTCTTCTACATCAACAAGCAGTGAAGAGTGAGATCCATCTCCCTGTGTGCAGAAGCAGTCAGCTTCTGCAACTGGTGTATAACCAATCAAATCACCCTATCGGCAGCCTATCTTCCAGTGAAGCAAAATGTGCTTGCAGACTCCCTCGACAGATATTTCAGTCAACCACAAGTGGGAGGTCCATGAGTTGGTATTGTGCAATATTTTCACTCTATAGGGAACCCCAACCAGAGATCTGTTCGCCTCTTAAACAGGAAATGTACCACCCTAAGGTGACACTCTGCTTCTTCCTTGGTCAGATCAGTTCAACTATGCCTTCTGTCCACTACTGCTCCTGCCACGAATTTGGGGTGACCAGATGTCCTGATTTTATAGGGACAGTCCTGATTTTGGGGTCTTTTTCTTATATAGGTACCTATTACTCCCCACCTCCTGTCCCGATTTTTTCACACTTGCTATCTGGTCATCCTACACGAGTTCTACGCAAAATCCGGCAGCACAGAGCCTGGGTCATCCTGATCACCTCCTGCTGTTCCAGACAGTTTTGGTTTCCTAATCTCCTATGCATGTCATCCCAACCACCAATCATTCTCCCAATGTTTTCCAAGCACCCTGATCTGTGTCCATTCCACCTCAGGGCTTGGTATTTGCATGGGCATTGTCCTTAGATCGTTCATGCAACACAGATGTGTGAAATGTCCTTTCTAATAGTAGAAAGGACTCTACAAGAAGATGTTTCCTAGGTAAATAGAAGTGCTTTTCTTCTGGGGCACATCAAAGAGGCATCTCCCAGAAACTGCAGATATTCCTCTCATCTTGGACTATATGCTCTCTTAGAAGACATCAGGCTTGTCCTCAGCTCTTGGCAAGTCCACTTGATGACAATCAGTGCGTACCATCCACCTTGGGTTATTTGGTCTCCGCATATCCACTGACCAGTGGATTTTGGAAAGGCCTAATCAGAACCTTTCCACCTATTCAGAAGCCTCCTCTCTGGTTGGACTTCAGCCTTGAACCTTTAGCTTCTTGCTCCAGGTTTCTCGTTCCCATGAAGATCACTTTCCTTGTAGCCATCACCTCAGCTAGAAGGGTTGGTGAGTTTGGAGCAATGATGGCAGATTTTCCTTATGCTATTGTCGATGAGGAGAAGGTTTCCTTGTGTCTACAACCCAAATTCACTCCTAAAGTAGTTTCAGAATTTCACCTTAACCAATTCATTCACTTACATTTGTTCTTCCCAAAACTGCACGCATCACAGAGGAACAAAAACTCCACTCCCTCGATGTTCGGCGGGCCTTGGCCTTTTACCTGCAAAGAAGAAAACCTATAGCCAAAAGAATCAGGGGGCATGCTATCTCCACCGAGAGAATCTCCAAATAGATCTCTGGCTGCATTCTACTGTATCACCTTTTGATTCCCCCACTCCACACCCCTGTGCGCTCATGGGATAAGAGCTCATTCCACCTGAGCACAAGCAACAACTATGGCATCACTTCAGGAGGTACCCTTCCTGGACATCTGTAAAGTGGCCATGTGGGGTTCCGTTCACACATTTGTGAGATACTTTAGCCTGGTGCCAGGACTTCTCTGCTTATGCCTCCTTTAGGATGGCAGTCCTCCATGCAGCTCTACTGGCTGCACCCTTACACTCTCCTCTTACTTAAGTACTGCTTGTCAGTCACCCACAGTGGAATACAACAGGGCCATCTCTCAAAGAAGAAGGGGAGGTTACTGACCTGTATCTGGAGATTCTTCAAGATGTGTGGTCCCTATCTGTATTCCACTACCTGCCCTCCTTCCACTCTGCTTTGATCTTATCTGATTTGCAGTAGAGAAGGAACTGGAGAGGTGATTTATCCGCCCTGCCCTTTATTCCCTAATATGGAGGCATGTGGTGAACCAGGGTGCATGCGCGGACCAACACACAGTACTTTCAAATTCTCCGGCTCAATGCTCATGGTACGCATGCGTTTAATACAGATAGGGACCACACATCTCAAAGAACCCTCCTGTGAAAGGTCAGTAATCTCCCCTTCCACTTAGGACCTGTGTATCTTTTTCTGACTAGGGTTTGGTCCTGTCGACACTGTTTTTGGTTATATCACATTAGAATTCTGTTCACAACTGAGTTTAAAGCTAATACTAGACAACTGAGTTTAAATCTAATTCTAGGTCTAATTTAATTATACATCCATGTTTTTGTGTAATATAATTAATATATAGAAATATTTGAAATAATATTAAAAGTAGTGGGTTTGAGCTTACCAGTGAATAGTTCACATACAATTATTAGTTTTCCTTATGCAAGGAATGTGGTTAAACTTACATTAGACGAGATGCACTAATTGTAGCAAAGGAAACTCTGTTTGTTCATACATTGCATAGAATCAGTATTATCCTAATCTTGTTTAAATGGTAACTGAATCTACAGGACTTTGGACACATTGTCAGATCAGTTTTTCATTTAAGTGAATATATGGTTGCTTGTAATATAATTTTATTCATCTAGTTGGATCTTCAAAAGCAAGCTATCCAGAAACATAACTTGTGGATGAAACATCAAAATGACAGCATTTTAATATATTCAGTGTCTGATTTTTAGATTTCTGGTTGTGTTTAATTAGCATTCTGTGAACTCTCAGAGTGTTTCTTTTCAAAGAAAAATTTTCAGAAGATTTAATTTAGGGCTGTCAAGTGATTAAAATTAATCACGATTAATCGCACTGTTTTACAATAATAGAATACCATTTATTTAAATATTTTTGGGTGCTTTCTACATTTTCAAATATATTGATTACAGTTACAACACAGAATACAAAATGTACAGTACTCACTTTATATTTATTTTTTATTACAAATATTTGCACTGTAAAAACAAAAGAAATAGTATTTTTCAATTCACCTCAAACAAGTACTGTAGTGCAATCTCTTTATCATGAAAGTTGAACTTACAAATGTAGAATTATGTACAAAAAATACCTGCATTCAAAAATAAAACAAGGGAAAACTTTAGAGCCTACAAGTCCACGCAGTCCTACTTCTTGTTCAGCAAGTTTTACATTTTCAGGAGATAATGCTGCCCACTTCTTGTTTACAATGTCACCTGAAAGTGAGAACAGGCATTCACATAGCACTGTTGTAGCCGGTATTGCAAGATATTTACATGCTTCAATCACCATTCCAGAGGACATGCGTCCATGCTGATCACGGTACTCGATAACGATCCAAAGCAGTGTGGACCGACACATGTTCATTTCCATCATCTGAGTCAGATGCCACCAGCAAAAGTTGATTTTCTTTTTTGGTGGTTTGGGTTCTGTAGTTTCCACACCAGCATGTTGATCTTATAAGACTTCTGCAAGCATGCTCCATACCTCATCCCTCTCAGATTTTGGAAGGCACTTCAGATTCTTAAACTTTGGGTCAAGTGCTGTAGCTATCTTTAGAAATCTAACATTGGTACCTTCTTTGTGTTTTGTCAAATCTGCAGTGAGTGTTCTTAAAACAAACATCATGTGCTGGGTCATTATTTGAGTCTGCTATAACATGAAATATATGGTAGAATGGATGTAAAACAGAGCAGGAGACATACAATTCTCCACCAAGGAGTTTAGTCACCGATTTAATTAACACATTTTTTTAACAAGCATCATCAGCATGGAAGCATATCCTCTGAACTGGTGGCGGCAGCATGAAGGGGCATATGAATTTAGCATATCTGGCATGTAAATACTTTGCATTGCTGGCTACAAAAGTGCCATGCCAAGGCCTGTTCTCACTTTCAGTTGGCATTGTAAATAAAAGCGGGCAGCATTATCTCCTGTAAATGTAAACAAACTTGTTTGTCTTAGTGATTGGCTGAACAAGAAGTTGGACTGAGTGGACTTGTAGGCTCTAAAGTTTTACATTGGTTTGTTTTTGAGTGTAGTTATGTAACAAAAAAAATAAAATCTACATTTGTAAGTTGCACTTTTGCGATAAAGAGATCATACTACAGTATTTGTATGGGGTGAAATGAAAAATACTATTTCTTTTGTTTATCTTTTTTAAAGTGCAAATATTTGTAATAAAAATAATAATATAAAGTGAGTACTGTACGTTTTGTATTCTGTGTTGTAGTTGAAATCAATATATTTGAAAATGTAGAAAAACATCCAAAAATATTTAATACATTTCAGTTGGTATTCTATTGTTTAACAGTGTGATTAAAACTGTGATTAATCACAGTTAATCACGTGAGTTAACTGTGATTAATCGACAGCCCTAATTTAATTTATCATCCGTTAAAGGATGACTCAGGCTTTTGTATTAATCTTATAATGGTATATACTGTATACACAGTCGTAAGTGTATACTTTTATGTCTGTGTGTTACCTTAAAATACATCTGTCAGATGTTAGTTTGAGGATAAATTTGATTTCATACAGAAATGATAAATTTCAAATTGGATGGAAGAATAAAAGTCTTACTTCAACTTAAAACAATACAATCAGGTTCTCTTAGAGCCCCGTCCCCCAACGCCAACAATCCCCCCATCCTCCATAGTTCATGAGCTACAATAATAAGTCTTCATAGTTGCTTGAGATGTAATCTCTAAGCAATTTACTTACACCTTTGTATGCCATTATCCTCTTTCTTTGCTTTTAATTATGCACATATGTATTTTCCTTTGTGTGTCCTTACCAAAAATGGATTTCAGAATAAAAATGTCCGAGCTTACATGTTTTGGGGGTGTGTGTGGATGTGGATGTGTATATGTATGTGTGGATGTGCGTGTATATATATATAATATTGGTGTTAGTATAAAATTGTTTGAACCTTTAAGGATTTATAACTTGTTTGATACTGGGAATTGCAAAAGAGATATCATTACGAAAGAATGCTGTGTGTGTGTATGTGTGTGTGTATATATATATAAATACTTCCTGTTTTTATCAAAGCAGAATTATACAGTATTTTTAGTTTAAGGCAAATGGTTGGACCTTCACTTGTAAAAATGAATTTTGTTTATATTTTGATAACTTATTAAACCTCTGAAACCTTTTTTTATCAAAAAAAAAAATTACTGTTTGGAAGTTTTAAGAAGTACGAAGATATAAAGCTTGCTCATGTTTTTGAAATTACCTTGTCTACTGTATTAAGAAAACAAATTCCTAATAGATCCCTATAAACTATATACCATCTTTTGATATACTGTTTGCAAGAATCCCCCCTCCCCCGTTTTTGCCCCTTTGTTTGGTTTTATATTGATATCTAGGATTTTTAGTAAGATTTGTGTTGAAATTATGGTAAGAGTGATAGATCTGAGACAGTATCTTTCAATATCTGATACAGTTTGCTCAAGATTCCATTGTGCCAGAAACTTACATTTTGGGGAAGTCATACTGTAATTCATATAAGTCTGACTTTCATAAGTTCAAAATTGTTGTGTCCCTAATTCTCCTTGAAAACTAGAGTATAAGTTAATATTTGACCACATTTTGTTTAAAAAAAAGTTATTACAAGTTTCATTGCAAATTGACTCTGTGTTAATGACTGGTTTGAAAACTTAACAAGTCTGGAAAACGGGTGATGCAGATATCTGGATATAAATCATTGTGTGCTGCAGGAATTATTATCACTAGAACTTGGTAACTAGAAGACTAAAAAGATTTTTGCAGATTGCACTCTCCACAGTATATTGCTATCTATGTCAGATTAGATACTGGAGAAACATGGCAATTTCATCTCTTTTGGGATCATGCCTCCGTTAAGGGGCCTACATGAATTAATTATTTATAAACACTAAGGAAATTCACACATTCAGAATATTTAATACACAGGGTAGTACATTTATTTAGCCTACCAAAAAAACCACATAGCTAGTAGATAGCTAGGATTTAGAAGTTTGATAATTTTATGAAATTTTGAGCTAAAGTTTAAACACCAACCTTAATTCTGCCCTCTCTCCCTCTCCTCCCTCACTCTACATATAACTTCCTGAAATGGGTTTGCCCCTCCCACACCATCCTGTACTATTTTTTTTTTTGTGTGCTAAATCACATAATCTCACCCATTCTGGCTTTTATCAGTTGAATTCATTTTAACTGACCATATCAAGAGGATGAAGTAGTGGGCAGAGATATGAGGGGATTCTCTTGACAATATTTGGAGTGTGAATTGGAGCTCTGAGGAGAAAGATTCAAGCTCATGTAGTAAATAGGCAAGATCTCTCTGCCTTATAAATGGACCATAGTAATGGTCAGTGTTATAACAATTAAAAAAAACCAAACCCAATTCCTCATTTAAATTTTGAACTCGATCTATTAACAAAGTCTTAGGTAATGTAAACAAAATTTCAATTCTAACTATACAATCAAAGTTTTTTGCTGTGGAAATTGTGCTATCTGTTTTATTGTTGGAGATGTCATTTATATAAAGTTGGACTGGTGGACATAAAATTTCTTAACTGAAGTTAGCTTTTTTTTTCTTTTTCATTCTGTGAAGCCATGGATCCATCGATTCAAAGCTTCCTCAAGCCTTCATTATATTTTTTCAGTTTCATTTCCCTGACTCGGTTCTTTTTTTTGACTCTTATAAAACTACTAATAAATCACTTCTGAGAAGCTATAGTAGGCAGGGTAGGATAACTTGATGGCTTCCCCTAAAATGCCCATCTGTATCATTTTAATTTCATTTTCAATAAAAACTGATTTGCAAAATTACTGGTAGAAGCCTGGCTTTGAGTTCTAGAATGGGTGAAGATTACATATGTCAAAAGATTGGTTTAGTGAAAATAAGTGTTCCAAAAGCCATTTTCTGATTAAATAAATAAACTTACCCTATCCCTATTACTTACCGAGAAGAATAACATAATAATTAGTATGTTGATTTAATCAGAAACATTTCTAATTCTGGATTAGCAAGTTTTGAAAAAGCATTTAGTATTAGAATACTTTATGAAAATTATGGTAATGAGACAAATAGTTCTGTACATACCTATGTTTAATATATTTTTTGGGATTAAATAAACTAATTATCCAAAACGTTAGCTTTACTATTTATTTCTTGTCACTGCTAACATTTTTATACATAAGAAAAATTACCACACAAAATATTGTTAAAGTTAAATTTTAATTTCTTCTTCCTTTTTCTAACTCTAGAATCAACTTCACACCTTTAATGATGTGTGTAATAATGAATCATTGGTTTCAGACACAGAAACGTAAGTAGGAACATTATTTTGAGTACTTATGTTTAAACACTCTAGATAACTGTAAGACTTCTCATATACAATTTTTTACATTTTAGAGTGTGCGCAGTACGAACATTCTGAGATGCTTCTTAGAAATATCCTTGTCAGAGGCTCCATGCAAATTACCTTTTAAATAGAAATTTTAAAAATATTTTTTATATATTTCATATGTTTTCTCCTGGCTCTTTTAGAAGATAGTTTTCAAGGCAGCTTGTGAGGCTGTACAGGAAAAATACAAATATTGAAGTAATAAAATTATTAATGTTTAGCAGCATAGCAGCCATTTGTCTTCGAAATGCTGTGCAAACATGAATTAATTAATCACACCACTCCTATAAGATTAGGTAAGTATTATTATCCACATTCTACAGATGTGATAACTGAGATACAGAAATAATATGACTTGCCCAATAACCAGGATTACAATTCAGGAGTTTCTGGCTATTGCTCCTACACTTAGTCCTCTACTAGACCATGCTGCCACAGCTGTTTGTTTTTCTTGGAAGTTCTTGTTTGTATATTTCAGATATATTAAGACACAAAATTGTGTATAATTAGACTTTTTTTTTCAACCAGCACCCAGGAAGAGAAGCAAAGTTCACAATGTTTCATGTATGGAATTACTTTCTAATGATTAAATATATATGCTTTATATGCAAATGTAATATGATCTTTGTATCTCTTTGAAACGTTAATGGTTTGTATAGTACGTGGTCAAAATCGCATCTTTGGACATGTGGAGTTAAAATTAGAAACTGGATTCTCCTTAAAATATTTTGCATATTTAAAATCAATAGGTTAACATTAGATGTTAGCAATGAGAAGAGATATTGAAGCTTTAAATGTTACTTTATAGCTATATGGATTGGGTGAATAAACCCACATCTAACTGTGAATTTTACAATTAAATTCCGTAAAACATTTACATTTTACTTGAGCCACGCTCTTTAAAAATATATATATATTCTTCCTTTTTGATGTTTATGTATTTTAAGAATGAGGTAAATTCAGCATCTCTTCCCCACTAACAGTAAAATCCATTATAATAGCAACACTAACTTGATTTCAGTATGGATATACAGAGTTTATTTGATATTATGTATTATTGTTGTTTCTGTTACAGTAATACCTACTTACTCTGTTGATGTTGCTGAGGCTTAACACATTACGTTGTATGTCCCACATAAATAGTAACTTTAATGCTTCAAAATCTTTCCTACCAATAGATTGGTGACTATTCACCTTCCACTCCTCAAATGGAGCATTTTCCCTACCACATTATAAACGTGTTAAATTTTGGATTTTAAGTTATTTTATCACATCTCTGGTTGAAACCACTGTAGTTAATTTAAAAAAAGAAAAAGAATAAATAATAGTTGTTTTGCTATGCTTTTTGCCCCTCACCTCTGCACAAAATCAAATACCTGAGTACTTAAAAAAAAAATACAGTTTTGAGATGTAACAATGACCTTTTTGGGTCTAATGCTTACACCATGCTTAGTGTAAACAAAAACTCTGGTTGAAATCCTGATTCCATTGAACTCAGTGAAAATTTTGACATTGATTTCAGAGGGGCCAGGATTGTGCTCCATATGAATGTCCCCAAATGTTCTACCAACCCGCTCCATTCTTGATCTGAAGAAACTTTGTTATTCCAATCCTGAGCCTTCGTTGAGCAGAGGACTACCAACTTTATATCAAACTGTGTGTTGGTTTTCTGAAGCAGACAAATGTCCACGGTAATCTAATGTCTAAGTAATCACTTTTGGCTAAATTTTTCCCCCCATGTCTTTGGACATAGAGTTAATAGGTGAAAATGGGTATGAGTCCATTCTGCTGCCTCACCATCTTCCCTCTGTTAATTTTAAAACAATTTTTATTTTAGTATGTCGGAGAAAATAAAGTGTAAGAGTCATGCTTTTAAAGTAGGGCCATTGCATATCTGCATAATGTATTAATGTAATTTGGGTAGAAATCCATTGGATTGACTGCATTCTTTTGAAGAGTTACATTGAACCAAATTTCTGTAGTTGTACTCACACACTGGTCCAATGGGTGTTCACTTTTCTGTTCCTCAGGAATGATGTTTGTATTTCAAAAAGCTCGATGGTGTGTACAGGCAGAGTGAGTGTTATAAGAACATGGCCGTATTTAGTGCTTGTGCACAATACAAAGATTTTGAGACAGAATTTCACTACTTTAGGCTGTTTTACTGGTCTGGTATGTCTGCAACTCTCTATTCCCCACTCTTGTTCCTGGCAGGCTGAGAGCAGATGAGAGCTCATATGGCTGGCCTCAATTCTGCCCATTTCCTCATCCTCTCTGCTTAGTCCTGTAAGGCCCAAGACCCACCTAGTATCACACACTGGTGTCATCTGCTGGAACACACCATGAATGACACACAATGTATTAAAAATAAAACTTTAATTTTAAAAAGTTAGCAAGAAACCATTTAATAATAAACATAACAAAAAAACTAGCTGTCCAGTTTTCTGTCAAATGAAAAGAATAGAGGAAAAGATCATTAGACTTTTACAGCAGTTAACTCTTCTACTATGTTTAACCTATTCTTGCTCTAGAAGAATCAGGGAGAAGTATTGTACTTGCCCTTCAAAGGGGCTGATATATTCAGCAAGATGATCTATATTATCTTAAGGCTGAAGGAAATAAGAGCAGTATCTTTTGCTCTGCCCCCTCCCCCCTTCCTTTTGAAAAAAAATTCCTTTATTCAAGTATCAGACTATTCTCAGCAGCAGTCAGGGGGCCAGTTTTGGGTATTACTCTGTTGGCAAAGGCATTTTATAGCAGATTGTCATTTTAAAGGACTGCAGCTCAATCAAAAGACCTCTTATTCTGTATCTCTGATAAGAACATAAGAACGGCCATACTGGGTCAGACCAGTGGTCCATCTAGCCCAGTATCCTGTCTTCTGATAGTGGCCAGTGCCAGGTGCCTTAGAGGGATGAACAGAACATGGCAGTTTTGAGTGGTCCAGTCCCGTCTTCTGATAGTTGGAGTTTTAGGGACACTGGGAGCATGGGGTTGCGTCCCTGACCATCTTGGCTAATAGCCATTGATGAACCTATCCTCCATGAACTTACCTGATCCCAATGGCTACTTCATTCTGTTAGAAGCAGTAGTTTTTATGTATTTTTGATGTGTCACCTGTGGGTCCAAGCCATTTTTAAATTCTGTTCATCTTTGGGACCACTTATCCCATTTTATTTCTTCCAACCAGTCCATCGCAATGGACTACTCCTGGAAATGTAGAAAATGGCTGACCCCTACAGTTCAATGTAGTATTTTACTCTCATCTCTTTTTCCTGTCTCTCTTCAGGAGTTCTTCTAATAAGAAATTGTTGAATGAAGAAGCACTACTCTTATTCAGCTAGAAATAATAAAATGAATGGCAGTGTCTTACAGAGGGAAAAATGTTTATTTCCATTGTTTACTCATTTTAGAGTAAAAAAGGAGGTCTAAGAGCTATTCTGGACCTTTGTAATCTCAACATGTTTACCAGAAGGGGTGACACTTTGCATTGAGTCCCTGGTCATGCTTATTCTTTTCTTGTACTCTTCAGGATGTATTTGGAACTGTCAACCTTTGAGATTTCTGCTTCTGTATCGTGATATGATGGATTCACAGCAAATATCTTTGGTTCCTTTTAAGAGCCAACCGTTAGTAGCTCAGACTTTTTCTATTTGGGATGGCTATAACATCAGGAGTCCTTACCAAGTGTTTGGCAGTGGTAGTTGTCCACTTTCCTCAGCATGGATTGCCCATTTTCCCCTACCCAGACAATCCAAAGGATTTTCTGTTGAGGGTGTGATTTGGCCTTTACATGTCACTTTCTGTCTGTTTCTGTATATAGGACAAAGATTAACTTTCCAGCCCCCAGAGACCTTCTTTATAGACACTACCCTGGCTTCTTTTAGACCATTTTCTAGAGTTACAGAAGGCACTCCTGAAGGCAAGATTTCAGTCATTATGGACATTCAGATCTTTTCTCAGACTCTTGTATCTCTTTGACTCTCTTTTCAGGGTTAAAGGATTGGTGCTGACTTAGCATGCTGTGTTGATCAGCTGTGTACAATGTCAAGTTGCAGTTTTCCTGGGGTCTGTCACAATTTCATTGAGTTAGTGGTCTCTGTCTCACAATGTGCTCATAGAGTTGCCATTAATTTAGCCATTCTTGGCTTTTATGATAGAGACAGATTTAGTAGAGTTAAGGATAAGAAAGCCATCTGGGTCACTGTAGAATACATAGGCTATTGAAGCTGAAAGAGACCAGACTGTATATGAGTATCTTGGAATGCTGGTCCTCAGAACTTTGCCATCAATCAGTGGGAAAATGATCAAAGTTTCCATGGATGATGATAACACTGAAAGTGCCATTTAAACTAGCAAAGGGAAGCTTTCTCTTTTGTCCTCTGGACACTGTCATTGTGTGGGAATGGTGTATCCAGAAAGATATTTCCTTTTGCTTGTCACTTGGCAGGCAGTCAAGGAGAATTTAATTGAGTGGGCTCCCCAGGTGTGGTAAACTGATTTGATGGCAATGTCACAAGAGCCCCTCTTTTGTTCTCTGGTTTTGTCAGACTGCCCTTTCAAATGGAAAATAGAGTTCTTCACCTGGTTGCATAGACTGTGGGTCTTTAACACCAGAAGGTTTTGAGAGTTCAGTGGTTGTGAGATGGGTCTTGTTGGTTGTAACTAGAATTCTTTGAGGGGGTCAACAAACATGTGGACAAGGGTGATTTTCAGAAAGACTTTGAAAAGGACTCTTACCAAAGGCTCTTAAGCAAAATAAGTTGTCATGGGATAAGAGGGAAAGTCCTCTCATGGATCAGCAACTGGTTAAACGATAGGGTAAACAAAGGGTAGGAATAAATGGACAGTTTTTTCAGAATGGAGAGAGGTAAATAGTGATGTCCCCCTAGGGATCTGTACTGGGACCAGTGCTATTCAGCATATTCATAAATGATCTGGAAAAAGGGGTAAACAGTGAGGTGGCAAAATTTGCTGATGATACAAAACTGCTCAAGATAGTTAAGTCCCAAGCAGACTGCAAAGAGTTACAAAGGGATCTCAGAAAGCTTAGTGATTGGGCAACAAAATGGCAGATGAAATTCAATGTTGATAAATGCAAAGTAATGGTCGTCTCATCTCAAAAAAGATATATTGGAATTGGAAAAGATTCAGACAAGGGCAACAGAAATGATTAGGGGCCTGGAACAGCTTCCATATGTGAGGAGAGATTAATAAGACTGGGACTTCTCAGCTTGGAAAAGAGAAGACTAAGGGGGATATGATAGAGGTCTATAAAATCATGACTGTTGTGGAAAAAGTAAAAAGGAAATGTTATTTACTCCCTCTCAGGGCTGGGGGAGGGGCGCCTCTCCCCATCTGCGTTGCCCTTGATAGCATGCTGTGCGGCCGCGCAGTTTGGAACTTAGCTTCTGATCCTAGATCATATACCTAGAGATAATAGTCTCTTGATTGTCTCTTCCTATAGTTACATTGACGTTAGTGGCTATTTCAGCTTTTCAGCATCTTATTCAAGGAACTGTCTCATCTATGACAGCATGTGAAATCCAAGCTTTCCTACTAGGCTTTCCTGTTGTACTTTTCACAAACAACGTGTAGTGAATGATACATTTCTGAGTTTCATCTGAACATTCTTTTCCCCCCAAGTCTCATAGAATGCCTGTGGAAGCTAGACTGTATAAATTAGATGTCAGAAGAGCTTTGATTTATTACTTGGACAAAATCAAGCTCTTTTGAAATTTATCTGATTTATTTGTGTTCTTCTGGGAGAAGTCAAAAGGGAGAGCAGTTTCTGTTCTGTTCAAAATGGATAAAACTCTCTGATCCAAACATGTTGTGAGTAGAGTTCCATGACAATTAAGGAGTTAGCCGCTTTCACAGTAGCCATAGTATTTAATCAAGACTTTTTAAAATGCCTCCAGTTGGTGAAAGTCAAGCTCTTTGTGTTTAAGTCTTTGCTGTTCATCTGCCATCCCAAATGCTAAATCCTAAAAACACTGCTGATATGCCATATTCTTCCCAAATTCTGTTGTTGTAAACATGTCATTTGTAGAATACCATAGTTTGTACAGTTATTTGTGTATTATAGGGAGATAATTCTCCAGAATGTTTACCAAAAGGGGTAATGTCATACTTTTGACATATTAGCATGAAATGGTGAAAGCTGAAGAAATATTTTTTTAAGATGTTACATGTGAATTTGTACTGGAAATTGAGCTATTACTTATTTTATTAATCTTGTCTGAACTGTAATGATATAACATAATCATAGAATGCCTCTAGATTTGTAAAGCATTCTAGAAGAAATAAAATACCAATTACTGGTACATACCTCCTTGCAGTTTAGCTAAAAATTAGATTAAAAATAAACCCTTTTCAATCTAACTTTGAAAATAGATTGAGAGTCAGAGTAGAGAAATAGTCTGGAAGAGAGTTCTAGAATTAAGAGGTATTTTAGTGATAATCATAATACTTTAACATTTATATAGTGCTTTAAATTTTCAAGATATTTTACAAATATTAGCGACATGCAACATCCTAAGGAGAGAAGTGGTAAATGTCGTCCAGTTATCTGAAGTTTATTGGTGTCCCCCAAGAACTTTATATAATCAGAATTGCACTGTCAGATTTCAACAGCTAGAAACAACAGAGAACTGTAGAAGAAAATATGTATATCAGAAATACAGTATTACAATTTTGCATTAACTTTTATTTGTGCTCAATGGAATGATCTCATGTTTAAAGTTTCTGATTAATAAAAGTTGTCTGGTAACAGTATTTTGAAACATGGTAATAAGTATAATGAATAAAGTGAATTTGTTCAGTTTATGTTAAGGACTATCATTGCAACATTTTTTTCTACATTAAGTTCAAGATAGTGGTCATTTGAAACTGGGAAAGAATGATAGGATGTCTTCTAGTTGAATATCAGACAATCATTTTGGAGAGAATGAGAATTAAATTTGTATAATTTCCAGACAAAAGTGAAATTTTGAACCCTTTCTCTAGAAAAAAATTCCTGCAGATAATGAATAAATAGTGAGAAGCAGTGGACTGATGTGAAGCCTGGGGAACTCCTATACCATGATAGAAGGCAGAATGAGTCAATTGCAAACTTACTCCTTGTACTTACAAAATAAATAAATATACACACAAAAGAAACCCAGAATAGAAAATGGAAAGGACAGTTGTCATGATAATTAGGCACTTACTTCAGACCTTTCACTGTGTTTTCATTTATTATATATGTATAGGCTATTCTATGGTGCTCATCTGATGATGAGCACCATAGAATCTGCTGACACCAACATGGACTCGCTCCCCCTGGACACCGCGGCGAACAAGAGCAGAATCTGGTCCTTTGCATGTCGGAGACCAAAGATGGTAGAGGGACTGGACACGCCCACATGATATAGGCCACGCCCATCCCATACAATTGTGGGATCGGTAAAAAACCAAATGATTTTACAGTCCCTGTAGGAAGGCCCTGAGTGCGCCGGTCTCAGAGGCTGGAGAAGAGGCCAAAGGGTTGTTCAGAAGGGGGAGGGGGACCAGGCTGTCAAGAACCCGGGACAGCCCTGGATCTCGGTCTTTCCTCACTCAGTCTGCTCCCCTTCCCCCACACCACGGCCTGTTTCTTGCCTCTGATCTCACTCTGTGCCAGGAGATCACTTGCCCTCTCCGCAGCCAGCGGCATGGGAAGGGGATCAGTGCCATCATCATTTAAGGAGAGTTTGTTTACACTAGGACTGTAGCAAATGGAGAGAAGTTCAGTTTATGTGCTACAGACAATGACTTTTCTCTTGTACTTATCAGTGTAACCCCACTCAGATTAGTGGAATTAAATCATGATGGAGTTATATCTAAATCAGGGTTTACATTTACATTTTAATAAATTGTGTTAGTTTAATGTGGAAACAAAGATTACATTTATTAATTTACATTTATGTGAGTGTGTCCTTTAACCTTGTTTAATAGAGTGGACCACAGTTTTGCTAACTGGATACTTACTAATCAACAACACCTGAAAGATCATGTGGCAGTAGGGATAGCAACTACCTCAAATGAGTAAAGAAAAAAATAAAATACCTGGAAAAAGATATTTTCTTAAACTGTAGTTAAAGTAGACTATTAACACCATATAAAATAATTTTAGCTGTAGAGTTAACATAATAAATTACAAAATATAGACCATCCATTTTGGTGTGGATGGTTTTACCTTTTTGTGTCAGTGAAATATTCGGAAGGGCCTATCAGCTGATTATATAGCTGGTGAAAGCACAGGATTAGTGTACAAACTATGGCTCATGCCTGTAATTGTGAGGACTCCCTCCTCTGTAATCCAAGAAAACGAGGATTTCTGTAAATTCTAAGAGAAGAATGATTGTCTGGCTAAGCTAGAAGGAGGACAGGAGATGTGGTTTAATTAGGCCACAACTTTAGTTGTGAACCCAGGAGATAAAAGTATTCAGTGCAGATATTTCCACAATCATTTCAATATATACCCAGGACATTTCCATCAGCCCTTACCCATCCTGGTTCCCAGCCAAGCCACTGCCGGGACCTCACCATCACTCAAATGAGGGTTAATGCGGACTATAAAGGAAGGGGGGGATTGGCCCCCTACCATACCAGTCATAGGAGCCCTGAACCCCCTCCCAGGACCCCCTGCCCCTAACCGCCCCTGGAACCCCACCCCTACCCAGTCCCCCTGCTCTCAGTCCTTTGACTGCTCTGACCCCTATCCACACCCCCACCCCTTGACAGGCCCCCTGGGATCCCACGCCTATCCAACCCCCCCATCCCCGACCCCTATCCACATCCCTGCCCCCTGACAGGATCCCAGAACCTCTGCCCCATCCAACTGCCCCCTGCTCCCTGTTCCCTGACTGCCCCCAGGGATGCCCCGCCCCTTTCCAACCCTCCGGCCCCCTTACCATGCTGCTCAGAACAGCATGTCTGGCAGCCGCCCGGCCGGAGCCAGACACGCTGCTGCTCTGCTCGGCAGGAGCACGCAACTCCGCCGCCCAGAGCACTGCCCGTGCGGCAGCATGGCTACTGGGGTGGGGGGACAGCAGGGGAGGGGTTAGGGGAGAGCCGCCCTGGCCAGGAGCTCAAGGGCCGAGCAGGACAGTCCTGCGGGCCGTAGTTTGCCCACCTCTGGTCTAGCACCTCATAGACATTCAGTCAATAGGGCTAGTGTCTTAATCAGAAAAAGTTCAAGCAGTCTGTTCTTTTGTCTTAACTGCATCTAGTAAGTCCAGCAATGTTTGTCTAGTACTGATTCTAAAGTATGGTGGATTGATTTAAATTAAAGCAATTTAAATTACTGATTGTAATCATTATTTAAAACACCAAGCAGGAAACCTTGATTTAAATAATCAATTTTAACCTTGTTTTGCATTTGTACTTTTTAGTTATTTTCCTAAAGAGAAGTTGATTCTCATTGGTTGGTAATCATTAAAATATGTTAATTTGCAATGAAATATAGCCTTTAAACGAAATATGATGCCTCTTTTTGCTAACTGGGATTCATTATGTGGATACTCATTTATTTAAGCAGTTATATAGCTTAACATACATTTATTCAGATTGTTAATATTTACATTTTTTATGTTAGAAAAAGGTGAATGATGTATTTCTTACTTATTAGATTAATTTTTCACTTGTGATTTATTTCAAGCTTTATTTGGATGGAAAATTAAATTAAAAATGCACAGAATAAGTATTTTAAATGTTGTTAGTTAAATAAAACTACCTTAAATGTTCTGAATACATAAGAAAAAAATTGCCAAAGCATATTTTGCATTTAAAACTAGCTGATGATATATTAAACAAAGTGTTATCTGTACTTGAACTGATTGTTTCTGGTCATCGTTGTCCTTCAAGTTTTTAAACTAATAGATCTCATCCTCTCACATTAAGCTTTTATTCATATATTGGAGGAGGAAAACAAGCTTTCATGCTTTTTCAACTCCCAGTTAGTTTCTTAACTTTGAATGAATTAGGCATTGAACTGAACTAGTTGAATAAACTGAAATGAAGAAAATATTTTTTCTGAACCTTCAGAAGAGGCTATTGCTGTGAAAAGCTGGTTTAGCGCCACAGCAAACTCTGGTTCCTCGTACTGGACCAGAATGAGTGACTAAGTGGCCAGTGGTTCAGTGTTCGACTTTCATTAAAATTTCAGCAGCAAACATACACTGCTTAATATTATTTGTATTTAATGTAATAAATTTATAAATAAATTATAGTACGTTTATGCCTTAACATAGGTTGTTATAATTTCAAATTTAATTTTAAATAAGCTTATTTTAAAAAAAACCCATGTATTTAATTTAAAAAATGCTATTTAAATAAAATAACCCATTTTTTTTATTTGGAAAAAAAAGATAAATTTTTATCCAACCTGTTCTAAGGAGGATAAATGTTTAAAAATTGAGATTCTGATCAGCAATTTAGCATTAATGGGACCTGATGACTTCTTTTGTGACTATTTATTTAAGA
Source organism: Terrapene triunguis (assembly GCF_002925995.2). Classification (NCBI taxonomy): domain Eukaryota; kingdom Metazoa; phylum Chordata; order Testudines; family Emydidae; genus Terrapene; species Terrapene triunguis. Next base: position 18,813,447 of record NW_020664483.1, read on the forward strand.
CATACCTTAATGTTGAATTCCATCAAAGATTTCTTGGTACAGCTCTTTATTAGTACTCATGTACTCTTTAGGCTTTTATCAGTTCCCAGAATTTACTGAAAGTTACTTTATTTATTTAGTGTCCCAGTGACATATCTATATTTGCCCCTACTTTGAAGACTGGCTAGTAGGTGCTCCTTTGAGATGACATCTTGCTACAGAGGCTGGGCTGAGAGGAAAATTAATTACTTGATAGCTTCACAACAATTAATACGTATGAGCACTCTTCATGATCTAGAACAGAGATCTCTTGCAGCTCACATCAAGTCCCACCACCTGTTTCTCAAGGAGTAAAATCATACAGCCAATGGAAGTTATTTCATTGATAATAGAGTTGATGGCTTTGGTCAAATCCTGAGCTGTGTGAACAATGAAACTATGGTCATTTACATGAGCACCTGCGGGTATGTGGATAGGAGTGTGGTCAGGAGGCTTTGAAAGTACTGCTGTTGTTTGAAATTGATCAGACTGCGGTGTTACTTGGGTACATGTATTTACAACATAGATGATTGTAATGACCTCTTCTGGCCTTAAAATCTGTGACTGTATAATGCTCATCTGAAGAGGTTTTGCCTCAGATTCAGTGAGAACGGAGCTTGAACAGTGGATGTTTTTTCCTTCGGTGGATGGGGACTGTCATTTGTGCCTTACTGTCCTCCCTGGACTCCAAGTTTTTTTTGAAAAGCAAATCTGGAGGAAGCAGAACTGATCTTGGTTGCATGAAACTGCCCCAGCCAATCTTGATATTTAAAACTGTTTAGTTTCTCATCCCTCTCCTAGCAGTTTCAGATATCTTGTCACATTGATCCTCCACAGTGCCTGAGGGCCTTGTTTTATGGAAAGAGTACTATCTGATTAGGGTTGCCAACTTTCTTCTCGCACAAAACTGAACGCCATTACCCTCCCCCCGCCCCACCCCTCCTTTGAGGCCCTGCCCCCTGCTCATTCCATCCCCCCTCCCTCTGTCACTTGCTCTCCCCACCGTCATGCAGTTGCTCATTTTCACCAGGCTGGGTCAGGGGGCTGGGGTGTGGGATGGGGTGAGGGCTCCGGCAGGGGGTGTGGGCTCCATGGTAGGGCCAGAAATGAGGAGTTCAGAGTGCAGGAGGGGGCTCCAGGCTGAAGCAGTGGGTTGGGATGTGAGAGGGGTTGAGGGCTCTGGAGTGGGGTCAGGGATGAGGTGCTTGGGGTGGAGGAGGGGGCTCTGGACTGGGGCTGAGGGTTTTGGAGTGTGGGAGGGGGTTCTGGGATGGGGCAGTGGGTTGAGGTACGGGGGTGTGTGAGGGCTCTGGCTTTGGGGTGGGGCTGGGGATGAGGGGATCGGGGTGTTCCGGGCTGGGGCTGAGTGGTTTGGAGGGCAGGAGGGGGCTCTGGGCTGGGGTAGGGTGTTGGGGTGTGGGGGGTTGTGAGAGCTCTGGCTGGGGGTGTGTGGTTTGGGGTGGGGCTGGGGATGAGGGGTTTGGGGTGCAGGAGGGTGCTCCTGGCTGGGATCAAGGGGTTCGGAGGGCGGGAGGGGGATCGGGGCTGAGGCAGGGCATTGGGGACCAGAAGGGGGTCAGGGGTGTAGGCTCTGGGCGGTGCTTACTTCAAGCAGCTTCCAGAGGCAGCTGCATGTCCCCCCCCCCCCGGCTCCTATACAGAGGCGCAGCCAGGAGGCTCTGCTCTGTCCTGTCCGCAAGCGCCATATTGGCCACGGTTCCTGGCCAGTGGGAGCTGCAGGGGTGGTGCTTGGGGCTGGGGCAGTGTGGGGAGCCCCCTGGCTGCCACTGCGCGTAGGAGCTGGAGGGGGGGGACAGTGCCCACTGCTTCCCGGGAGCTGCGCGGAGGCTAGCAGGGAGTCTGCCAGTCCCGCCATGCCGCCAACCGGACAGGCAATGTCCTGGTCACCAGTGCTTACCGGAGCCTCCAGGATCCCTTTTTGACCAGGTGTTCTGGTTGAAAACCAGACACCTGGTCACTCTTTAGCTGATAGCTGAGGGGGTAGTCAGTAGATTATGACATCTTGTAATCAGTTACTTCTCATATATTACTCTAGGTAATGGGACATTGTGTTCTCCAAAGGGTATAAGGCTGGTGCATGTTTTTTTCCCTAGGTCCTGGAATTACTACATGAAAGGAAAGAGAAGGGCAGGCATTGAGCACTCATTACAAATAGGTTTTGGTGGTGAAGGTCTGTTGAGGCTTATCATTAGTGACTGGGTTTTTCAGAATAGTTAGGGAATTGACAACCAGCGCTAGGAAATTAAGCTTTACTTGCAGGCTCAGCTCCATGCTGTGCAGACTCTGCCTCCCTCCTTTTTGAGCCTGTGGACTCTTGTTTCCTTACTCTGGGTGATCATCAGGACTGGAGATGTTGAGGCTATAGTAGTGGCCATGAGTGCCTTTCACCCAGATTCCTGTAGCCCACCCCTGTGCACAACCCTTTTACCTGGGTTGTGTGCAGGGAACAGGATTTTACCCCAACAGCACATCATCTACAGTCTGTGCTCTGAACACCAAAATTGTCACACATTGATCCTGATGCCAAAATCTTGGCAAACAAATTGGTCCATCTGCTTGTGTGGGAGGAACAAGGATATATGTGTTAGTTTCCAGACTGGCGGGAACTCAGTTTTTAGTTAGGAAAATTCAATCCCCTTATCTCGTTCTATTTGACAGTTTATTTTTTTGATTGGCTGTTGGCAGAGATCCATTCTGTTATGGATGAAACTAAAATGTGATTTTGAAAGTGTCTAAATACTGTGCATGTGTAATTAACTAGGTGCATCGTCATGTAAATAACACAGACTTTAAAAACTGTGTGAATTGCTATTTCAGCAAGTTTTGATGAGAAGGGAAAGTTTAAAAATTGCTCCCCTAGAAAAGTAATTTATATAACTCCTACTTTTGAAAATACTTGTCAATACCAGCTGAACACATTTCAGATTCAAAAATAGTTTTCTTATAATAGTGAATATACAAATAAAATTGAGTAAAAGAACACTGTATTAGGGAAATGATTTAATATGCAATATAGACAAATAAAGAATTTATATACATATCAATACTCTTTTTTCATATGTAGGTCCATTGCAAAAGAGCTTGCAGACTGGCTTATCAGCAACAATGTGGTTGAGCATATTTTTGGACCAAATTTACATATTGAGGTTTGTGTAAAATAATCTGATTTTTGCTGTATTTATGGAGGAGTAATTCTTTGTTCTGTTAAATCTATTCTAAATATGTTCTCTCTTTGCAGATCATCAAACAGTGCCAAGTGATTCTCAATTTTCTTGCAGCTGAAGGGCGACTTAGTACTCAGCACATAGACTGCATTTGGGCAGCAGCGCAGGTATACAAAATATTTATATTTGTGAGAAGGAAATAAAATAGCCAGTTGAATTCCATTTGGTCTTAGATTCACAAAGCAATGTTTCTTACTCTTTCCTGTTTGTCATTTACCATACTAGTGCAGGATATGCCATACAGTCATCTCCACAACTTGAGTAAGATATGCAGATTTTCCAATACTGCATCTACACTAGCAAATTTTGCACCTCTGATTTGCTACAGGCACAGCTCCACCAGTGATAGCAATGATGGAAGCTATAGGGTGCGGCTCATGCATTTTTACTACTGTGTTGTCTAGTGAAACTGTCTGAGTCCGTTGTGCACAATAATTTACCACTGATAGCGCTACTCTGGAAAACTGTGGCTGTGATATTTATTACTGTAAAGCAACCCTAAAATTTGAAGTTGTAGAAAACTGTGAGATGTGGTATTGAATTTTCTCTTGGCTATATTGAGAACAAACTATTTGTCAAGGTTTTTGTTCAGAAAGATAGACCATATTTGCTGTCTTGTTTGAATTATTATGATGTTTTCAGTAATTCAGTAATTGTTTTCAATCATTTTTTTTTGTTTGAGATTTGAGTGATGCAGACATTTGTGTATTCTGATACGAACACACACACACAATGTGCAAGGAAAAAAACCTCAGTGAAGTGCAGAGAAATGAATAAAGATTGAGATATATTTGATTACAAGCAAAAAAAGTATGACTTGGGAGTGCTTTTAAATTTATTATAATTTTGGACTATAATAAATTTTTTCTGTTTTCAAGAATATTTTTCATTTGTTTTATTCTGACACCAGAATAGATATATTAAAACCTATATGTGTATATTTTTATGCTTTATTAGTTTCCATAGAAATGGACACCGATGGCTTCTTGTGGTATTAGTTACTGTAAGTTGGTTTTGAATGAAAGCTGCAATTAGATTGTCTGAAGAAGGTTGCTAGTGCTTTCTTTATGAAACATTTCCCAAGGTCACTCCTCAAAATGTATTTTAAAATGCCATTTATTAAAATAGTGTTAATGAAAATTAAGGCCTACATTTGTTTAATTAATAACACATTTCTGCAGTTTGAAATATCAGTTTTTTTTTTCTTCATAGCTACTAATGGGTGTGGCTCTTTGGCAGACTGTGTTAATCAAATGTAGAGAGTCCATACCATCTCTCTGTGGTTATCTCCTGATTTCTTTCTCCCATTTTCCTTCCTTATACACCTGTTTTCCTTTTCTCGCTACACGGACTTTTGGGCAAGCACTCCAGTTCCATAGTACTATTGGAATCCTGGGTTTAGACATGAGTGTTGTTGCTGTTGTACTTGTCAAGGCTCTTTTATATTCATGCAGCTCCATGGAGGTAGCAAGGAAGATAAACTGCCATTTTTAACTTTAAAAAAATCTCTTAGCAGAGCAGCACTATTCCAAAGAGCTTAAAAGGGACAAGAAATGATGTTTTATCTTTATTACTGCTTCCCCATATAATAGTTAAATCAGTGCGAAAGGATAGTACCCATGGATAGTAGCAGAAACACATTGGCTTTAGAACTCTGGGAATTGTGCTACAGAACTCTGGGAATTGTGCTGCTTGTTCAAAAAGTAGAGATTGAAGGAAGACTAAGACGGAGAGGGAATGACCGAATCCTGGGACTGCAGAAAGGAGATCTAGGCTGAAAGCATCATTCGTATTTAATTAATGTACTAAGCCAAATAACTTCTCCACTTTCAAGAGTAACATTATCAATGCTGCAGCTTCACTGCCTAGATTAGAAGAGAGCTGAAAGATCTATTTAAAACTTAGCATTTTATTTTTGATATAATTTTTAAGTTATAGCCTACTTTCATTGTTGCTTTCACATACAGTAACTACATCAGTATCAGTAGGTCTCATCCATTGGCAGAAGTTTAAGCTGCAGCTGTTAATTAGCTCTTAAGTCTGCATTTCTTGCCTTTTGTGTGTTTAATTTCCCATGCATAACGTTGCATTAATGTATTTTTCATAGAATTGCATTGTGTGTATTCTGTTAAGTAGGGAAATAAAGATGAAAAAAGCCCTCTGAACTGCTGAAATAGGGATTGGAACTAGAAACTTTTTTCAAGTTTAAATTTGGTGTTTGTTATCAGTGCTCACTAAATATAAAAGAAACTTCCCTTAACAATAGTATATTCCAGATATGAGACTTAATTCTTTCTGCTTCTTGTTCAAAAAGTTTCAATTTTTGCTATAAGAACCTAGCAGGTCTAAACTGCTGCTCTGAAAAGAGTTTAGAACAGGGTTTCTCCACCTGTGGGTCGGGACCCAAAATTCGGTCACCAGAATGTTTCAAAGGATTGCGTGGCAGCTCCTGTCCCACAGGGATGTCTGGGCTCGCCTCCCTGCTCCAGCCACTGGGTGATAAAACCTCTTGGGGTTCCAGCACCACTCAGATTTGGCCCAGCCGTCATGATAATGAAAGTCCTGGTAGGCCAAATTTAAATGAGAGGTACTGCAACCCCATGAACGGATCACCTGTTAAAGATCTGTTTCATTATTAACTAAGGTTCTGATCTTGCAATCACATAAGAACATGCATAATTTTATACATATGAGTAGTTCCATTGGCGTCAGTGTGACTATTCATGTGAATAAAGTTATGTATATGATTAAGTGATTGCGGGATTGGGGCACAAAGTTGAAAAGGAGTGCATATCGATTTGATACTAGCTTTTGTCAAGGACAGATGGTTTTTTAACTATTCTTTCAATTCCAGTAATGTACATGTTAGAAATCTCATACAATAAAAGACGCAAATTAATTTCAGTTAGGTGCTGATGAGAAAAATGTCAATCTTATTCAATGTATCTGAAAATAGTGAAATTATGTCTCTTAAGGGAAAACTGGATCCTACTCTTATTTTGATACCTTTATTTATTTGACGGCTGTAATGATTTTTTTTTTAGAAAAGCAATAATTTTATAAAAATGGCATTAGAGAAGTTGAGAGCTAAAGCATCTCTTGTCCCTCCTTCTTCAGCCTCTAAATTGTGACATAAATCTCTTTTTCTTAAATTGTACATCTTGACTTTTACTCTCCTTAGATGAAATTCACCCTTGTGTAGATAATTTGCACCATTTTATTCCCACTTGACTCCTATGCAGACCAGTGACTGCCCCCCACTCATTTTTCTCTTTTAGGCTGATGGTAAAATGGAAGTCAGTTTTTTTTTTTAAATTATATATTTTTGAAGTACATACTTGCTAACCTAAATCCAGAGCCTATTTATACTATTGTGTATTTCATTTATTGAGTATTTGATCCATACAAAAATATATTAATCCTTCAAAGCAAAAGTGAAAGTTGGGAGCATATTCATGCAACACTTTGAAGTCAACTTTCCATTGTTTTGCCTTGAGCACTGACACTTTCTGGTGCAATAGGAGGTTCCATTGAAAAAGTCAGTCACTACTATTTCTGTAGTAATTAAAAACAGTTTTGATAAATTCTGTTTTATAGTTTGTCTTAATTTATAGTGCCTTCATTTGCATTCACCACTGTTAATATCAAATGTAAATACTCTTTTGTCCCTTAGGAATTTATATACAAAACTTAATTGATTTAATTTATAGTTACATCAAAAATGCAGAATAAGTTCTAAACAATTTTCTTTAATCTCCCCAAAACTCTTATAACCTTAAAACTAAGCAGGAGTTCAGTGATTTTGTATGTCATGTTACCAAAATTCACGTGCTTGGAAATGAGAAGCTAGGTTAAATAAAAACTGAAGGTTTGATACTACTCAGAATTGTTTTTGAATGATAAAGCTGCCTGAGAATTTTTATGTGAAGAAGCTTTTTAATGAAGACAATTTTATGAATGTTTGAATAACTCTTATAAAAACATTATTTTCCTCTCTCTTATGTCTTTTTGTTTGTATTTTGTAGCTGAAACATTGTAGTCGCTATATACATGATCTGTTTCCTTCATTAATCAAGAACTTGGACCCTGTCCCGCTTAGACATCTTCTTAATCTAGTCTCAACTCTTCATCCAAGTGCTCATACTGAACAGGTAAAAACAAAAAACCCCCTGAAGTACAATAGTACATGTTTTAACTTCTTCAATGTCATTTGTGACAAGAAAAAGAAAATATACATGATATTGGCTCATTGGACATGTAAAGTCTGTTTCTCTTCATAATTCTTATAATATGGGAATACGCAATAATGTACTGAATAGGATTTTTGTGCTGCATCTTAAATTAGCCTTTCTGGCTTTTAAATTTTGATATATATTTAGAAGTTGATAAAATTCCTTAAGTTTAATATTGGACATTTCTCCATTTTGTATAACAAAGCATTCACTTGTTTTCATGAGTTACTTACTTTCATGTTCCATTGTATTGGAGTGCAGAAGAAGCAACAAGTGTATCTTTTGCATTGAAAACCAATTGCTTTTTCATTGTACTATAATCTGGTTTTGTTTATAGACCTTATATTTGGCATCAATGCTTATAAAAGCACTGTGGAATAATGCACTAGCAGCTAAGGCCCAGTTATCAAAACAGAGTTCATTTGCATCTTTACTCAGTACTAATCTACCCATGGGAAATAAGAAAGGTGAGTATATATTTTGCAGTGTAATGTTTATGTATTGTTCCAAAGTAGATATTACAGTTTAGTCTTTGATTTTTAATCAATCAGTGCTAACTGGTAACTTTGAGCCATAAGCTCATGTAGAGTAGACACCATATGAAAGTAAAATTGTAAAATGTGGCTTGCTGTATCATTGAGGCACACTTTTCAAGTCAAGGATAAAAAAGAAGATTACAAAGAGATTACTCCTGTCCCCACCCATATCCTGTAAAGAGACATTGAAGTTTCATGAACATCTTTGAAAACCTTTCCATTCACAAACAATTCTGCTTATACATCCTACATTCTTTTCTTTTCTTTTCTTTTCTTTTCTTTTCTTTTCTTTTCTCAAAGATTTCCATGGAGCACCAGCTGACTGCTCCTATTCTGTTGAATGTTTACAGCTGTAGTGCATTCTTTTATTTTCTAAATCTTTACCTGATTTTTCACTTAATTTTCATTCCTTGACATTACATATACTGCTCCTCTTTTCTTAGGCTTCTTTGTGTAGGCACGCACGGACAGCCACTTTGGAAGGTGGTATGGACCTATTTTATTGTAGGTTTCCTTCCTTTGACATTGTTAATTATATACTATAAGCAACTGATATGCTGACCCAAAAAAAGCTCAGTCACTTAGAATGTTTCCCTCCTGTTTTTTCCTTTCCCTTCAGAGGAAGAAGAGCTCAGAAGGGCAGCCCCATCACCTTGTAAGTTGAGTACTAGAAATACTCTGCAACCTCAGTTATAATCTTTTTATAGCATGAATGCCATGTAGAGCAATAGGCTTTGTATAGCAGAGATGAGTTTGTGCAGTTTTTTAAGTATATTTTAATGAGAAGTCAGCAGAAAATTCCTTTTTGTAATAGAAGCTGACAAATTGATATCTTTGTCACATTATAAAAGTAACATTGGAATTCGTGATTTGCAGCAAAGTGGTGACTACCTTTCAAAAATATTGTATTTAAATGAGTCCAGCTTACATTTTGAGTTACATCCCCCGTTGTTGTCAGGAATATGGTGTTGAGATCAAGGAGACTAGGTAGATATGTATAATACTGTTAACGTATAGGTTAGTGAAAATAACATTATAACTGGGAACATGCTTTTAAAATAGGGTCACCTGCAGCTAGTCCTCAAAGTAGTGACAACAGTGACACGCATCAGAGTGGAGGCAGTGATATTGAAATGGAGGAGCAGATAATCAACAGAAACAAACACGTGCAACAACGACTTTCAGATACAGAGGTACAACTACAGATGTTCTGTATTTGTATCATCTCTTACTTAGCAAATGACTGCATGAACTTGGGAATGAACTTTGGTGCCACACTATATATGTGTGTAAAGTATGTGACCTATTATGAATAGGGTAATTTGATTTTTTTAATGTTTTGTGTACCTAAATCTTGGTCAAAACAAACCTTGTAGCACTGTGTCACAGCGAAAGAACTCCTGAGGAATGGATGAAAAACAGTGATTCAGTATATATCCTTACAATTAAAGAATTTTGGAATTTGTCTAATAAATATTTTATTAATGTTGATTTATATATATATTTATTAGTTTTACAATTTATTTTTGATGTAATCAATTTTTGTAACATTATAGGAGTCCATGCAAGGAAGTTCTGATGAGACAGCAAACAGTGGTGAGGATGGCAGCAGTGGTCCTGGTAGCAGCAGTGGCCACAGTGATGGATCCAGTAATGAGGCCAATTCCAGTCATGCAAGCCAGTCTGCAGGAAGTCCAGGGAGTGAGGTGCAATCAGAAGATATTGCAGATATTGAAGCTCTCAAAGAAGAAGATGAGGAAGAGGAGGAAGATAGGGGTCATAATCCTCAGAAAAACAGTAGGAGCACAGAGCTACTAAGCAGGAAGATAGAATCACAAGCAGGCATTTGTTTAGGAGATTCACAAGGGGCAGCAGATAGGAGTGGTGGAAGCAATGGGTCAGGGAAGGACCATGTTTTTAACACTGAGTCTGTGCCTCCAGTGGATAGTCGAATTAGAATGCTAGATGCCTGTTCACACACTGAAGATGCAGAACATGATATGACAGGGGAAATGAATCCTGCTCACATATCACAAGGGTCTCAGGATTCTTGTATAACACATACAGGGGACTTCCTTGGGGAAACCATTGGAAATGAATTATTTAACTGTCGGCAGTTTATTGGGCCACAGCATCACCACCACCACCACCACCACCACCATCACCATCATGATGGGTAGGTTGGTTATGCTTCTTTTAATTTCCTTTACAATAGCAATAAAAGTGATAGCTAAATGTACAGTTCAGACATGTTTTTATAGATGTGCCATGTTCCTGGATCATTCAGATAATTACTTTTTTAATACCCTACACGTAGTTGCACAACAATCTATTTTATTGTCTAATTAAAGTTGCTTGCAAATTTTTTATACTGGATGAAGAGATGTGCTAGAAGAAAACACTAAGATTCTTCTGTTGGCAAATTTACATTGTTCAGCTAGTAACAACAACATGGTGACTTTATCTTTCATTAATGAAGCTGAAGATTTCCTTTTTAGTTGTCTTTCTAATTTCCATAGTGATAAACTATGTTGCCAGGTCGTTCATATCTGTGTTTATCTGTATACACACACAAGTATCTCTTCATGTAGATAAGTTTAACCGACTCGTGTGCTGTGTTGAATTGCTTCATTACGTATAAATTAGGGCTGTCAATTAATTGCAGTTAACTCATGCGATTAACTCGAAAAAATTAATTGTGATTAAAAAATTTAATTGCGATTAATTGCACTTATAATAATAGAATACCAATTGAAATGTATTAAATATTTTTGGATGTATTTCTACATTTTCAATATTGATTTCAATTACAACACAGAATACAAAGTGCACAGTGCTCACTTTTTATTATTTTTTATTACAAATATATGTACTGTAAAAATGATAAACAAAAGAAATGTATTTTTCAATTCACTTCATACAAGTACTGAAGTGCAATCTCTTTATCGTGAAAGTGTAACTTACAAATGCAGATTTTTTTTGTTTACATAACTGCACTCAAAAACAAAACACTGTAAAACTCTAGAGCCTACAAGTCCACTCAGTCCTACTTCTTATTATGCCAGTCGCTAAGACAAACAAGTTTGTTCACATTGACGGGAGATACTGCTGCCTGCTTCTTACTTACAATGTCACCTGAAAGTGAGAACAGGCATTCGCATGGAACTGTTGTAGCTGGCGTTGCAAGGTATTTACATGCCAAATATGCTAAACATGCTTCGGCCACCATTCCAGAGGACATGCTTCCAGGTTGATGATGCTCATTAAAAAAAAAATGCGTCAATTAAATTTGTGACTGTACTCCTTGGGGAGAGAATTGTATGTCTCCTGCTCTCTTTTACCCGCATTCTGCCATATATTTCATGTTATAGCAATCTCGGATGATGACCCAGTACATGTTCTTTTTAAAAACACTTTCACAGCAGAATTGACAAAACACAAAGAAGATACCGATGTGAGATTTCTAAAAATAGCGACAGCACTCAACCCAAGATTTAAGAATCTGAAGTGCCTTCCAAAATCTGAGAGGGATGAGGTGTGGACCATGCTTTTAAAAGTCTTAAAAGAGCAACAGTCTAATGCGGAAACTACAGAACCCAAACCACCAAAAAAGAAAATCAACCTTCTGCTGGTGGCATCTGACTCAGTTGATGAAAATGAACATGTCAGTCGAAGTCTGCACTGCTTTGGATTGTTATCAAGCAGAACCCATCATCAGCCTGGAAGCATGTCCTCATTAATGCTCTGGAGGATGGCCTGGACTGCACCCTCAGCAAGTTTGCAGATGACACTAAACTGGGAGGAGTGCTAGATATGCTGGAGGGTAGGGATAGGATACAGAGAGACCTAGACAAATTAGAGGATTGGGCCAAAAGAAATCTTATGAGGTTCAACAAGGACAAGTGCAGAGTCCTGCACTTAGGACGGAAGAATCCCATGCACTGCTACAGACTAGGGACCGAATGGCTAGGCAGCAGTTCTGCAGAAAAGGACCTAGGGGTTACAGTGGACGAGAAGCTGGATATGAATCAACAGTGTGCCCTTGTTGCCAAGAAGGCTAATGGCATTTTGGGCTGTATAAGTAGGGGCATTGCCAGCAGATCGAGGGACGTGATAATTCCCCTCTATTCGGCATTGGTGAGGCCTCATCAGGAGCACTGTGTCCAGTTTTGGGCCCCACACTACAAGAAGGATGTGGAAAAATTGGAAAGAGTCCAGCGGAGGGCAACAAAAATGATTAGGGGGCTGGAGCACATGACTTATGAGGAAAGGCTGAGGGAATTGGGATTGTTTATTTTGCAGAAGAGAAGAATGAGGGGGGATTTGATAGCTGCTTTCATCTACCTGAAAGGGGGTTCCAAAGAGGATGGAACTCGGCTGTTCTCAATGGTGGAAGATGACAGAACAAGGAGCAATGGTCTCAAGTTGCAGTGGGGGAGGTCTAGGTTGGATATTAGGAAACACTATTTCACTAGGAGGGTGGTGAAGCACTGGAATGGGTTACCTAGGGAGGTGGTGGAATCTCCTTCCTTAGAGGTTTTTAAGGTCAGGCTTGACAAAGCCGTGGCTGGGATGATTTAGTTGGGGATTGGTCCTGCTTTGAGCAGGGGGTTGGACTAGATGACCTCCTGAGGTCCCTTCCAACCCCGATATTTTATGATTCTATGAATGGTGGTTGAAGCATGAAGGAACATATGAATTTTTTGCGCATCTGGCACGTAAATATCTTACAATGTCAGCTACAACAGTGCCATGAGAACGCCTGATCTCACTTTCAGGTGACATTTTAAATAAGAAACAGGCAGCATTATCTTCTGCAAATTGTAACCAACCTTGTTTGTCTGAGTGATTGGCTGACCAAGAAGTGAACCTGTAGGGGCTAAAGGTTTACATTGTTTTATTTTTGAATGCCATTTTTTTTGTACGTAATTTTACCTTTGTAAGTTCAACTTTCATGATAGAGATTGCACTACAGTACTTGTTTGAGGTGAATTGAAAAATAATTTTTTGTTGTGTTTTTTACAGTGCAAATATTTGTAATAAAAAATAAATACAAAGTGAGCAGTGTACACTTTGTATTCTGTGTTGTAATTGAAATTAATATATTTGAAAATGTAGTAAACATGCAAAAATATTTAAAATAAATGATATTCTATTGTTGTTGAACTGCAATTAATCGTGATTTTTTTTAATCGCTTGACAGCCCTAATACAAATATTTTTTATTTCATCTGTTGTGATAAATTATATCTGAAATTATATGGTAATTGGAATTTATAAAATTAGCTTTATTGTACAAAACATGTTTCTGAAATTATTCATTTTAATGCTTGTCTGTATTTTACAGACACATGGTTGACGATATGCTAAGTGCAGATGATGTCAGTTGTAGTAGTTCCCAGGTCAGTGCAAAATCTGAAAAAAATATGGCTGATTTTGATGGTGAAGAGTCTGGTTGTGAAGAAGAACTTGTACAGATTAATTCACATGCTGAGCTAACATCTCATCTTCAACAGCACCTTCCTAACCTTGCTTCTATCTACCATGAACACCTTAGTCAAGGTAATAGTAATAGTAAGAAAAACAACAACCCTTTTTCTGTACTTCTAACTTGAATTTTGTCTTTTTAAAAATAAACTCTCCAGTAATTTCAACAAACAGATCATTTTAAGAAGCAAAGAAAATGAGCAAACAAACAAAACCACCAATCAACTCCCCCCAGTAATGTGTGAGCATGCACAAAGTGTGTAAAACTCTTAACAATGTGGAAGATGCTGTATTATTTCAAAGGATTTCTTTGTACATGTCGTATGCTATATACATATATTTTTATATATGTTTTCTTCCATTTCTATTGTCAAATGATTTTTATGCAAGATAAAATAAAAACTAGTGGACTATAGATCACTTTTTTAGCATTCTGCTTGAGATCTTATCCAGTTGTTTTCTCTTATGAATACCCAAATTATGAATTTGAAAAGGACCTTATCCTAATTTAACTTTTGGTATCTCTAATTTTGCAAGCGCAAATAATTGCAATATAGTACATACAATTGTATGCAGACAGAACTGATATATTTTAAACATCTACTTGATTTTGCCTACATAGTAGTTTCTTAGACAAATAAATGGTATCAGTTGTGCCCACACAATTTCAGAAGCAAAACTGCACCTATCAGTATTTGTTCCTTACGGATTCCAGATGCAAAAGAGTGGTTTTTAAAAAATCTGTTACTGAAATATTAATTTTTTGGTGGAAAACTAAATGCCTGTTTTTATTGTTGCTCTGTTGGATGGAAGAGACCGCTTAAAAATCACAGTACAATATAAGGGAGGAAAATTTTGACATTCATTGTGTCCTCCCCAAGATGGTTGTTTATGAAGACTCCAGTCCTCAGATCTACAGAGTGACTTTTTTTTATTTAAAGAAGTGTATCAAGTATGTCTTCCATTAGCAGGGACAAACTATGAGCTTTAGGTTAATCATTCTTGCATGGTTATGTTGCCTTGGTTTTCTTTTGAGTGTTTCCATGTGTGCAGAAAGTTTTCAATTATACTTTTTTTGGATTTGAAAATCTGACAAAATAATAAATAGAGTTTTTAAATAGATTTTTTGAAACTAATAATAGCCATACATTGAAGCACAATATTCAAATTAGGTATTTCTTTGTGCATATTCAATAATAGCATCTGTGTTTTGCTTAGGGCCAGCAGTCCATAAACACCAGTACAACAGCAACGCAGTGACGGATATTAACTTGGATAATGTTTGTAAGAAGGGAAATACTCTTTTGTGGGATCTGGTCCAGGATGAAGATGCAGTAAGTTAAATATCAGAAAAGAATATCTGCCAAAAGAAAATAAATACGTGCTTGTCAATATCTTTTCTCTTACTTTCTGTAGATTCATCTCTCTGAGGGATTAATAAATGAAGCAGAGAAGCTGCTCTGTTCCTTAGTGTGCTGGTTTACTGATAGGCAGATCCGAATGAGATTCATCGAAGGCTGCCTGGAAAACTTAGCAAATAACAGGTAACTGGAATTATTTATGGTATCACAGATTATTACATTTATCTGTTTCTATGTTCATGTATCAAAATAGCCATTTCTTTCTTTAAGCATATGCCTTATAATGGTCATGCTGAATATATATTAATTTCTTAATTTTACTCAAAGACATGTTAAAGCTGATATGGGTAAAACATAAAAGTAAAGGGGAAAAAAATCAATCTGAAGAGTGATGTGAACCTTTCTGATATTACTTTGAACTGGGACATGCCGAAGTCTCTGGGCTTCAAATGCTGTTCTGGATGCAGTAAGTTGATGCCAGTCAGCGATCCCCACTCCAGCTGCGTAAAGTGCTAGGGTGAGGGTGATGGTCACATTAGGTGTAAATGCCCTATCTGAAAGGGATTCAATCTCTGGACCAAGACAGAGAAAGATAGAGAAGTTGGGTCAGAGACATTCTTATGGAGGCAGCTTTGTGCCCACATTCAGTACTGAGCCTTTTGGTGTGTGGAGACTCAGGGCTGGTCTACACTGCCGCGCTAGTTCGGCGGCTGGGGATCGAAGTTCCGAGTTCGATTTATCGCGTCTGGTCTGGACGCGATAAATCGAACCAGGAAGTGATCCCCGTCGACTGCGGTACTCCAGCTCAACGAGAGGAGTACCGCGGAGTCGACGGGGAGCCTGCCTGCCGCGTGTGGGCTGCATCTGAACCGCGGTAAGTTCGAAGTAAGGTATGTCGAATTCAGCTACGTTATTCACGTAGCTGAATTTGCGTACCTTACTTCCACTTGGGGGGTAAGTGTAGACCAAGCCTCAGATTCCACACCTTTCTCAGTGCACTGACAGACTTAGTGGCACCCCAGATTGAAGGGTGTCTGATAGAAGATATTCTCTCTCTGGGGCCCTGCAAGGAGCAGGCAATCCTGCTTTTTCTTCAAGGTCTCAGTCCCCATTGGCCCACCATGAGAAGTCGAGTACCGAGGTTAGGGCAGCCTTTGCAAGATGGTCCCCAGTACCACACTCGGGTTCTCTTGAGTCATCAACTCAGGAACCTGATCAGATACTGTCGAGATTGCTGGCTTTGTCTGCAGCACCAACTTTGTAAACAGCTTTGTTGGTACCAACCACGCCTGCGGCATATGCAGCAGCACAGGACCTCCTGTGTGTGTCAGGACCAGATTCGTTGCTCATATAGGATGACTCACTTCCTGCTTCCCTCTCAGTAACACAGGTGTTCAGTGTTCATTTTGCTTCAGTCTTTATTAGAAGGTTAATGGTGACCAGATACTCAACACAATACTAACAACAAGGGGAAAGGAACACAAGCCAGAATAGGGAAAGAACAGGTTAAAGAGTATTTTGATAAATTAGATGCGTTCAGGTCAGCAGGGCCTGATGGAATTCATCCTAGGGTACTTAAGGAACTAGCTAAAGCAGGAGTTCTCAAACTTCATTGCACTGCGACCCCCTTCTGACAATAAAAATTACCACATGACCCCAGGAGGGGGGATGGAAGCCTGAGCCCACCCAAGCCCAAGCCCCGCTGTCGGGGGTGGGGTGGGGGGGAGCAAAGCTGAATCCCAAGGCCTGTAACCTGAGTCCCAACATGCAGGGCTGAAACCCTCAGGTTTTAGCCTTGGATGGTGAGGCTTGGGCTCGGGCTTCGGCCCTGGGCCCTAGCAAGTCTAAGCGAGCCCTGGCTAACCCATTAAAATGGGGTCATGACTCACTTTGGGGTCCTGACCCACAGGTTGTGAACTGCTGAGCTAAAGCAAGCTCGGAACCATTAGCAATTTTTTTTTAGGAACTCCTGGAGATCACGTGAGGTCCCAGAAAACTAGAGAAGGGCAAACATAGTACCTATGTTATAAAAGGAGAACAAAGAAGACCCAGGGAATTATAGGCCAGTCAGCCTAACTTCAGTACCTGAAGATACTGAAATAAATGACTAAACAACTTGTAAACACCTGGAGGATACTAGGATTGTAAGGAATAGCTAGCATGGATTTGTCAAGAACAGCTCATGCCAAACCAGCCTAATTTCCTTTTTTGACAGGTTTCTTGCCTAGTGGATGGAGGGGGGGAAAGCAGTAGATGTGATATTTCTTGATTTTAGTAAGGCTTTTGACACAGGGAACCTAGGAAAATGTGATCTAGATGAAACCCTACATTTCTCTGATCCCTTGTTTCTGTGAGCTTGTGGAAGGCACATGTGCTGCCCTGAAGGGTATCGCTATGGGAAAAAATTCTCTGGCTCTGGTGCACTGACACATGGATGCCTAAAATGGAATGGACATGTGCACTATATCTCAAAAAACAATAATTATGGAAGTGATAGGTAACTGTTTTTCGAGTGCTGGTCCCTGTGTGGATTCCAAATGCGGGTGCACATGCGTGCCATGCGCCGGAGCTGGAACGGTTCATAGTAATGTCCGTTGACACGCGCATGCATCATGCATCGGGCACCTGGTGCGTCCAAGGCTCAAGAGGCTGCACAGGTCAACGCCGCTCCAGTTTCCTCTTACCGCCACATGGCCAGAGTCTGAACCCCTGTTCCTCCGTGCTCTTAGCCACCTAAGAGTACTGCGTTCTAACCTTTCATTGTATATAGTTTTCTTATCTAGTTAGTTGTCTGTTATTCATTGTAGCTAGTTAGGTTCTCTCTTTGGACTTCCCCTCTTGGGGATTCCTCCCTTCTGGCCCGGGGACTATGTCCCGTCAAACCTGCTTCAAAAATTGTGCCTCGTGCCCTTGCTTTTTCACTGTGAGTGATGAACACACCCATTGCCTATACTGCCTGGGTGAAGCCTACGTAGTTTCCCGCTGCTCCATCTGCCGCTCATTCCCGTCTCAGACCCGAGCTGCTCATGAACTTTGTCTCCATAATTTTTTAACGGAGGAGGCAATGCGTCCGCGGCTCCGATGCAACCACTGGAGCGGCGCCCATCACTGGCGGTGAGCGCCTCATCAGGTCCCTCGTGTGGCACTGGCAGCACCGTAGCATCTGCCTAAGTCCCACTGCGTGCACAAGAAGCACAAGTACAGGCACAAAGGCGGCTCCCTGACGAGGACTGCCTCAAAACGCAGTGTTACCTCCCCGAGCTATGATGGGTCGGATGAGAAATCATGCATCACAGCAGAAGGTCCAGCTTCTACTTCGGCCCTGAAGAGAGTGTGCAAGGAGCACCGCTCCAAACGCCATCACTCACCGTCGGCCCCGCCCTCCACCCCTGACACTGGGACCTTCATTCTCAGCACTGTCAGCTCCACCAGGACCCTCGGGCTTGACACACCTGGTTCAGCGTACTTGGGGCCGTTTATTGCCTTTGACACTGTCGACAGCACTTACGTTGCCCTTTACGAGCACTCCACCGCACTCTGGACCTCTGCCCGGTTCCAGGCTCCCTTCTCCGGCCAACGAAGTCCTTGTCCTCCATCATTCTCTGCCAGTTCTGGTGACAGACGAGCCCCACTTGATTGTCGACCGTCCTCCTGCTCCATGCCTGGCACCATCGGTCTCGACAGTGAGGATGGCTCCTCCTTTCCCGGACCCTTTGGCATCTGACTTGTCTTCTGACCCAGACACGGACCTTTCCCCGGCCCACTCCTACAGTCTGGACCCTTGGACTGTGGACCTACGGCTGACCCATGGTTCCGGTACCCACGGACACTGCCGCTGCATGGTGACCCCTACTCCTGGCCTTACTGTTCCTCGTGGGACCCCACCATCATCGCAGTATGCATCACCTGCGCTGTTCATCTTCTGTTCATACCGCCATCCTCCATGAAGAACCCCTGGATGCTCCCTCTCCGTCGGCACCATTGGCCCCGGCTGCACCATCGGAACCACCCATCCCTACAGGCGCTTGGTCATCAACGAATGATGCCCTTATTCCACCTTCCCTCTCACCACCAGATGACCATGCACAGTACCTGTCCCTGCTCCATCGCATGGCTACCTCTCTCAGTCTCCTGGTGGAAAGTGTTCAGGACTTCGAGGACCAATTCCTGGACACCCTTCAACCACCCAGACCCTCTCGTATGGCCTTACCCATCCATACTACCATATTACAACAGTCCCAGGCGGTGTGGCACACGCCAGTATCTTGTGCCCCTACACCAAAAAGGGCAGAATGCTGGTATTTCATTCCCTCGAAGGGCACCAACTTTCTTTTTACCCACCTACCGCCTAACTCCCTGGTGGTCAACGCCACCACCGAATGTGCCCGTCAGCAACATTTCAAATGCACCCCCCTGATTGCGCTGCCAAGAAATTAGACTTTAGGGTCGCAAGGTTTATTCATCAGCAGGGTTACAGTTCCACATCACCAGCTACCAGGGTATTCTTGCCAAATACGACTTTCTGTCGTACTCCAAACTGGCCGACTTCCAAGACACTCTTCCACTAGACCGCCAGCAGGAATTCCAATGCCTGATAGATGAGGGTAGCCAAGGTCATGCTCCAGGGCAGGGTTGACGCCACAGACACTGCATCTTGCTCCTTGGTATCCGGCGTAGTCCTCCAGTCTAGTGGCTTCCCTAAAGACGTCCAGACGACCCTCGAGGACCTTCCTTTCGATAATAAATTATTCAGTGACAAAACGGATGAGTCCCTTCACTCCCATAAGGACTCCTGAGCTACAGTCCACTCCCTGGACATCAATAATCCAGCCTCCACCCGTCAACAACAACGTCCACCCCTTCGCCCTTGCCCCGGACCACTTAGCAACAATACCCCCAGTGAACACTTGACTCACCTCGCCTCCGCCCTCGCTCTCAGCAACCCTGACATTTCTCTTCTGCCACCTCTACCTTTCACTGACCATTGAAACAACCCTTCCCTCAAGACCTGCATACCCTGCTTGGCCCCTCCAGTCTCGCCCCAAGTCATCTTTGGGGGTCGTCTTGCCCTCTTTGCCCGCAAATGGGGCAGAATCACCTCCGTCCGTTTGGTGCTGAACATCATCCATCAGTGCTACCTCATCAAATTCCTTTCCTTCCCTTCTGGCCACCCTCCAGACCTTCCACAAGACCATTTTCTCCACAACGCCCCTCTACAAGGGCCCCATAGAACCTGTTCCACGATGCTACCATGACCGCGGCTTCTATTCCCACTGTTTCCTCATTCCAAAGAAAGGGGATGATCTTTACCCCATCCTGGACCTCCGATCCCTGAACAAGTTCATTCACAACTTTCATTTAGTTGGTCACCTTTCCCCTCATCATCCCCTCCCTTTCCCATGGAGCATGGTTTGTAGCTCTCGATATGAAAGATGCATACTTTCACAGACAGCCATCCCGCTCACTGCAAATTCCTTCACTTTATATCAGGCGGTGCCCATTATCAGTTGCGCATCCTTCCCTTCGGGATTGCTACCTCCCCCCCCCCCCCCCCCCCCCCCCCCCGCCCCTCCCCCTTGTTGCGGCCCACATGCACCAACAGGGCCATACCCTTTTTCCTTACCTGGACAACTGGCTTCTCATGGCACCCTCTTGCTCCTGCCTCCTTGCCACCATATGGATTCTATGCACCCTCCTCCACAATTTTTAGGTATTGCATCAAGAAGGAAAAGTCGATCCTCGTCCCTACCCGAACATTTACTTTTATAGGGGCACAGCTAGACTGTGTTGTGACCCGTGCCTTTCTCCCCAAGGACTGCTTCGCCGCCCTCGTTTCCCTTATTGTGATGCTCTGAAGCTGTCCACACATACACCTCCATCAGTGACTCTCCCTTCTGGGCCACATGGCGGCTTGCACTACTATTACACCATATGCCTGCCTCCATATGCATTGCCTTCAACACTGGCTCCACACTGTCTACGATCCACAGTCAGACTGACTAAACAAATTGCTCGTCCTTCCCCTTTCTGTGTTAGCTTCCCTCCCCTGGTGGTGCAGCCCATCCACAGTCCTAGCAGGTGTACCGTTTACACCCCCCACACCTCCCACCACCGTTACCACAGATGCTACATTGGTGGGCTGGGCCGCCCATCTTGGTGACTGCACAGCACTGGGCCTTTGGTCACCACGAGAAGCACAGATGCACATCAACATCCTAGAGCTCCGAGCAGTCCGCCTTGTCTGTCAAACCTTTCTACCCTCCTTCTGCTCCCGCCACGTTCAAATACTGTCAGACAACATGACAGCAGTCATATACATCAACAGGCAGGGTGGTGCCAAGTCCACTGCTCTTTGTATGGAAGTTAACGGTCTTTGGAATTGGTGCCTCCGACACGAGATCACCCTGACATGCAGTGCATCTTCCGGGCACCAGCAATTCTGAGCCGATCCTTTCATGCAAAGCACGAGTGGGAGGTCCATGACCCTAGTCTCTATTCCCTCTTTTGTCAGTGGGGCACTCTGTGCTAGGATCTCCTCGCAACACAAATAAACCGCAAGGTTCCGCTGTTCTACTCCCGAGGGAGTGTGGGCCTGGGCTCTCAGGGTGATGCCCTTCTCATTCCCTGGACTTCGGATCTTCTCTACGCCTTTTCGCTGGTTCCTATTCTCTCCCAGGTCTGAATCAAGATACACTGGGACTGGGCAATGGTAATCCTTGTAGCTCCCTCCTGACCTCGCCAGTAGTGGTACACCAACCTTCTCCGCCTCTCTGCTCACCCCGCAATCCCAAATCTCCTGACACAAGTCCTCAAACAACTGCAAACCCCAGTCCATGCCCTCCTCACCTTACGGCCTGGTATTTGGTTGGGGATCGTATGTAGACCAGGTCTACTCTGTGCCCGTCTGCAACATTCTCACTAACAGCAGGCGCCAAACCACTTGTACTTGTTACATTGCTAAGTGGTGTTGCTTCACTGCCTGGGCATGCCACCGCCACATCTCAACAGACTTGGTCTCCATTTCTACTCTCCTGGACTACCTCCTCCATCTCCGCCAATTGTGCCTAGTGCACTCCTCTGTCCATGTTCATCTAGCTGCACTCAGTGCCTTCCTCCCACCCGTGGATGGCTTCTCCATCTTTACTCATCCAACGACCTCCTGCTTCCTTTGGGGCCTCCTCAATGTTTTTCCCCTGTATAAAAGCCCGCCCCGCCTTGGGATCTCAATTTGGTCCTCTTGACCCTCAGGAAACCCCATTTCAAAGTCCTCACCACCTGCTCTCTCACCCAGCACTCCATGAAGGTCATCTTCTTGGTGGCAATCACTTCTGCATGCTATATCAGTGAACTGGCAGCCATGATGATGGACCCCCCATTCACCATCTTCCGTAAGGACAAAGTCTCCTTATGTCTACACCCCAAGTTTCTGCCCAAGGTGGCTTCCTCTTTCCAGCTCAACCAAAGTATACGCCTCCCAGTCACCTCGTCCATGGACCACACCTTCCACTCCCTCGATGTCCGTCGGGCGCTAACCTTTTATCTCCATCGCACCCGTGCCTTCCGCCCATCGCCCTCGGATCTCTGTTGCCATTGCAGAGCGTCGCCACGGCTCCGCCCTCTCCTTGCAACGTCTCTCCAAGTGGATCTGCCACTGCATCGAGACCAGTAATGAGCTTTCGGGCACTCTGCTCCAGCTAGGAATCATGTCCCACTCCACATGGGCAGACGCTGCCACGTCAGCCTTCCTCGCGGTTGTTCTATGGCAAGACATATGTCAAGCTGCCACTTGGTCCTCAGTCCACACTTTTTCTACTCATTACGCTGTTGCTCCCTCCACAATGATGGATGCTGCAGTCGGTCACACTGTCATACAGACTTGGTCTTCTCGATAGTCCTCGCACCCCCCTCTTTCCTCACCATGGCTCAGTACTCTCCTGCGTTTGGAATCCACATAGTGACCAGCACTTGAAGTAAAGGCTACTTTGCTGTAACTGGAGGTTCTTCAAGAAGTGTGGTCCCTATCTGGATTCCAATCCCGCCCTCCTTCTCCTCTGCACCGGGCTCCTCTGTTGCTGGGTAAGAGGGAACTGGAGCAGGGTCGACCCGCACAGCCTCTTAAAGCCTCGGCCACACCACTGTGCACGAAGCATGACACATGACAATTCTGGCTCTGGTGCATGGCGCGCATGCACACCTGTGTTTGGAATCCAGATAGGGACCACATATCTCGAAGAACCTCCAGTTACAGTAAGTAACTTTCTCTTTCTTGTACATCTTCCTTAAATTTATATATGTGTACTAATTTAGTTACATTCTTATATGCTTAAGAAAATTTGTAAATTTGGTTAACTTTCATGGGAGTTATACACACACACTGAGAAGACCTAGACCCACTTAAGCAAACCAGAAGAAGATGAGAAGCACACAGCCTGTTTTTCCTGTGGCAAGACAAGTTTGCTGACTGCAGAGTTATCTTAATAAACCTTTGGTGCATTTAACTATGGCTAACATAGAAGAGATTTAGACGTTCGCAGAGCCAACAACTCTTTTTAGACTTCAGTCCTCTTCATAGTTTTATGAGAGAACCTGCATGCCTGTAACTCAGAAGAAACATTAAGCACTTTTTGGAGCATATCTCATTACAATTGGGTCAAAACCCTGATCTAACTTAGTTTCTGAAACTGGATTTTTCATAAGGGTGACTAAGGCTGGTTGCTTGTCCTGGGAGAAATTATGAAGTTCAGGCTCACATTATTTTGTGCAAAATAACTTTTATTTTGTAATAAAAATGATTTGAAATGGCTTTATAATAGCCATGAGAAGGGCGTCATGGCTCCTGCTGTCTGGGTTGTCCAGCGAGGCGCAGAACTCCTTACACGACCTTCTGTTGGATGGCAAGGCCCTGTTTGTAGAACAGCCAAACATGAAATTTCCCGGCCTGAAAGATTCCCGCATAACACTAAAGACCCTTGGCCTCTATGTCCCAGCCCCCGCCAGGACCAAGTTTAAACCACAGCAGGCTCCCACCCAGGCCACCCACTCTAAATATGAGCCCCCTTATGAAAAGTCAAGGGACTATAAAAAACACCCGTAGAGGCAATCCTGGTCTGCGCCCCAACCTGGGCCCTCCAAGGGTAAACAGGCGGGAAAGCATCAGTTTTGACGGGACGCCCGGGGCATAGCAGGGATCCATCCACAATAAAGCTTCCCTTCTCCAACCGATTGTGTGCTTTTCTCCCGGAGTGATCATGGCTGACCTCGGACCGATGGGTCCTCAACATCGTCTCCCAGGGCTACATTCTCCAGTTTACCTCTACCCCACCCACCCACCCTCCATCCCTGTCCCTCCTCAGGGACCCCTCTCATGAGACCCTGCTTGAGCAGGAGGTGAGGCAGCTCCTTGGCCTAGGAGCGGTGGAGGTGGTACCAGCGGAGTTCAGACGCAAGGGGTTCTACACCCGCTACTTCCTTATCCCGAAGGCCAAAGGGGGCTCAGGCCCATCCTGGACCTGCGAGGCCTGAACCAGTACATGGTAAAGCTCAAGTTTCACATGGTCTCTCTGGCCTCCATCATCCCCTCCCTGGATCCCAGGAACTGGTATGCCACCCTCGATCTGCAGGACGCGTACTTCCACATTCATATATTCGAGGGACACAGACGTTTCCTCCATTTCATGGTTGGGTGGGAACACTACCAATTTACGGTCCTTCCGCTTGGCCTGTCCACTGCTCCCATGTGTATGTCTGTGGTAGCGGCCTACCTCAGACGTCAGGGGGTCCAGATCTTCCCCTATCTCGATGACTGGTTAGTCAAGGCCAGCTCCAGGTCACCGGTACGAGATCACGTGGCACTCCTGTCCACGTGCACCAGTCTGGGCCTGTTGGTAAGCGACACCCAAGTCCACGTTAGTCCGGGTGCAGTGCATAGAGTTTATTGGGGCAGTTCTGGACGTGATGTTGGCCAGGGCCTCCCTCCCACAGGACAGATTCTAGACCCTAAGGGAGCTTATCAGCACAGTCACAAGATTCCCCGTGACCACAGCCAGGGCGTGCCTCCAGCTCCTGGGTCATAGGTTGGCGTGCACATAAGGGGTTTGCCACGCCAGACTCAGGATGTGGCCCCTCCAGCTCTGGTTGGCCTCGGTGTTCTCCCAGTCCAGAGACAGGATGGACAAAGTCCTCACTGTGCCCAAACTGGTGATTGCCTCTCTGCGATGGTGGTCCTCCCTGGGGAACATGCTCCATGGGGTCCCATTCAGGGGCCGGCCCCCGTCCATGGAGCTGGTGTCCGGTGCATTGGACCTGGGGTGGGGAGCCCATGTGGGGAACGTTCAGACCCAAGGTCTGTGGTCCGCGCAGGACCTTGCCCTGCATATAAACGTCAAGGAGCTCATGGCGGTCCGTCTGGCATGCGTGGCCTTCTGCTCACACCTGGAGGGCGGAGTGGTCAGGGTTCTCACAGACAACACGGCCTCGATGTTCTACATCAACAGGCAGGGCGGGGCCCACTCCTCTGCCAGGAAGCCCTCAGGCTGTGGGACTTCTGTATAGCCCACGATATTTGCCTGCAAGCCCACCAATTATCGGGCGCACGGAACTCTTTGGCGGATTGCCTGAGCCAAGACTTCTCCTCTCAGCACGAGTGGTCACTACACCCCGAGATGGTGCACAGGATTTTCCAAATGTGGGGCACTCCCCAGGTGGACCTGTTTACTACACAGCAGAACCACCGATGTCCCCACTTCTGCTCCGGGGGGAGGGGGGGAGGGGTTGGGAGTGGGTGCCATCTCCAGTGCCTTCCTCCTGTCCTGGTCGGGCCAGCTTCTTTATGCCTTTCCCCCAATCCCGCTGATTGGCAAGGTCTTGGAAAAAATAAAAACAGACAGGGCCCGGGCCCAGGCAACATTGGCACGGGACTGTCACAAGCCTGGCAGTCGCCCCGCTGGGGCCGTTGCCATCCCGCCTGGACCTGCTATCCCAGGACCAGGGCTGCCTCCTCCACCCCAACCTAGCGGCATTCCACCTCACGTTGTGGCTGCTCAATGTTTAGGCAGGGAGGAGAGGACTTGCTCGGAAGGGGTTTGACATGTCCTCCTGGAAAGCAGACGGCCCGCCACATGTCGGGCCTACCTAGCAAAGTGGTTTTGGTTTTCCCAGTGGGCAGCCCTTTCGGCCTTCCACCCGCCGGTGCAGGGCCATACGGTGTTCTCCTATGCCATGACTGGCAGATTCCTTAAGGGTTTGGATTGTCTCTTCCTGTATGATAGGCCCCCAGTCCCGCAGTGGGACCTGAACTTGGTGCTGACCAGGTTGACAGATTCCCCATTTGAACTGCTAGTTACATGCTCCTGGTCGCACCTTTCATTGAAGGTAGCCTTCCTGGTGGCGATCACATCCGCTAGATGGGTCTCGGAGCTCCAGGTTCTGACCTCTGTACCCCCATACACGGTATTCCATAAGGATAAAGTCCAGCTCCAACCATATCCTTCGTTCCTCCCCAAGGTGGTCTCCGCCTACTGTATGGGTCAGGACATTTTCCTGCTGGTGCTCTGTCCCAAGTCCCATGCATCCAGTGAGGAGTGCCACCTCCACATGCTGGATGTGAGACGGGCTCTGGCTTTTTATCTAGAACGTACAAAGTCGTTCAGGAAGTCCTCGCAGCTGTTCATCGCCTCTCATGTGTTCGTCCGATTTCCACTCAGCTGTTCTCCAACTGGATCACCTCGTGTATTCGTATCTGTTATGACCTGGCAGGAGTCCCCCTGCCGCCGATTGTGATGGCGCACTCGATTAGGGCGAAAGCCTCATCGGCTGCATTTTTGGCCTACGTTCTCATCCAGAACATTTGTAGCGCTGCCACATGGTCTTCGGTTCACATGTCACCTCGTATTATGCGATCGTCTCCCAAACCAGGGAGGACGCTGGGTTTGGCTGGGCTGTACTCCGTCCCGGGTGTCTGTGAACTCTTACCCACCTTCAACAGATATAGCTTGGAATTACCTATTGTGGAATGCACATGAGCAATCACTCAAAGAAGAAAAGACAGTTACCTTTTCCGTAACTGGTGTTCTTGGAGATGTGTTGCTCATGTCCATTCCACATCCCGCCCTCCTTCCCCTCTGTCGGAGTTGTCTGTCAAGAAGGAACTGAGGGTGGGGGGAGTACGCAGTGCCCCTTATACCGCGCCATAGTGGCGCTACTCCAGGGGTCGTTGGGGCGTTCCCCTACGGGTACTGCTAGGGGAAAAACTTCCGGCACCGGTGCACGTGGCGAGCACGCACACCTATTGTGGAATGGACATGAGCAACACATCTCGAAGAACACTAGTTACGGAAAAGGTAACTGTCTTATCTCCAATATGCTAATCCAGAACCAAATTGATAAAACTTCATAGCAGAATCTTGTTCATAGTGGGCTAACTGATTTACTAATACCATGATTTATGGTGCATAGTGTTTGTCATGACAGACATGGCTATGACAAACACACAGCTATAGATCTGACTATCTAGGGCCCTTAACAAACCAGTTAAGGTTTGGTGATTTCATTTTTAGAGCTAAATTTTCCAAGCAGATCCACTGCAGAGATATCAAATAAGATGCTTAAATGGAGAATTATTTTAGCTTCAATATGTAAATGGAGATCCTTTGGGCCATTCCTTGCTCCAACTAGGGATCTGCAGTGGCGCAATACATCCTAGGCATTTAAGTCTAGCACATTATTGATTTATATTCTATTGTATGAAGCTCAGCATAAATAAAAACTAATTCAGGTGAAATAGGTGACCAAGCCGTAGGCTGCAATCTTTTCCCTGTTACGTTCTGTTACCATTTTTATTAGGAACTGTTTTTTTTAGTATAAGACACATTATATAAACCTCTTATAATTGTTTAAACTTGAAACAGTTGTTTCAGAATTGTTTAAAAATGAAATATAAACATAATTCAGCACACCAAACCCGCGGTGTGCAACATTAGGCCATTGGGGCACTTCTTGGGTTGTTGAAGATTTCAGCAATTAGCCTTGTTTTTTTGCCTGCTCCTCAGGTGTGCACCCATAGCCTACATATACATATCTTATTGTTACTATATTGGCAGTTTGGGGCAGATCTAATTCTGTTTACATACATTTCATGTGCTTTAAACTGGACCTATTTTGCTAAAATTTCAAAAGAAAATGTATTACCTCTCAGCATGAAACTCCGATATATTTATTAACATGTATTTGGCATAATCTTTTGAAATATCAGACTTCTGGAACGAACAAAGTGAATATTATTTTATTTTATACTTGAGAACAATCTTGTGCATAAAGTATTATTTATATATAAATATTTATAATATTCAAACTCCAAATCTTGTTCATGAGAGGGTTACATACAAAGGTGGACTTCACCCAAATATGCCCAATACTTTCAATTTAAAGTGAATTTGTCAGTGAAGAGCATGCACCCCTGACAATAACTTTAAGTACTGTCAGCGATTTTAATTTACAAAAATCATATTCCAGTTATTTCTTTTTTCCTCCCTTTAGATCTGTAGTAGTTTCACTTCGTCTTCTTCCAAAGTTATTTGGTACATTTCAGCAATTTGGGAGCAGTTATGATACACATTGGATAACAATGTAAGTAAAAATACCTTCTCTCACCTACCCCCTCCTCCCCCCCAAAAGAAAGGAAAGTGATGATTGCCAAAGGGCTGTTGATAGGATAAAGAGCCTTTCACATCTAGATCACATATTCAAATCTGGTCCAGGTCTCAGGTTGATTATTACTCAAAGTCATTACCATCTGGTGGCCTATATGAAATGAGTTCGATGTCTTTAAGTTCCCGATGACCAGATTTCTTCATAAGATAAGCTTTATCAGAACTGAGGCTAAGGCTAATGTTTGGGTGGATATGCACCTTTAGATCCCCCTAAGTGGACTTGCTATAGAATGCTGGAAGTGCATTGATGGGGACAATGTGGGTAAGCTTGTATTGCCAGAGACTGTGCTGTACCTGTTCTGATTGTAAATCCAATCATTTTGAGCAATGCAAAATTCAGTAAAAGTGTTAATGTTTTTAAAAGTAAAGGCTGTGTAGTGCTGTTCTGCCTTAGGGGAAAATCAGGTTCAGTTTTTGGTCTCTGAGCTGGCAGAAGTTTTGAGTGCTGCAGAGGAAGCACACCTGGACTTTTTGCAAAAAGAACAGGAGTACTTGTGGCACCTTAGAGACTAACAAATTTATTTGAGCATAAGCTTTCGTGGGCTACAGCCCACTTCTTTGGATGCATAGAATGGAACATATATTGTGGAGATATATATACACGTACAGAGAGCATGAAAAGGTGGGAGTTGTCTTACCAACTCTGAGAGGCCAATTAAGTAAGAGAAAAAAAACTTTTGAAGTGATCATAGAATCATAGAATATCAGGGTTGGAAGGGACCTCAGGAGGTCATCTAGTCCAACCCCCTGCTCAAAGCAGGACCAATTCCCAACTAAATCATCCCAGCCAGGGCTTTGTCAAGCCGGGCCTTAAAAACCTCCAAGGAAGGAGACTCCACCACCTCCCTAGGTAACGCATTCCAGTGCTTCACCACCCTCCTAGTGAAATAGTGTTTCCTAATATCCAACCTAGACCTCCCCCACTGCAACTTGAGACCATTGCTCCTTGTTCTGTCATCTTCCACCATTGAGAACAGCCGAGTTCCATCCTCTTTGGAACCCCCCTTCAGGTAGTTGAAGGCTGCTATCAAATCCCCCCTCAGTCTTCTCTTCTGGAGACTAAACAATCCCAGTTCCCTCAGTCTCTCCTCATAAGTCATGCGCTCCAGACCCCTAATCATTTTTGTTGCCCTCCGCTGGACTCTTTCCAATTTTTCCACATCCTTCTTGTAGTGTGGGGCCCAAAACTGGACACAGTACTCCAGATGAGGCCCCACCAATGTCGAATAAAGGGGAACGATCACGTCCCTCGATCTGCTGGCAATGCCCCTACTTATACAGCCCAAAATGCCGTTAGCCTTCTTGGCAACAAGAGCACACTGTTGACTCATATCCAGCTTCTCGTCCACTGTAACCCCTAGGTCCTTTTCTGCAGAACTGCTACCTAGCCACTCGGTCCCTAGTCTGTAGCAGTGCATAGGATTCTTCCGTCCTAGGTGCAGGACTCTGCACTTGTCCTTGTTGAACCTCATCAGGTTTCTTTTGGCCCAATCCTCTAATTTGTCTAGGTCCCTCTGTATCCGATCCCTACCCTCTAGTGTATCTACCACGCCTCCTAGTTTAGTGTCATCTGCAAACTTGCTGAGAGTGCAGTCCACGCCATCCTCCAGATCATTAATAAAGATATTAAACAAAACCGGCCCCAGGACCGACCCTTGGAGCACTCCGCTTGAAACTGGCTGCCAACTAGACATGGAGCCATTGATCACTACCCGTTGAGCCCGACGATCTAGCCAGCTTTCTATCCACCTTACAGTCCATTCATCCAGCCCATACTTCTTTAACTTGGCAGCAAGAATACTGTGGGAGACCGTATCAAAAGCTTTGCTAAAGTCAAGGAATAACACATCCACTGCTTTCCCCTCATCCACAAAGCCAGTTATCTCATCATAGAAGGCAATTAGGTTAGTCAGGCACGACTTCCCCTTGGTGAATCCATGCTGACTGTTCCTGATCACTTTCCTCTCCTCTAAGTGTTTCATAATTGATTCCTTGAGAACCTGCTCCATGATTTTTCCAGGGACTGAGGTGAGGCTGACTGGCCTGTAGTTCCCCGGATCCTCCTTCTTCCCTTTTTTAAAGATGGGCACTACATTAGCCTTTTTCCAGTCATCCGGGACCTCCCCCGATCGCCATCAGTTTTCAAAAATAATGGCTAATGGCTCTGCAATCTCATCCGCCAACTCCTTTAGCACCCTCGGATGCAGCGCATCCGGCCCCATGGACTTGTGCACGTCCAGTTTTTCTAAATAGTCCCGAACCACTTCTTTCTCCACAGAGGGCTGGTCACCTTCTCCCCACATTGTGCTGCCCAGCGCAGCAGTCTGGGAGCTGACCTTGTTTGTGAAGACAGAGGCAAAAAAATCATTGAGTACATTAGCTTTTTCCACATCCTCGGTCACTAGGTTGCCTCCCTCATTCAGTAAGGGGCCCACACTTTCCTTGACTTTCTTCTTGTTGCTAACATACCTGAAGAAACCCTTCTTGTTACTCTTAACATCTCTTGCTAGCTGCAACTCCAAGTGTGATTTGGCCTCCCTGATTTCACTCCTGCATGCCTGAGCAATATTTTTATACTCCTCCCTGGTCATTTGTCCAATCTTCCACTTCTTGTAAGTTTCTTTTTTGCGTTTAAGATCAGCAAGGATTTCACTGTTTAGCCAAGCTGGTCGCCTGCCATATTTACTATTCTTTCTACACATCGGGATGGTTTGTTCCTGCAACCACAATAAGGATTCTTTAAAATACAGCCAGCTCTCCTGGACCCCTTTGCCCTTCAAGAGATGTATACCTCTTTTTATTTTGATCTCTCCCCTCTCTGGGAGAAAAGCTTTCTCCACAGTTGAATCCAATATGCCTCCAATATAAAGAATCTGAGTAGGGTTTAGACATGACTTTTCCCAAATCTGTAATCCCAGACTAACAGAAGTGAACATATTTGACATACATGTAGTAACATATCTTCCTTGGATGATACTTTTATTAATCAGTTATTAACCAGATACAGGTATACAGTAGAACCTCAGAGTTACAACGCCTCAGGAATGGAGGTTGTTTGTAACTCTGAAATGGTCAGAACTCTGAACAAAATGTTAGGGTTGTTTTCAAAAGTTTACAACTGAAGACTAACTTAATACAGCTTTGAAACTTTACTATGCAGAAGAAAAATGCTACTTTTAACCATCTTAATTTAAATGAAACAAGCACAGAAACAATTTCCTTACCTTGCCTATTTTTTTTAAACGTTCCCCTTTTTTTAGTAGTTAACGTTTAAACACAGTACTATACAGTATTTTGCTTTTTTGTGTGTATGTTTGCTACTGCCTGATTGCACACTTTCAGTTCCAAATGAGGTGTGTGGTTGACTGGTCAGTTCGTAACTCTGGTGTTCTACTGAATATACATGCTCTGCCTTCTTAGGTATGCTGCAACAAGAGGCATTTTGTAAACATCCTGGGTGCAACGGACAAACTGAAAGGGAGGACCTTGTACTGAAAACGGTCCTCTCTAACAACAATAATCAAGATAGCCCAGAACAGACAATTTGATAAGAAGTGTGAGAA
>NW_020664483.1:18845993-18890696 GCF_002925995.2 Terrapene triunguis
CCCCCCCCAGAAATCCCCCCCCCCCGAACTCCCGACCCCCCCCGTCTCTTGACTGCCCCCTCCAAAACCTCCCTGCCCCTTCTCCGACCCCCTGGCCCCCTTGTTGTTGGCCTTCGCCTAACGTCTCTGTGAACTTGCTCAGGAACGGCCTGAGCCATTCGTCTCGGCACGCTGGGCAGCAGTGAAGGAGGAGCGGGGGAGGCGCTCCAGAGTGCTGGAGGCGATCTGCGAATGCAGGGAGGGAGGGAGTGATCTCTGCTGCAGGGGAAGCGGAGGGGGGGCTCTCTCTGGCTGTCAGAGCCCCATGTAAGTGGCACCATCCGGCCGGCTGCCCTGTTAGCCGCACGCGCTCTGCATGGGGGGGGAAGTCCGGACATTTACAAATTCCCCCTGGACGCTATTTTTAGCTCAAAAAGCCGGACATGTCCGGGGGAATCCGGACGAATGGTAACCCTAATAAAGTACACACAAAACTCGCCTATTGCTCCCCCACCCCCTGTTCTCTTTTTCCAGTTACTTTGTATTGTGTATGAGTGGGGTTTACATTACTTCTTGAACTTAGTTTGAAGTTTTGAAAGTAGTTTTAAAAAATTAATGAGAAATTATGTTCTTATGTTTGCTCAAGTTTGTGTGTGTGCGCGCGCGCGCGCGCAGGGATAGAGAAGGATCGATATAAGTAATGAAACATTTGCAAATGAATTAAAAATGTTTTGTTTTTTAAAAATATTCAAATATAGGTACAGCCACAGTGCAGAAGTTCAAGTGCGTCTTCAGTTTTTGACATGTGTTTTTTCAACTCTTGGATCACCAGATCATTTCAGTAAGTTTTTTTATATTACCTGATAATTAATATCCATCCCTTGAATTTTACCATTAAACATATCTACTTTTTAACAATCTGATTATTTTTTTAATTAATATGACCATTTTTTTTTAAACAACAACATCAAAGGTTAATCTACAATGCTATACTTTGAGAGGAGGATAGTCTTGTAGCTAAAGCACAGAACTGGGGATCAGAACTTTTGGATTCTATTCCCAACTTTGCTTGGTCATGTCATTTAACTTCACTGAGACTCAATTTTCTAACAAATCGGGATGATGATAATTAAAATTAGGATAATAATATTTCCCTACATCATGTGGTTTGAGGTCTTTGGATGGAAAGTGCAATATGAGTGCAAAATGTTATTTATTTTTATGTTTTAATAAAGTAGTTTACAAGTGGTTTTCTGGAATAATGTCTTGTGTGCTAAATAGTGGTAATATTTGGGGACAATTAAATAATATTTTAGAATGAAAATGATCAGTATACAAATTTAATTCCTATAATGACATTAGTTTATTGAGTTAGAACAGCAATCAGTGAACTCTGATTCTAATGAAGTTATGGCACTTAAACTAAAATATACGTTACTGGATTAAGTATGAAGGACAAACATGCTGCTCATGTATCCATTCAGAGGAAAAGCAGGCCTTGGGGGGAATTTATTTAGCAGCAAAGCTGGATTTTCAATAGAAGATTGAGATCAAGGAGCACTTCACAGAATACTTGCACACTATTACAGTATAGCAAGACCAAGAACTTAACGTGGCAGCTGGAAACAGATGCAGACAAAGAGAATCTGGAATGTGAGATTGAACTATTGGCACTACTTCCCTGAAGAAAATTAATACAATCACAATAATTAAATAAACTTCCACTTCCGTGTCATAACATAAGAAAAGGCCGGAGAATAATCATTCTGTCTAATTAATTGCACTGCATAATTTTGTTGGAACTTGCTGATGAGCACATTAGAAGCACCTGGTCAGACATGTGAACAAGGTGTTTCAACAGCAAGAAAGAGAGGAAGGGGGATGTACTAATTATTGGCATTCTCTTTCTAACAGCACCAAAGAAAATGCAACTCCATACACAACAGCAAATGAAAATGAACAGTAAGAACATGCTACTGCTTCCAAATAGTGAATAAGCCTAGAAATTCCTATAGTAATTTATTTTCTAGTATGAACAGTCAAGATTAAGCATTAAAAATACTCCAGATGATATCCCACTTGGCTGTCCAGTATTCCGTTTATCGTATTTGGATGAGGCAGTCTCTGATGGATGATAAGATCTGCTGCATAGCATAGCTAATCCGGCTTCTGTAGTTATAGTAATAAACTCTCCTAAAGTTAACTTCATTTCAATTTAAACTAATTTGATTTTTTTAAATGTAAAATCTATTGCTACCAACATAGAGGGTCTGTATCTTCCCCAGGCCTAATACCAGATTACAGGGGTGAAGAAAATATGAGGACTCTAGATGGTTCTGCAGTTGCTTTGCCCCAGTCTTCAAAATAACCTTTCCCCAAAAGATTAGAGTTAGAGATAAAATAGTAGTTAGTGAGACTGTCAGTAATAAGTGATACTTAGTTAACCACTCATTTTGGTCAAACCATGCTTTTAGTAACCATGTGGTTCCAGCTAACAGTGTGTAGGCTGCAGCTTTCCAAGTACCTCCTGAATCTGCATGATCAAAACTAGCCAAAATTCAAGAAGATATTACTATTATTGCCACCTGCTAGTATGGCTGTGATGCCACAGGACCAGATAATCCTGCCTCAGTCTGTTCGATTTGTCCAGGCAGTACAATAGATAGAAAATTCCTAAAATTGAGAAAATATTAATTCTGAGTGAGCTCTTGTGGATAAATAGACTGTTCACTTTTAGAATTGTTGTGCTGATCTGGGTACCATGATGTAAGAAAAGAAAGGTTACTTAGCTGTCAATATGGCACAGAACCTCACAATTTCTCTGTGCCTCAGTTGGTCATACTCCAAGTTCAGTTTCCACCAGTGGCACTCTAGACTCTTTCCCCTCACAGTTCATCTGTTATAAGTTGTCTGTGAATAAAGGTGACCTCAGGATGGCACAAAGAGAGGGATATTTAGGAGCCATAATATCAATAGTCAAGGGCAAAAAATTAGTATAATGTCCTACAGTGCCATTGATAAAACAGTCCACAGTGTTCTCCCTTGAAGAAATCTGCAGCCTAACCAGGAACACCAGTTTCTGAGTGTAAGCCAATGAAGTCCAGTACTTTGATGAGAGCTAAGTGGGGTATTGATCTCCCCTTGAAGGAAGTAACAATCAAATCATGACAAGGATATAATTCTTAACCACTGTCTCCATTCCCAACTCAAAAATGAAGTCCAGAATGTGTCTAAACACATTATAAAGTGAGAAACCTCCTGCAGTTTGATAGGAATGAAATCCTGAGTGTGTGTTTGTATGGATATTCACATCATCAAGGACAAAAAGCCAAGGCAACTCCTCAGTTCCACGCTGCACAAAAATGCCAGAGAAAGAGATGCCTGTCAGTTGATTGCTACATATGGGAGATAAAGGGTTCTGCTGCTGCTGCTAGATATATTTTTAAAACTTACCATCCTGACAAAGACTTTTATGCCTTTTCTACTTGTCCTGTTTAAGATAGCATATGCAAATTTATCTGACATTATAAAGAAGCATTTAAAAACATTTTATTTCTAGGATTGAGTTTAGAACAAGTGGACATTTTATGGCATTGTTTAGTAGAAGATTCTGAGTGCTATGATGATGCATTACACTGGTTCTTAAATCAAGTACGAAGTAAAGATCAGCATGCTATGGGAATGGAAACCTACAAGCATCTTTTCTTAGAAAAGGTATATGAAAACAGTTTTTAATTTAACTTCATTAATTTGAGTTTAAATTTTTTTGTCTGTATCAAAGTGATTTTAATATATTTAAAGTTACTTCTCTGGGGAAATCCTGCCATTTCTGCAGCAATGGAAGGTGCCAGGTGCAATGGAACTATTCCTCTGCATTGTGAGGTGGAAGGCAATCCTATTCAGGTGTCCATCCCATCCCCTCTGCCTGCCATAGATTTCTAGTCTGCAATGTCTCTCTGTGCATCTCGATGGAGTTGGGTTTCGGGACAGACCAGAGCCAAGCTGAGGGAAGGGGAGGTTTGCCAGTATATGGATCTACTATTCTTGCCTTCTGTGGAGCAGAGGCACAGGAGCAGCAGAAGGCTTAGGACTTTAGTAGTGGCTGTAAATTGACTGTTACTGCTCCACTGACTTTAAGGGAAGATACCTGTTGTCTGCCACCCTTCTTTCTGACACACCCACTCCCTTTTTTATATAAAGTAAGACAGTTACATCTTGGTGTGTAATTCCATTGTCCGTATGTACCCCAGTTGTTTTTAAATCTTGAAGAGTCAGGTACGTTAGCAAATTATCCTGTTGCTGACAGCTGTTTAAGAGCTAATGTCACAGTGCTGAAAATGTTGTCCATTCTAAACAGTTTCCAACACCAATTCGGGGGGTCCATTGGGGAGCATTGTCGTTATTGGTGGTTTTCTCTGTACAGTACAAAGAGATTCACATCTTTTGCTAAAACAAAACTTGACTGACCTTACAATTTTTAAGTCTGTTTTGGGGTGGCAGTGAAGTTCTTGTGTGTTTTGAGAGAATAAATGCCCTGAAATCATTGCTATCTCTATCATTGTCAATTTTCTTTTCATACTAAGGCACATTTATTTTATTTAGATGCCACAACTAAAACCTGAAACTATTAGTATGACTGGTCTAAACCTGTTTCAACATTTATGCAACTTGGCCCGATTGGCTACCAGTGCATATGATGGTGGCTCAAACTCAGAGGTAAGTATTGACATCATGCTACAATTTCCCTTCTTCCCTAAAATTAAGTTAATTCTCTGTACATTTTTTTAGCTATATCTTAATATCCTTAAGGCTGTTTAGTGAGAGGTATTGATCATGAAGTGGCATTAAATCACAGCCCTGTATTGGGGGCAATGCAGACGTCCACTCTAGTGAGAGCTCTAGGAACTATAGGTCTCAAAGTTTTCAGGTGTATGGGGGACTGTGACTGATGCCCCACTTCTTCGTGCATGCATGCATTCTCCTTCATCTGTTATGGAGAGGAATGGACTATGATTGTGACTCCTCTCTATGCCTTCTGGCAAGGACTGCAGTTATGTGGGTTGTTTTCTGATTTCTCTGGGTAGGGGATTGATGAGAGTCCACAAAGAAAATGCAGGCTGCTTCTGTCCACCCCCTACTGCCCGTGAACATCTACAGGGTTTTCCCACACTGGCCATAAATGAAATGTGTTAAATAATATTTGTTTAGGTAGGTAAATCAGAATAGGTCTTTGTGATGTTTACAGTTAGTAATAATAAATGCATAGCACATGATAATCTTCACAGACTTAACAGCATATTCATTTTGATTAGATGTCATGATATAATATGTCTTACATTCATATAATATGCTGTAGATTGTAGAACATCTTGTCCTGATAAATTCTTAAGGTGTTTTTACACCATAAAGCACCTCAGAAATGTAACCATATTTGAAGTGGATGTTAGCAACCAATTGACACACTGATCAACAGTATCCTGTGAAGAGGAGCTGTGTGGATGGGCATGTGAGAATTTTGATTGAATTCACTGATGCAAACCTCTGTTCTTGCAACAAGTGCCATGAGATCTTTAATGTTCATGTGTGCCAGACAGGACTTCTGTTTTTTAAGGTCTCCTCTGAAAGTATTTCCGTTTATGAAAGGTGAAAATTTAGCCTTCTGAATTTCACGAACACACTTTCTCTCTATGATTAAAAAAAAAAGGTGGAGGATGGGGAAGGTGAGATTTTAATGCTGATAATACAAATAGCTTGTAGATATTTTGCAGTGAAAGATATTTTTTAAATTATAAATTACTTACAGTGCATGCAAACAATAACAAATCAGAGACAAGATAAAATAAGTCAGTCATCACAATTACATCATTAAAGTTTCTGTCATGCCTATTAGGTACAGTTCTGTGTTGGGATGGTGTAAAACTATCTTCTGGATGGGGCGATCCCAATGGAAATAAGCCTTTTGGAAACCAGATTTCTCCTGGAGATCCCCCTGGGATGTGACAACTCCATACCATTCCAACATGAAACTGCCAGAAAAGAATGATAAAGTCCATAATGATTTAATTGCAGCTGCAGGTAGAATTCCTCCGTGCCTGCTACTACACCTTTACACTGGATGTAGCATGCTAGCCCTTGCATACTGGTCTTGCCTTGCAGACTAATGCAGAAAGAGAACAGGACTGTGTTCCTTTTGGGGTGGTGTTTGCCCACCAGAACACTAGGAGAGACCAGTCGCTGCACTATGAAGTCAGGAAATATAATTTATGACAAGGCTTGTGTGTGGTATGCGAAGAGAGTGAGGAGGTTTTTTGTGTACTCTTTCCTTTCCCCCCACCTTTCTGTGCACATATATAAGAGCCTGTCAGAATCTGGCCCAAAATGTTTATATGAAATGCTTGTCCTAAATACTAAAAGCTACTAAACATGTTGGAAACTGTTAAAAAAAAAAAAAGAAGAGAAATAGTTGAGCTTGCTTATGAAACACATTTTTAATCATTGGTGGTATTTCACTTTCCGTTACTGTACTTTACATTATCTTATATGTACAGTGTTGCACATATTAAGAACAAAAGTGGTACTGTTCTTATAAAATATCCAGGCTGAATTTCTTGTAGTGAAAGTTGTGTTTTGTGCTGCTGATGTAGTAAATAATAATAATTTTGAGGCTTATATCCTCTAAGGCCACCTGCTGACCTCATGTCTTCCATTTGTTTCTATCTCCTCAGTATAGTAGGCCAAAAAGCCCAGGTGAAAGGCCAAGAGGTACTCCATTTGAGAGGAGGCCCTCTCAGGAGTCACAGGAAGGAGCTTTGCCATAGTTGCTCCCAGCTTAAAGACTCCTGTTTTGTCAGCAGAAAGGTCATAAAGGACAGCACATTGGGGCTTTTTGTCCTCCCACACCACCCAAGGCACATCCAGATATACCTTTGCAATGGTGGGTCAGTCCTTCTTGGGATCCAGCAGCCAGGTCCTTCCTCAATGATCAGAGAATTAAGTACAAAATTCTTTCAGTCTCCTCCATCCGTCCAGTCTACCTTGAAGGTGAAATGGTGAAAAATATCGGCCTCCCCTCTCATGTTCTTAGCTGGTTAGTAGAATCCCTTGACATTTGTTGTGACTCTTCTTTTTTTACCAGGAGAAGAATCTGGGTTCCTGTAGGGGATGATCTCCTGCATTTCCTCTCCAGTTATTCATTGGATAATGGGGAGAATACAGGGACTCAAAGCCATCCCTATGAGTTATCTCTCAAATGGGAGCACCAATTAGGACAGATCCTCAGATGCGAGGGAAAATCCTCTAAGAGGCAAAAGGAGCAAAAAGTCTCCAAAGACCAGAAAACACAAAAAATGCCAAGAAGCCTTTCAGATACTCATCTTATTCCATTAGGTTCTATCTGATCCCCTGAAAAAGAGAATTGTCAGCTTCAGACCACGGTAACACCATGCCAGAGATTAGAAGAAATTCTTTCCTCCATATGCATTTAAGACAATGGGGAGAAAGGTGGTGACCACCATCGAGATTTCATCAGGAAAAAAAAAAGCAACCAAGTCCAAGGGTAAATAGCTCCCATCCAAACCCAAGACAAAATTTTCCATCTGCCTTCACTCCTCCTTTGAACAAGTCATTGTGAAGGAATAGGAGACTTACAATAATGGGAAAAGGCTCAGTTAGCAAGTAATTAAATTCTCTTAAATTACTCCCTCTTCATACTCCCTAATGTTGATTCAGAAGAAGTCATGGCAGAAAACTCTGCAACTCCTCTGTGCCTTTTGGGTTTATAATACATGGAAAGAAGAACTCCTTGTTCTCTTCTTAGAGGGCCGTCCACCTTGGCTTCGAAATAGACACAAGAAGAGTCTGTTTTTCTGGCAGAGCAAAGTTTCAGGAAGATCCCAATCAGGTGTCCTGCATTGGAATATCATTCTTTGGTTTGCCTGTAACACCTAGATCTTCAGGTCTCTTGCATAAAGTTTACTCCATGGGCAAGACAGTTCATGAGAGAGTTTCAGGGATTGCTCTTAAAAGTCCTGGAACCATTCCCAAAGAGAGATGCAGAGCAAATTAAAGATGCCATCTAGAGTAATTATATCCCTCAGTTCGGGAAAACAGAAGAACCATGGGATGGTAGCATGCTCTATTCACAATCTGTACGCCAAAGTCCTGACCTCAGATGTGGCAACCTTGCAAGAGGGTGAGCTTACTTGGGCTGCCATGATATACAGGAAATGTTGTCAGAAAGGCTCCAGAACATCAATTCCCAGAGGTGAGAATTGGTCATGATAATTTTTCAGGGTTTCCAGGATCCCTTGAGAAAGGAGAACAAGCATGTGACACAATGACTGTGGCATACATAAATCAGCAAGTGGGCACAAGATCACATAGCCTTTATCTGTCTGATCAACATAAGATACAATGTACAAAAATGCAGGCTAAAAAACTGCTGGCAGATACATAACTGAAAGTGGTCCTTAAGCAAGAATTGTTGCAGCTGATATCTAGGGAGCCCTCCAGGTGGATCTGTTCACATCCAGTGAAAACACAAAGGCCTGTTCGTACGAACTCGTTAATTCTTGTATTATAGTGTATATAGTTTTCTGTTCACGGTCCACTATGCCATCACTCAGCAGGCCAAAGACGACGCTGGGTTCGGCAGAGCTGTGTTGCAGTCTACACATCCGTGAACTCCTACCTACCTCCGAGGGGTACTGCTTGGGTGTCATCTAAATTGAATGGACCTGAGCAAGCACTCAAAGAAGAAAAGACAGTTATCTTTTTCTGTAACTGGTGTTCTTTGAGATGTGTTGCTCGCATCCATTCTACAAGCCGACAAGAAGGAACTGAGGGTCGGGGGAGCCGGCGGCACCTTGTGTGCCGCAGCATGTGTGTGCCACTCCAGGGGGCACTTGAGCTGGTCCCCTACAACTACTGCTGGGGGAAAAAACTTCTGGCACCGGTGCATGTGGGGAGCACACACACCTAAGTTGAATGGACATGAGCAACACATCTTGAAGAACACCAGTTAGGAAAAAGGTAACTGTCTTATAATGGCTCACAAATAGATGATTTGTCTTCTGTGTCCCTCGGGGGCCCCTCCCCCCCGCTTTCCGCTAGTAGAAAAATCCAGAAGATTAAAAAGGGGGTCAGGTGAAAGTGGCCAAGTATGCTGTCATACTCAAACCTAATGTAGCTTTCATAGAGATCTTTACTCCATCTCCCCAGCAAGCCAGGATCTCCCATTCCAGGGTTTGCTTCTTCATCCCACTTCAGAGTAACTGGGCCTAACAGTTTGACTATTGAGCAGCAAGTCCTATAAACAACATGGGATATTCTTCTTTGAGCTTTTTGCAGGCCTTGCATCATTTTTGCTTACTCAGGAGTTTACACAAAGTTCTCCGATGGGTGCCAAGATACAAAGATTAACTCCAAGGAATCAGGCGTTCCAGCTTCCATGGATTTCTTTCAGGATGACTTAGGCTTGGCTTTAAGATCTTCTACCATCATTTCTGATAGTCTGACTGCTGAATAGTACTATCACTTGAATGAGCTTAAGTTTTTGGATAGATAGCACAATGTTGTCGAGGTTCCTTAGGGCAGCATTTCTTTCCAAACCAATAGTCAGACCTATCTTTACTATCTAGAGTTTGCCTATAGTGCTTCAGATGCTCATGTCCCACGCATTCAGGGCTTGGCCAAGTCCCACCATTCTGTGGGAGTATCTCTAGTACTAACAGGAAAAGACGCAGTGTAAATGTGTCAGACTGGGGGAGAGATGGTTCCCATTAGGAAAATAATCACATGATAAATTTTTCATTTGTCTTAACAGTTGTGTGGTATGGACCAATTCTGGGGCATTGCTTTAAGAGCACAGTCTGGTGATGTCAGTCGAGCAGCTATCCAGTATATCAATTCTTATTATATTAATGGTAAGAGTTCTCAGTTTTATTTACACTGGTGTACTAAAATCCGAGGATATTGTACAAAATAATCTTTTAGTCATTTTT
The DNA here is from genome assembly GCF_002925995.2 of Terrapene triunguis. Taxonomy (NCBI): domain Eukaryota; kingdom Metazoa; phylum Chordata; order Testudines; family Emydidae; genus Terrapene; species Terrapene triunguis. The sequence goes on from NW_020664483.1 coordinate 18,855,974, forward strand.
TGTTAAAAATAAAATCTTTTAAAGAATATTAGTTTATCTTGTTTTAATCTTGAGTACTAAAACTTGCAGTTTTCAGTACATTTGTCACATAGTTACTTAAATATCTGTCTGCAGGTAAAACAGGTCTGGAAAAAGAACAAGAATTTATTAGCAAGTGTATGGAGAGCCTTATGATTGCTTCCAGTAATCTTGAGCAAGACTCCCACTCAAGTCTCACCATAATTGAAAGAGGACTTTTAATGCTAAAGACACACCTTGAAGCTTTTAGGAGAAGGTAAACAATTTCTTCAATATATTTTGAGTTGGGATTTATTGAAATTTATTTTCCTATCATTTGTACCAAATAGAAATTTGAGTTGAGTGAAATAATGAAAAACAGAGATGTAAATTTTTCATTTGGTTTCCTCTGTGTAAAATGGGGATAATAATACATACTTTGCAAATATTTTGTGTGAGGCTTAGTCTGTTAAAGGTTTTTGGCATGGAAAACAAAGATGGTTGCCCTCATTTGCTGTTTGATGTTTAGGGCCCTATCAAATTCACTGTCCATTTTGGTTAATTTCATATCGTAAGGTTTCTTGTCTTCCTACTGTTTGTCAGGCTTTTGAGTTAAACAGATGTTAACAAAAACATTTAGTGTTTTTATGTGATTTTTATATGCTTCTTAAGGTTTGCGTATCATCTGAGACAGTGGCAGATTGAAGGCACTGGTATCAGCAGTCACTTAAAGGCACTTAGTGATAAACAGTCATTACCACTAAGAATTGTATGTCAGCCAGCTGGACTTCCTGACAAGGTAGAACTTTGGTTTTCCAATTGGATTTTATTCCAAGATCATTATGTTTCATAACGTTCATTGTTCATTCTGAAAAAATGTGCGCATTATGTTTCAGATGACTATAGAAATGTATCCTAGTGATCAAGTGGCAGATCTAAGGGCTGAGGTTACCCATTGGTATGAAAATTTGCAGAAAGAGCAGATAAACCAGCAAGCTCAGCTTCAGGAGTTTGGCCAAAGCAGTCGGAAAGGAGATTTCCCTGGTAAGTTATACAATACTCTTAGCCTTAGCTTGTGCTTGGCTCACTGATCATGCAGAGAGGTTGAAAGATGATCTTTATTTGACAGTAGATTAGGGTATCTGGGGAAAAATAGCACGTATCACTGTTGGTTTTATTCCATGTGCTCCATTTATTTCATAACTAGCATCAGCCTGTCACACTTAATCATTAAACAGTGCTTTGCAAATGTTACCATTTCTTTTAAAGTAGAGAGAGAAAATTCAGAAGTAACAAGGGATATGCACTACTTACACATGGGTTTTCAAATCACATGATTTTTATTAATTGTAACTTTTCATTCTTTTCTTCCTTCCACCATTATCTTCTCCTTTCCCCATTGCCATTATTGTTTTTATTCATTTTATTCTGTCTTATTTAGTTAGTAAACTCCTCTGGGTCGAGACCCATCTTACATTTTGTGCCATGTATATTTATGGCTCTGTATATGTAAATAATTAGGACTCAGAATGTATGTTGGGCTCACAAATATGTATTTAGCTGCCATTCAGGTATGAGTTCCTTTACTGCATCTTTCAGTCTTTTTGCAACTATGTTAAAATAGTTAATTTATTACTTAACATCCTGTTGCCAAATTGATCGTTTATTCTGATCTTCCTAGTTATTCTCCTTCAAAGCGCTCCGTAAAGCTCTCCTTTTCCAGGATGCCTACAAAAATTTGACATTGTTTAGGCTGCTGGTGTGCTGAGACCATAGCCTACTGTTCAGACCAATATTGTCTAATTATTTCCTTACAGTCCCAGTCTGTATCCATCTGGTGTCTCTTGTTTTGTACTTAGACATGAGCTCTTTGTGGCAAGGACTGTTTGTTTGGTTTGTGTTTGTACAGCATCTAACACAATGGGGTCCTGGTCCGTCACTGGCGCTCCAACTAATAAATATTAATAATTGTACATGTTACACAAATGTTTACTTGAGGACAGGATTTTTACTTGTGTGATGCAGTTGATGATACCATTTTCTCATTAAATAGGAATATTTTAATCCTTTTTTTCCCTTACTTATTCCTGATGTTAAAGAAATTTGATTATTTTAGCCATATCTGTTTAAATGGTATTGTAAAGCTGCTACTAAAACCAGCCCCTGTTTATTAGGAAACTCTGAAATGGTTGCTCTGTCATTCTCATTAAGGTGGAAATTCAAATTGTGTTCAACAATTCAAGTTTCAACAAAATTAAAAGCATCCTCATTCATGGTGACAGAATATGTAAACGTTTTCACTATCCTCCTGCTTATCGGGCCAAATCTTGACATCCTTAAGTAGTTTTTTTGACTCAGTACTTTCACTGGGGAGTTTTAGCGATTGAGTAAAAACTGAGCAAGTATTTCAGGAATTGACCCTAGTACTTTAACTTTCACATGTGTGTGCATATCTTTTATTCTTTGAATGATGGGCTCTATTGTATCCCACTGACGGTAATGCGCAAGTGCCATGCCCATGGAGCTGGAGCTTTTCAAAGTAGTAGTGTCCGTCGGTCTGCGCGTGCGCCCTTGTATCACCTCATGGTTTCACCCGAGGCGATAAAGGGAAGGGCAGACTAACTTCGCTTTCAGTCCCTGCTCAGCGCTGCATGTTCAGATTGGAGCTTCTGCTGTTCTCTCACCCTTGGTGATGCACTTTCCAATCGTTACAGAAAAACTGTTTTTATTCTTGTACATAGTCAGAATTTCTTAGTTTTTGTGGTAGTTTGTGTTTGTAGTAGTTTCTTAGGATTAAGGACTTTGGGACTCTGCTTTGGTGGTTTCCTGCCACCCTCTTGCCCCTTGCCCAGAACCTATGTCTATGTACTGGATTATGCTGTACTTCCTGCCCTCGCTCGTTTTCGATCAGCGATGAGCACCAATGCTGTCTGTACTGCTTGGGGGAAGCCCACGTTGCATCTAGGTGCAGGATTTGCCTCTCCTTCCCTCCACCTTAAGAAGCACCTCATTGAGGTAGCCATGGGGCTGCAGTTGGATCCTGGCCGGGGAACCCTCCCTGTACTCCTGCGCCTCCTACTGCAGACTCCCAGTCCGGTTCAGCTGGTACCAGTGCTATGGATCCTGCACTGGGACCTAGCCATGAGTCACAGAAGCATGGCAGTAAGTCTTCCTCCAGATCCAATAAAGATGCTGCATCGTCCATGAGTTCCAGCCATGGAGGAGCGGTGTGTTCCAGGGCCCACAAGAGCGACAAGAAGCTGCATTGCTTGACGGATGTGCTGGTCCTGGTTCCTGGGCACCATACTCCTCCTGCATCGGTTTCGCCAATGTCTCGTGAATAGTCGGTCCCGAGACAAGTTCCCTTACCAGCTCCGGTTCCATCCGTGGACGGAGTGCCATTGACCCTGGGGAGACACCAGTGTATTCCTGGACCTCATGAACTATTTGACCTGGAAGGGATGTGGTCTCCACGTGCTCTGGCCCCCTCTCCTACATTGGATCTGCTGCCCTCTGGCCACCCTGCGATTGCTAAGCATTTATAAGCCACCGTCCAAACGAAAATGTTATTGCCTGCTGTCTACACAAGTCTACAGAGCTCCCCATTTTACCACCAGCGAGCCTTTGAGCCTCCACAGACGCACCCAAAGGTACAAAGGTCTCATCTGCCTGGTCCACCGGGGCCATCCTCCATGCAGCACACTCTGTCTTCTCATAAGCAATATTTCTGAGTGCATCTAGGGCGCTGTCAGTCACTTTGCACTCTAACACTCTTGCCAGCCACCCTTTTCAGAGGTCATCTCAAATTTTCTGCCAGCATGGAGCATGATAACAATGGACAAGTGGGTTCTGAATGTAATTTGACGTGGCTATAACGCTTGAGTTTATGATGCTACCTCCTCCACATCCCCCACAATGGTCCCATCTCAGGGACCGCTCTCATGACAGTATCCTTGCCATGGAGGTGGACTCCCTACTGCAGAGAGGAACAGTAGAGCCAGTCTCTGCAAACTTTCAGGGCACAAGGTTCTATTCCAATTATATCCTGGTATCCAAGAAGAAGGGAGGATGGAGACCAATTATGGATCTCCGATGCCTCAACTGTTCCATTCGCAAGCCAAAGTTCTGCATGGTCATGCTTGTGGCCATCATTCCCTTGCTAGAAAAAGGCATGTGGCTTACGGCTCTTGATATGCAAGACTCCTGCTTCCACGTCGACATCCACATGACCCACAGATAGTTCCCGAGGTTCACGGTGTGTCCTCGGCACTTCCCATACAGGGTTCTCCCATTCGGACTTACCACTGCTCCAACAATCTTTACATAGGTTTCCGTGATAGAAGCTCACCTTCGACAGCAGGGAATACTCCCCTACCTGGACGCCTGGCTGCTGGCAGCATGGTCCAAAATGGTAGCTCAAGAATCGATTTCCCAGCTCCTTCTACTTCTCTACTGTTTAGGAGTGAGTGTGAAAGTTGAAAAATTGACTTTGCACCCTACGCAGTCCCTGGAGTTCATTGGCGTACCCATCAACCTCCACATGTGCTAATCTGCTGAAGGACAGGTTCCAGACACTACTGGACCTGATCACTTCAGTGACATCCAACCCCTCGGGCTCAGCCAGAACTTATGTCCCCCTCCTGGGTAACATGGCATTGTGTACATATGTCAAAGCCTTCACTCGATTCGTGGCTTCTGCTGTCTACAACTATGGCTGCTCCCCTATGCATCTGTCCATGGACATGCTTACCATTCCACAAGAAGTCATCTTCTCCCTTCAATGGTGGACAGATCCACTCCATGTTTGCTCCAGAATGCCCTTCCTCCCGTCCTCTCCAAGCGTGACGAATATAAAGGATATGTGTCACTTGACGGCTGGGGCGCTCACATGGTAGATTACATGACACAAGGAACTTGGAACACTCGGGAACCCCGGATGCACATCAACACTCTGGAACTTAGGGTGGTACGCAGGGCATGCCATGCATTTTTACTGCCCATCCACTCTTGTCATGTTCTTATGTTAGACATCGCCACTGTAGTTTATTATATAAACAAGCAAGGAGGGACAAGGTGCCCAGCACTGTGTGTGGAAGTGGTACACCTCTGGAAGTGGTGCGATGCACACCATATCCTATTGTCAGTGACCTATCTCCCAGGGAGTCAGAATGTGATTGCCGATGCACTCAGCAGGAATTTCATGACCGACTACGAATGGGAGTTGGGTGACATGGTAATCACGGACATTTCTGGTTGTTGGGGACCCTAGTCAGTGATCTTTTTTCCTCTCATGGCAACAGCAAGTGCATCCAGTTACTCCTGGTGGCATTCTGTGCCAAAAAAATTAAAATTCTGCACACAATATTTTAAAATTCTGCAAATTTTATTTGTCAAAATAACACTACATAATCATGCCAGTTTCAATTATTTTGGTAATTTAATTCAAAATACCTGTCAGCAAGTATGTCTGTAACAATACAGACACACACGCGAAAATTCCCCTAGGAGTAGAGTTAAAGAAACCCCTATGGCAGCCCAGTTACTGTTTCTCTCTCCCTCCCCCCAACCCCGAGCCCAGGGATCCAGAGGAAGAAACAGCCTGATGCTTGGGTAACAGGCTTGTATGGAGTTTCCTGCACGCCACCCTTTCCTTCCGTTAGGGCATGCTGGGGACTACGGCTGCCAGGACCCCTCTAGCTCCCTCTCTGTCCCCCCAGCAATGTCTTCTATGTGGGAGTTGCGCTCTGCTGGGTCCAGTGGCCCCTATTGGCGGCTAGCAACAGTGCAGCACATTTCTGTGGGGGAAAGAAAATTCTGCACGCATGATAATTTCTGCAAAATTCTGCATTGCGCAGGGGTGCAGAATTCCCCCAGGAGTATACATTCTGTTCTGCCTGAGGGGACAGAGCCTGCCCCATTCCTACCTCCTCAGAAACACCCCAAAGCCCTGCCCATCCACGCCGAGTGTGCCACAATAGCGAGCAAGAGGGACCGAGTGCTACTCTCACACACACGACTGCCCATCCCCTCCCCACTCCCTGGCAGTGATTTTACGTTTCTGCCAGCTGCTCCGGGCGCCCAAACCGACTTGCCTGTGCTTCCAGGGAGGGGCACGTGACTGCTCTTGCGGCTTCCCTTTGCTTTCCCATCAGAAGCCATTTTTCTGCGGGGAAACAAAGAAATCTGCGGGGAACATGAATTCTGTGCACGCACAGTGATGTAAAATTCCCCCAGGAATAATCAAGTACTGTTCCAGGGGAGGGCTCGGTGACAATTCACAGGGCAACGCCATGGTTGTCGACTGGTCAGATCGAATCATTTACGCCTTCCCTCCCCAACCGCTCCTGCCCTATGTCCTTCACAAATTCTGACGGGAGAGAGTGACGGCCATCTCGATCACCCTATTCTGGCCTTGCCAGTTCTGGTTTCCAACTCTTCTCTGCATGTCAACCCATCCTCCACTCCCGCTTCCGACGTTCCCAGAATTGCTCACATAACACAACGGCAGGTTCAGGCACCCTGATCCACGGACACTTCATTTGGGGGCTTGGTTTTTGGATGGACACCTCCACTGGCACGGTAATGTTCGTTGGCAATGGGAAATGTCCTCTCAAGTAGCAGGAAGGACTCCATGAGATAATCCTACCAAGCCAAATGGATATGTTTCACTTCCTGGGCCCAGCAGAAAGGTCTTGCTTCTGAGGTTGTGGGTATCCTGATGGTCTTAGACTATTTACTGTTTCTGATGGCCTCAGGGCTCGCTCTCAGCTCCATCAAAGTGCATGAATTGGCTATCAGTGCTTTCCATCCTCCTGTGGAGGGGCATTCGGTTTTCACTCACCCTTTGACTGCCTGATTCTGGGAAGGCCTTGTATGCAAATACCCTCCTGTTCAGCCTATTGTTCTTCAGTGGGATCTCAGCCTAGTCCTTATGGCATTGATGAACTTGCCCTTTGAAACTCTGGCCTCTTGCTCCCTTTCTCTTCTTTCCATGAAGGTCGCTATTACCTCTGCAGGAAGGATTGGTGAACTGGGGCCATGATTGCAAATCCTCCTTTTACTATCTTCCATAAGGACAAAGTCTCACTGCACTTACATCCCATATTTCTACTGAAAGTGGTTTTCTGCTTCCACCTTGACCAACCCATACATTTGCCCACCTTCCTTCCCAAACTGCACACCTCAAAGGAGGAACAGCAGCTTCACTCCCTCGATATACATAGGGCCCTGGCCCTTTACGTACAAAGGACAAGACCATTCTGGAAGTCTCCTAAACTATTTGTTTCCATAGCAGAGAGAATTCAGGGGCAGGCCGCCTTCACCCAGCGAGTCTCGGAGCGGACTCCACAGTGCATTATGCTCTGTAATCACTTGTCATGGCAGTCCCTATCAGGTGGGATATGGGCCCATTCCATGAGAGCACAAGCATCAACTATGGCCCTGGTCCATGATGTGCCCCTTATGGACATATATAAGCCAGCCACATGCAGTTCAGTACACGCCTTTTTTTCTCACTATGCCCTGGTGCAAGACTCTGCGATGGTTGCCTTGTTTGGTACATCGGTCCTCCATTCTACGGTTCCGTCATCTTTGTCGCACCCTCCTCCTGTCTAGGTACTGCTTGTTAATCATCCTCCGTGGAATACAGTTGGGACCATCACTCAAAGAGGAGGTGGTTATTTACCTGTATTCCAATCCCATCTTCCTTCACCTTTGCTGTGGATTTGGTAGATTAGTTGTGGAGACAAGCTGAAGGCGTGGTCGGTCCGCCATGCCCTTTATTGCCTCTGGTGAAACCATGAAGTGGTACCAGGATGCATGTGTGGACTGATGGACTCTACCACTTTGAGAAGCTCCTGCTCCAGGTGCATGGCATATGCACATAACTCTCAGTAGAATATAGATAGGGACCACGCATCTCAAAGAACCTCCTGTTACAGGTAAGTAACCTCCTCTTCACTTTTGCTTTCTTTTTAATTTGCTCTATTTATGACTGTGACTGGCGCCTTGCCACACCATTTGGCACTTTCAGTACTCTGTGACCTTTGCCAGCCCCATTTCATCACTGTTTAGATGGTGATTCCACTGGCAGGGTCTTTGCTTTTGACAGAGCCTAAGCCATTATTTCACTCCAGCTTCTGCCTGCTATAAGGTCAGAAGTCAGATTCTTTCTGATATTCACAAATAATGACTATCTGCCTTAGCAGATGTCATCTCCAATTCACATTGTCATAATTATAAGTAAATTTTACTAGAGAGGTTGAAGAAGAAATTATGAACAAAATATATGTTAAGCAGCATATAACAGAGTGAGACAAACTATTCATTGTGGAAAGTCGGCAGTAGATCGGCTCTAAGCTTGGTTACACTGTTTGCTGGTTTTCCTGCAGGTGGCCTCACTATGTTCCCAGTCAGGGGCTGCACTGACCAATGCAGCTTGGAAAGTGAAACAACCTTCTTATAGCAGCATGTGTTAGAGCACTCATGTGCCCATTCTGTGTTCCCACGCGTACCAAAGCAAGGCTACAAAAGGGGAGGAATGGTTCTCTCTGCCACCTGCGTTCCTTTCAGTCTTAACAGCAGATAGATGTGAACCTTTTTGGATCCTTCAGACCTGGATCCTTCATTTATAGTGCTTTATAGTAATTTAATGGTACACACTTTAGGGGCAATTAGAAGAAAATTTCTATGGCATTCACACTTAGTAAAACTATCAGTATTTAAAATAAATGCTTATAGAACAATTTTCCAGCTCTGGAAGAACTCAATGAAAGTTCTTTCAAGGTGAATTTATCTATTATCTCTCTTCCCTTCCTATAAGACAGATTTTTTTCCCTTTGCCTTTTGTATTACAAGATATAATTGAATCATATTGCTAAGGAAGTAATTAAGGACCTGATTCAGAGGTCAATGAAGTCAGTGGAAAGATTCCCATTGACTTCAGGGGCCTTTGGGTCAGGCCCTGAGAGGTTACCAGGAAGCTGCTTTTTGTTAAAATTTTCAGCAGATGCAGTATCAATGTTAATATTAATTTTACTTTTAAAGATTATGCTTTTTAAATTGCCAATGAAATTCCAGAAATTCACTATGTTGTGCTTTATTGTAGGTGGTCTCATGGGACCTGTGAGAATGATTTCATCTGGGCACGAACTAACAACTGATTATGATGAAAAAACACTTCATGAATTGGGCTTTAAGGATATGCAGGTATTATCAGTGTAAAAATAAGACAAATATAAAAAGATCATTTGGTATGCTGCTTTTGTCATGTGATGACCAGTAAGTGTATTAGGTGGTAAAATGTAAAATTCTCTTTGGCAACATCTGACTGTTTCCTAAAACCATTGTATTGTTTTCTGCTGTATAGCATACATCCCCTTTACACCCAAGATAAAATTACAGTTAGTTCCTATTAATATACATTTACATTCTGCTGCTCTATGGCCTTACTGTTGTAAAAAGTAGTCCTGGTTTAAAAAGCCACATTCTGGGTGTATTAGTGGATGTGAAGTAGTACATGCTGAAGGATCAAAGTAAAATTTGGAACCATTTATTTTTTGTCGAAAAAAGCAGGGGCCGGTGAAAACAACATCAAGATTTTGGCCAAATGGTCACAACTGTTTGATTTTTATGAACAGGATAGCATCTCAAAGCATTTTGTCATGAGAGCAGGGAAAAGAGGGAAGGCGACAGCCATTGAAGCTGTCAAGAGCCTCCTTTCTCCCTTTTGATGCTCAAATCCATAGCATCCTGTAAATGAACTCATAAAAGTCTAGAATCCCTATCACATCTTTATTTATTCTAAGGCCTATCAAGGCTTGCAGCCCAGATCAGCCTACTGCCCAGGACATGAGCAAGCTTCCTTAGAGTGTGAATCCAGGCCCAATGCCTAAGAAAGATAGGAATGTCTACTTTGCAGGAAGGGAGGATTAACCTTACAACCACTGCACATTGGAGGACCTGACCTTGCACAACCCCTCCCTTTGTCACTCCTCCCTGCCAAAGAAAAAGACAACTTTAGAGGATCTGAGCACCTAAATTTAACACACGTTTGAATTAATTACTTTTTAATTAATCACTCTGCTGCTGCCACCTCTCATACTTACCATGTTAGGCGAAATCAAAGTAATCTCCAGTGCTGCCCAATGTATGTCATTTTTGAATTGTGACATTCTGTTGAAACATAGTTAAAGGATCAACAGTGAAGATACTAATGTATCTTCCAAAACCATGTTCTTAAGTCTATTCTTATTTATAAGCTGTCTCTGGTTTTAAAAATGGTCATTGTAGTTGTGTTGTTAAAATAGTCTCTATGTCCTCCTCCCCCCCTTGTTTCTAGATGGTGTTTGTATCCTTGGGTGCACCACGGAGGGAGCGAAAAGGTGAAGGTGTTCAGCTTCCAGCATCTTGCCTACCTCCTCCTCAGAAGGACAACATTCCAATGCTTTTACTTTTGCAAGAACCTCATCTTACCACCCTTTTTGATTTGTTAGAGATGCTTGCATCTTTTAAACCTCCTTCTGGTGAAATGGCTATGGAAGATAGTGAGGTAATTTAGTGATCTTTGATTAAGATGACTGAATATGTCTAGTTTAATTTCTGTCCAATCTGTCTACTTCTGATGGCCCCTCACCATGGTATCCAAACATCAGATACAGCTAATATTTCTATCTGTATATTTAATTTCATCATATCTATAGATGTAACTATATAAGCTTTTTATAATCAAAATGGTATGATATTATTTACTAGTTACTCTAAAAAATGTGTTGCTCTGGAAAGGATATGTACTATTGAAAACATGTATGGTGATTAGTAAGGGGATTTGTCTTGAAAAAATATTTTTAAAGGTATATTGTAAAACTCAGTGACGCATATTCATCTCTCGTATAACTCCATATAAACCAATGGGATTTACACTGGGAATTTATCAGAATCAGTAGTTGTGTATTTAAATCCAGGATTTATTTACACTGAATCTTTTGCATGTCTTTATAGTATAGTGCATAAAGTAACTTAATTTCCTTCTGTTTCAGTGAGACCTAAACTATCATGCTGTATTTATAGATTTATTTAACAAACTTTAATTTGAGAATGAATTGCTTTTGTTTAAAATATAAATAAATAAAGAAACTTCAAACCCTAAAATGTCAGTGAGGTTGCTTTTCTTAAGAAACTATTAATAGTAATAGATTTTTTTGTCTGTGTTAGAGTGCAAGATGTGAAGAACTCCACCTTCATGCAGAAAACCTGTCCAGGCGTGTCTGGGAACTGTTAATGCTTCTACCTACATGTCCTAACATGTTACAGGCATTCCAAAATATTTCAGATGAACAGGTCAGCCAACAGTGTTTGTTTTAAATATATATAATCTGCAATTCAGTTACACTTCTTACAGTGAAATTTTTACAATTTACCCAAAATTGAATAATGATTGATCCAACAGAGTTAAGTAAAAAATAACTGATTTCTGCAAGGGGGACATTGTCTTGAATAAAAGACAGAACAGTTTCAATCATAATACATCAGGACAGCTCATAGAGACGTATATATTCTCTGGCTTTGTATTGGGTATAGTGAGAAAATAAAAAAAAAGAGGGGACCATTTTCACCTATTCTTCTCTTACTTTGTTGAAATAAAAATCAAAAGAAGCCTGTAGCTTTTCTAATTTAGTTTCCTGATTTGTGTCTTTTAAGGTAATGGGTTTTGTTTTTGTAAACAAGAATTAAATAAGTAAAATGATTAGTGAATGTTATCTCTAGTGACTTTACTGGGTCATGTTGAAATTAAATCTCATACATCTTCAGTTGTACAAAGCAAGTTGAAGCAATTTATTTCTTATTTTCAAGTCTTCTTTGGGTTTCATTTTAGAAGTAAATATCCTTAGATATACTTGATCCTAAAGCAATATTCTTGAACTCTAACCTACAGATTTTATGTGGCTTTAAAACTGAATCGTATGTTATTATTTGCCTTTTAGTATGCCTTGTTTTAAATCCCTCACTCCACCTTTCATAATTATAAAATACAATAGCAACAACCCACTGTTTTGGGTGTGCTTAGGTTTGGTTAAATTTAAAACTTGCATTAATTGAAGTGTGTATTATTTTGGTAATAATTTTGAATGGGAGAGAATTTAGAATTTTATATATTGCTATAACCAGGAGGATGTTGGGTAACGTGGTTCAATTTCAGTTATACTTTTTTTTGGGTAAATGTTATTGGGATAATTATCTTGAATAAGTATCTTGAATTCTGAAGTATTTCTGAGCATTTTTAATGTAAAAAGAGCAAATGTGTGAATTTTAAGCAACTTTCCAATATGAACCAACCACATGTAAGTACACTGTTTAGTGTCTATAGTGATATGTTTTCTGAGGCTTCAGAGATGATTGCTAATGAAAATAAAATGTTGGGTCATCATTTCAATACCCATTAATGGGCAGTAAAAAGTTAAGGTATGTGAGGGTCCCCCCTAATTGTATCTGACTGAGGAAGTTGTGAATAAGAGTAGTGGAAGATCTCTCTTTAATTGTGATTGAATGTACCTGAGGAAAATAAAACACTAAGAATAAAATGAATTTACATGAAAGAATTGTAAGAGACAAAACTACTGGGATTTTTGCCAGCAAAAATGTATTTGGCTAAATGGAAGAATTTCCTTACTTTGCCAGCAATCCTCTTGTAACTCTTTGTGTCAGCAAGTAAGTAGATGTTAAGGGCAAAGAGAGAAGCTGGCTGCAGGGGTCAAAATTTTTTATTTTCCCTGGATAAAATTAGTTTGACAGATTATTTTATTCTTTGATTAGGTTGGATTAAGTAGTGGGGTCTGATTCTGCTTTCCTGTTTGAATTTTTGATGCTCTTTTAATGTAACAATCATGTTTTGAAACTTAGGAATCTAGCATATTGAATACGTGGCGGGAAGGATGGGCAGGAAAGAATAGGTTATCCATTCTCTGCTGTGCTAACCAGCAGTCATCATGCCCTTTACAAATTTTTAAATGGCACTGCAGAGGCTCTCCCAAGATTTAGTGAAGGCAGGGAGAGGGAAAGCTGTCATATAATCCCAATGTATACATGTTTAAAATATTTTAAAAATATAACTTAAATTGTGGTTTAGATATGATAGATTTTGTAACTGTGCAAGCTAGAACTAGGATCTGTTTTGCTCATGCTCACAGCTTTCTGGATAATGTTTCATTTAGGCTAAAATTTTGCATGCATAGTTTCAGTCCAGAGGTGACTTTTTTTGGAAAATGAACAAAATCTGTTCATTTATTTTATAGTCATTAAAATATGAAAAAATATATTTTTTACCTTCAAAGTACATCTTAAGGTACTTTTTTGCTCACACCTAACTAAGTAAAGGTTGAACTTTATCATTTGGAATTGCAGGTTGGCATTTCTCATTGAAGTTAAAATGTTTTAAAAATTGTTGTTGTGCATGTTCTGTGGTAACTTTTAATAATATTAAGTTAATTGGGATTCCTACTGTACGTATATTATTCAGATTGAGAGTCTGTAAATTACATCAGATACATTTTAATTTTTTTCATGGATGTTGTAACAATAAATATTCATTTAAAGATATGTAATATGTAAAAACCAAATTACTTGCCATTGTCTCTTCAAAAATGTAATTACTTTTGCCTCTATGGTCAGGTCAGCATTGGATTTAATTTTCTTAACTTTTTTATAAGGGTAATGATGGATTTAGTTGGAAGGATCTCCTGCGAATAAAAAGTGCCCATAAACTTTTGTATGCACTAGAAATCATTGAAGCTTTGGGCAAGCCTAACAGAAGAATAAGGCGAGAGTCTACGGTAATATAACTTCTTATGTAGTTTCTAAATCCAAATTCTTATGGGTGAAATATTTATTACTTTAAATTCTAGCATTGATATAATAATTTATTTTTCTGTTTATCCTCAGGGAAGTTATAGTGACCTTTATCCAGACTCTGATGATTCGAGTGAAGATCAAATAGAAAATAGTAAAAACACCTGGAGCTGCAAGGTTTGATTTACTTAAGTATTTTGTAATATGTAGTGTAGATTTTTCAAAATGACATAAAATGAAAGTTCTTTTCTTTTAAGATAGTATAAGCTTTTAATATTTTGTTTCACTCCTTGGAGTCTCTTGATTTCAAGTTCATATTATTAGCACATAATACTTTTTGCATTAGGATACTGTCAGGAAATCCCAATTCCTGGGCCTAAATGATTAATGAAAAACAAAATTATTGTCTAACTTCAGTGTTTTTTGCCAAAGTCAAGCCTCTCAGTTCATTATATTTTTATACAAATTTTTCTCATGTCCTTCAAAAAATAAGTAACTGCATAGTTTATCAATGTTTTATTTCTGATTTTAATTGTGTATCTTGTAACTGAGACAAGGAGTTTAAAATACATTATGTACCTGATTTTTCTTACATTATCGTAATTTACTTACAGTTTGTTGCTGCTGGAGGGCTTCAACAATTGTTAGAAATTTTTAATTCGGGAATTCTAGAGCCTAAAGAGCAGGAACCATGGACTGTGGTAGGTGACAAGTCAGTGTTTTAACCAGCTATAAGGTAGCTATCCCATTTGAGTGCTTCCATTGCTAGCAGCCTTTGTTATATTTACTTGCACCTTTTCTGTAGAAAAAGAGAAGAAATGAACAATATAAAATGAACAATGAAAGGTATTGCTCATAAGCCAATTATTGTGCATTGAAACTAGTTTATTGAGTGCTTCCATCTGTAATGGATACAAACCAGCTGCTAAATTGATGCCAATAAACACTAACAATATAGTATTCTTTTTGGGGGAAATGTAAATTGTTGGATAATTGCAGTTTTAATTTCCCTTTTAAAAACATTACTACTTTTATCATTCTGACTTTTTGCTATTTTGTGACCACACTTTTATATCTTTTCTGTATGTTATTTTATTTGTTATTTTTTCTGTAGTCCTAAGAAAAAATGTGCTGGTTTGTATAACTAAAAAATAATACACCCTAACCCCCAGATTGGAAACTATTTTCTGGAGTAAGGTACTGGATTCATGCATGCAGAGCTTTGCATCTGCACAGACCTGATTGTGGGATCAGAGCTTAAGTTTGCAATAACATGGTCAGAATATTGGAAAACAAATATATATTTAAAAGGGAGGTTGATGGGTGGTTTCAAGGGGAAACCTGTACTTCTTAACCTGACTTTAAAGCAGTAGTGTGTTTATTTCTTGGTACATAACCCATTGTTGGCATTGAGAGAAATCACTACCACTACAGTCAAGGGGTTAATAAGGAAATTCCCTAACAGTGCACATTGGTGTTAGTTTTCATATATTTTGTTCATTCATTTCATTTTGTTTCCGTTTTCACTAGAAAGTTTAGTAGCGATTGGATGTCTAACATAGTGAATGCCAGAGAAAATGAGGTAGGATCTGAGGCTAAAATAGGGAAAGAACAAGTTAAAAATTACTTAGATAGGTTAGATATCTTCATGTCACCAGAGCCTGATGAAATACATCCTAGAATACTCAGACTGAGGAGATGTCTGAGCCATTAGTGATTATCTCTGAAAACTCATGGAAGATGGGAAAGATTCCAGAGGACTGGAAAAGGGCAAATATAAAGCCAATCTATAAAAAGAGGTATAAGTACAACCTTGGGGAATTACAGACCAGTCAGTTTAACTTCAGTACCTGGAAAGATAATGAAGCAAATAATTAAGCAATCAATTTGCAAACTCCTGGAAGTTAATAAGGTGATAAGTAACAATCAGCATGGATTTGTGGATAGAGAGGAAGCAGTAGATACTGTCTATTTTGAGTATCGGGGGTAGCCATGTTTTGTTTATTGCTCTTGACCTGTCCATGACTTTTACTAAAAATAGCCATGACAAAATCTTAGCCTTAATCATAAGGTAAATATGAATCAACAGTGTAACGCTGTTGCAAAAAAAAGCAAACATCATTCTGGGATGTCTTAGCAGGAGTGTTTTAAACAAGACACAAGAAGCAATTCTGCCCCTCTACTTTATTCTGATAAGGCCTCAGCTGGAGTATTGTGTTGAGTTCCAGGAAAGATGTGGACAGATTGGAGAAAGTCCAGAGAAGAGCAACAAAAATGAATAAAGGCCTAGAAAACATGCCCCATGAGGGAAGACTGAAAAAAATGGGTTTCTTTAGTCTGGAGAAGAGAAGACTGAAGGGGGGCAGGGGGGACGGACATCATAACAGTCTACAAGTACATAAAAGGTTGTTACAAGGAGGAGGGAGAAAAATTGTTCTTGTTAACCTCTGAGGATAGGGCAGGAAGCAGTGGGCTTAAATTGCAGTAAGGGAGGTTTAGGTTGGACATTAGGAAAAACTTCCCAAATTTCATGGT
This sequence comes from Terrapene triunguis, assembly GCF_002925995.2. NCBI lineage: Eukaryota > Metazoa > Chordata > Testudines > Emydidae > Terrapene > Terrapene triunguis. The sequence goes on from NW_020664483.1 coordinate 18,872,348, forward strand.
AGTTAAGCATTGGAATAAATTGTCTAGGGCAGGGATCAGCAACTTTTGGCACGTGGCCCGGTTTGTTTACCTGCCGCTTCCGCAGGTTCGGCCGATCGTGGCTCCCACTGGCTGTGGTTCGCTGCTCCAGGCCAATGGGGGCTCCGGGAAGCGGCGGCCAGCACATCCCTCAGCCCGCGCCGTTTCCCACAGCCCCCATTGGCCTGGAGCGGTGAACTGCGGCCAATGGGAGCCACGATTGCCCAAACCTGCGGACACGGCAGGTAAACAAACCGGCCCGGTCCGCCAGGGCGCTTACCCTGGTGGGCCGCGTGCCAAAGGTTGCCAATCCCTGGTCTAGGGAGATTGTGGAATCTCCGTCACTGGAGGTTTTTAAGAATAGGTTTAAACACCTGTCAGAGATGAGCTAATGCTTAGTCCTGGCTTGAGTGCGAGGTCCTTTCCAGTCCTGTGATTCTATGAAATTATGTATCTTATCACTATTCATCTATCAATGAATGTGAGATAAACTCTCCTTATGTTGGATATTACTTTGCAGTGTGGATTTCTTTTCGTTTGTGTTTGTTAGACTGAGTTTGTTTTAGCTGTTTGTTTTCAATGTCAGCATTTTGTCATGTAATAAATATAAAGTGTCATGGCTTGTGTATGTTTCAGTGTTTAGGATATTTAAAGTATCCCATACTGAAAAAAACAATCTTTATTTTTTATGGAAGGAGAATAATATTTTTGAGCTTTGTTTTTTCAGTTTTTTCTCTTTTGAATCTGTATAAATACTTGTGATATACACTTCTCTAGCTCTCTCATGATGCTTGGCATCTGTTGGTGCTCTTTCTGGAGCAGGGTCAGGAGAAGGGAGATACTCTATATTTCTCTCCATTCCCAGCATAAGCCGAAGATTCTATTAGTGCCTTAGTTGATCTTGCATTTAGGTTTGCAAGAGGAGGAGTAGTAAAGTGCAACTAAGGCACTGATCGTGCAAATAAATATTCTAGTGTAGACTCCTGCATCTGGGTAAAGTCTTAGAGATTTCAATGGGATTCTGAATGGGTATAGAGAGCTATGCTAGTATATCGGTTTGTATGATCTGGGCCTATGATTGTGTTAGTTTTGCTTGTATGATACAACTCCTGCTGGTTGTGCTGGGCAAATGTACATGCACGAGTAATAGTACATATGAGATCCTTGGAGATCAAGTCCCAGAAGGAAATAGGAGGAAAGAAAAATCAGAAACTACTGAGTGAATGAGAGGTTTTCATCTCTTTGTGACATTACAATACAAAATGGTATTTTTAATATACACATCTACCTCTATATAACGCTGTCCTCGGGAGCCAAAAAATCTTACCGCGTTATAGGTGAAACTGCGTTATATCGAACTTGCTTTGATCCACCGGAGTGCGCAGCCCCGCCCCCCCGGAGCACTGCTTTACCGCGTTATATCCGAATTCATGTAATATCGGGTCGCGTTATATCAGGGTAGAGGTGTAGTTTGTCTCTATATAAGTAATTGTGTTTAATTTAAAAGAGTAACAAACCATGTTAAATATTGCTTTCCAAGTTAAATGTAAGTGCCAGAAAATGCTGTAGATTGTAAAACTGAATCTTCTACACAGAATATCATAGCATCTTTTAACTGTACCCGTAATTTGGACTAGTTCTTGAAAATACTCTCTTTGTAAGAAATAAAAGATTTTAATACCAGCCCCAGACTCTAGTAGTGTAGAGTAGTAGACTTGTCTAGTACAAGTCTTGTTAGCTCTTGCCAATTAGTGCTTTAGTTGTTAGCTTTGTAGGACATTTAAGTTTTGTGTTTCAAGTTCCAAAATAGACAAAGAATTACTAGAATTTGTGAAAAAGGAAAATTGCATTTTCTTCTTATCCACAGTGGCAGCTAGACTGTCTTGCTTGCTTGCTGAAGTTGATATGCCAGTTTGCAGTAGATCCCTCAGATTTGGATTTAGCTTATCATGATGTCTTTGCCTGGTCTGGTGTAGCAGAGAGTCACAGGAAAAGAACTTGGCCAGGCAAATCGAGGAAGACTGCAGGAGATCATGTAAAGGGCCTTCATATACCTCGTCTCACAGAGGTAAGAAACAAAGTATATATACGTACAAACACCCACATGTTTTCTTTTATCAGTCAAAGGGGGATATGAAGTATAAACTATTATTACTTTTTAATAATATGAGGAAATAGTGTAGTGAAAAACAATTATTAAAAAATTAATCTAAACGCTAGAGGTGACATATCAGGAAATAAAATAATTAAATAAAATTAGATTAAAGATGTGCAGTTTTAAAAAGCTAGAAGTCCAGGTTTATGTGCAGAATGTCCCAAAGAGCCACAGTAAATGGGTATTTCTGATGATTACTTTTTATGTTTTGTTTCAAGTATCAGAGGGGTAGCCGCGTTAGTCTGTGTCCACAAAAACAACGAGGAGTCTGGTAGCACCTTAAAGACTAACAGATATATTTGGGCATAAGCTTTCGGAGGTAAAGAACCCACTTCTTCAGATGCATGTTAAGGTGCCACCGGACTCCTTGTTGTTTTTATCTTTTGTTTCCTCCCATCAATTCGTACTTTTGAAGATGGCCCATCATGCATTGTGCTGGCACCATCACACCCAGTGTTGAACAGTGCTAGAACCTACCTGTTAAGTCCCTATTATTCTTCCACCCCCAACAGTAACATATTTTTTTAAGCTTGGTTTTCATATTTTATTTTTCATGCTAAAGAGGACAACATATTAATATTAATAACGTTAAAAACAGTGAACTGTTGGAAGGGCAAGGACTTACTGTGACCTCACAAGCAGGTTCTAGCATTGTTTGGTGACAATCATGTCCACTACCAGTGGATTGTTACTGGGCTGTGAAACTACTACTGGGGTGATTGTCATCAGTGGGTATTACACCAAGTAAAAAAAGCAGTTGCAGAGGAACTGCTTTTCACAAAACCAAAAATGCAACAAAACAAAAAATAAGAACAAAAGAACAGCCATACTGGATCAGACCAAAGATCCATCTAGCCCACCGTCCTGTCTTCTGACAGTGTCCAATGCCATGTGCTTCAGAGGGAATGAACAGACCAGGTAATTGTTAAGTGATCCATGCCCTGTCGCCCATTCCTAGCTTCTGGCGAACAAAGGCTAGGGACACCATTGCTGCCCATCCTGGCTAATAGCCATTGATGGACCTATCCTCCATTAATTTATGTAGTTCTTTTTGAACCCTGTTATAGTCTTGGCCTTCACAACATCCTCTGGCAGAGAGTTCCACAGGTTGACTATGCGGTGTGTGAAGGAATACTTCCTTTTATTTGTTTTAAACCTGCTGCCTATTAATTTCAATGTGGTGACCCCTAGTTCTTGTGTTATGAGAAGGAGTAAATAACACATCCTTATTTACTTTCTCGACACTAGTCATGATTTTATAGACCTCTATCATAGCCCCCCCCCTCGTTTCTTTTCCAAGCTGAAAAGTCCCAGTGTTATTAATTTCTCCCCATATGGAAGCTGTTCCATACCCCTAATCATTTTTGTTGCCCTTTCTGTACCTTTTCTAATTCCAATATATCTTTTTTGAGATGGGGCAACCACATCTGCATGCAGTATTCAAGCTGTGGGCATACCATGGATTTATATACAGGCAATATGATATTTTCTGTGTTATTATTTATCCCTTTCTTAATGATTCCCAACATTCTATTGGCTTTTTTGACTGCCGCTGCACATTGAGTGGATGTTTTCAGAGAACTATCCACAATGACCCCAAGATCTCTTTTCTTCAGTGGTAACAGCTAATTTAGACCCCATTATTTTATATGTATAGTTGGGATTCTGTTTTCCAATGTGCATTACTTGTCATTTATCAACATTGAATTTCATCTGCAATTTTGATTCCCAGTAACCCAGTTCTGTGAGATTCCTTTGTAACTCCTTTGTAACTCATCTCAGTCTGCTTTGGACTTAACTATCTTGAGTAGTTTTGTATCCTCACTGTTTACCCCCTTTTCCAGATCATTTATGAATATGTTGAACAGCACTGGTCCCAGTACAGACCTCTGGCGGACACCCCTATTTACCTCTCTCCATTCTGAAAACTGACAATTTATTCCAATATTTGTTTCCGATCTTTTAAGTATTTATTCATCCATGGGAGGATCTTCCCTCTTATCCCTGCAGAGCTTACTTTGCTTAAGAGCCTTTGGAGGAACCTTGTCCAAAGGCTTTCTGAAAATCTAAACATCAGAAATATACTTACATTTCCATTCTCACTGTTGGTTTGGGGGATTCAGCACATAATCTTTAAGTAGTTGTAGTATTTTTCAAAATAGTTTCACCTTTTGGATAAGATCTCAGTTTTCCAAAATCTCAGGTCCTGTTGGGTTTTTTTATTTTATTTTTTAACATGACTTAGGAACCAACTCCTTCAAATTTCTTCAAGTATGTAAAATGATTTTGTATAAAGTGAAGACAATGTCCAAACTACGCTTTATTTTACAGAAGAGTTTAATTATCCAAAGAGTAAAAATGAGTCAGAAAAAATTCTCAGCTGTCAAAATCAGTATTTCCTTTTTTAAACATCAGGCAACTCAAAAAGAGTTAAATAGACTTCTATAGTCAATTTAAAAAAAGACTAATGGACTGAGAACAAGCAAGAATTTTTTACCTCAAGTTATCTCTTAAAAGCAACTGAAAATAGGGTTTTAGAATGGAAGTAAGACCTCAATAATTTTAACCATAATTTAATACTAGAGTGACTTCATAATATTAAACATATTTATTCTGTAGTTGTAAAACTCTGGTGAGCGAGGTAAATTTCTTCCATATGCTTTTCATCACTCTTGGCTGTTCATAACAAACTCTGTCCTCCCCATTACCTCCCCGGGTGCATACAGGCACACCTGAAACTTGGCCAATATCATTCGGGCCTCAAATGGCTAGAGAGAGACTCACTGAGGATAAATTGCTGTTGAGCGTGTGAGCCATTCTTACCATATAGGTGCTGAGTTTACTGTCTGCACATCTGGGGAACGATAGACTAGAATTATGAATTGTAGCCAGATATCCTGTTTGGTATTGTTAAACATTGTTTGCAAGACCAGCACATCACACTTCTGGGAGAGTTAAGTCTTAGGCAAAATAGAATTTGAGACTGTAGCAACCTGTATAGCATAGACTACTTTAAAATTTTATTAAGGTTTTATTATTTGATTTATTAATGCTGTTAGTCATAAATGTTTTATCTTTGTCATAATCATCATTGACAGGTGTTTTTGTCATCTAATGTACCTGTTACTTGGTTGTTCCAGAAGAGTCTCTCCAGATTTTCTTTCGGTGGAATGGGGGGGGAAGGTTTCTAGCCCTCATAGCTGAGAAGGAAACCACAATTACATTCTGTTCATGTTTTCAAGGTTTTATTCACGACAATGATGGCTAGAAACATAGATTTGTTATTAATGCAAGATTAGATAATGGATTATCTAGTCACTATCATAGTATGTTATTTTTGTAACTTCAGGTCTCTCTAGCTTCCATTGGTGAACCTAGGATTAGTTTGACAAATTTTAAAAATAACTTTTAAATTTGATTATTTTAATCCCCACTATATAGTCTATGACTAAGGTAAAGATGAGGTAATGAATGAAAATAGCCTTAAATGGAACATACATTTATTGAGTTAGAGGAATCCATGGAAATATCAGAAAACCAAGTCTCAACTTGAATAATTTTAAAAAGTTTCTGTTGCAAAAGATATAGAATTAATGCAAGAATTACACAGAAAACTCAAATATTCCTTGAAAAGTTTTACTGTCAAATTTGGTGTCTGAAAAAAGTCAAAAAGTGTAAAATATAGGGATTTTGGTCCTGCTATAAGCAGGGCCGGTGCAACCCATTAGGCGAGCTAGGCGGTCGCGTAGGGCGCTAGCATTTCGGGGGCGGCATTTCGGGTCCTTCGGCGGCGACCGCGGCGGCCGGATCTTCGGCCGCCCTGGTTGTCGGCATTTAGGTGGAGGGAGCTGGGGCAGGGGAGCATGGGGAGGGCCGCCTGCAGCAAGTAAGGGGGGGGGGCACGCAGGGGAACCACTCCCCGCCCCAGCTCACCTCTGCTCCGCCTCCTCCCCTGAGCATGCCGCCCCGCTCTGCTTCTCTCCCTCCCAGGCTTGTGACGCCAAACAGCTGATTGGTGCCACAAGCCTGGGAGGCAGGAGAAGTGGAGCGGCGACGGCGTGCTCGGGGAGGAGGCGGAGCAGATGTGAGCTGGGGCGGGGAGCTGCCGCACGGCTCCCTGGGCACGGCTACCTGGGGATCTGCCACGGGGGGGAGGGGCGCTGCCGTGGGGAGGGGGCTCAGGGCGGGGGGGGGGAGCTGCTGCAGTGGGGGCCGCCTTAGGGTGGAGAACTGCCACAGGTCGTGGGGGGTGGGCGCAAGGTGGAAGTTTCGCCTAGGGCACGAAACATCCTTGCACCCTCCCTGGCTATAAGTGAGAATTATAATGCAAAACTGTTTAACTACCAATGTCTCTTGTATAGTCACTCTCACCCACACAGTTTTTGGTTTGTTTTAAAATTGACATAATGTGTATAATCTAACCCCATTGTTATATTAACTTTTTTCTTTTAACTTCAATTTTTAAAGGTATTCCTTGTACTTGTCCAGGGAACAAGTTTGATTCAGCGACTTATGTCAGTTGCTTATACGTATGACAACTTGGCACCTAGGTACAATAACTTTTTATTTATATAGTACGGTTTAAAAAATGTATGCATTTTCATGATAGCTTTAAACTTAAATCTATGGTTTTTCAAAGGTCAAAAATGAATAAAAGGTATGAAAAAAACTAAACTATGGTTGTATACTTCCTCATTAATTTAGTCAAGCGGTTCTCTAACTTATTTCACATGATGGACCACAGTATGATCCTTTCATGAACCATCTCACCTCCCAAAGCCACTTCCATACCCTCTCTGCAGCAGGTCTTGATTACAGGACAGTATGAAGGAGAAAAGATTAAAATAAATTTGCTTGAATGCTATTGGTTTGACTGCTTGTGTGCTTTTCCTATCCCCATTCGCTATTTGGTGTTGATAATGTGTGTGTACACTTATATATGATGCCACCTGAGGACTACATTTTGAGAATTAGTGTTTTGGCCTATTTTAGATGTACCTTCTATATTTGTTGTATAAGGTTGCATCAACAAACTTACAGTTGTTGGTGATATGTGGTAGCTCCAGAAAGGAAAGCACCTTTACTTTTTCATTCCAGCTTGAGTTTTCAGGCTCAATAGTTAGAAAAACTGTCTTATTTATAAACTGAAATGAATTTATGTGGAAGCTATTGAGTGACAATAAACATGGAATCCTATAATGCCATTATAGTCACATTTGAGAGTAAAATTACTTTTAATATTATACTTTATGAGAGGAAGAATATATTTTAAGTGAATATGAGAAAAGTACATTTTCAGTTCTTACATTTCCAGGTATAATATATTTATTTTGTTCTGTAGTAACATTTAATTGATTTGATTTTCTTCCTGCACAGGGTGTTGAAAGCTCAGTCTGATCACAGATCAAGACATGAAGGTTAGTGCTGTAGAAAATAGTTAATTTTTATTTATTGATGATAGCGAAAATATCGTACAACTATTACAGACCATGGGTTTCATTCATCCCAACTAATGCAGTGATGTGTTCCCGTGTGTCAGTGGAGCCTGCTGTGCCCTAGGTGGGGATTCCCATCCCCAGAGGAAGCCAGATAGTATTTGCACCACAAATCTCCCCTGGAGATTCTTTTAGATATGTACAAAGCTTCAACCCGAGGCTCAGTTTACAGCAGAGTCCTGCTTGAGAACGCTGCTTGGGGGAATTGTTGAATTGTTGCCTTCCAAATAGGTTCACATTAAGACTGTAAATGTGACATGAATATTCACCTGTATTTTGACTGGCAGCAGTCTTTGACTCCGCCAGCAATCCCCCCTCAACTCCCTGAGATTATTCCTGTGAGAATTCTGTGTATAGGAGCCATTGTCAAGTTACAGCTTATATGTTCACAAATACACAGGCATCTCCCCTTAGCCTTATGCCCTATTCTGGAGTCCTCTTCTGTATCCTGTCACCGAGGGCCTGAGAGCGGTGTATCTGTAGATTTTGGAGCCAGAATTCTGACACCCTGTGTGTATCACCTGCCAGAAATTGGCCCTTAGCTGGTGGGAAGAGAGGAGTAGGAAGAGCTGAGCTGGTTCAGGGAGTGCCATAATTTAGTGCTGTATCAGCAAATTACCTCCCACCTCTTGAGCAGTGGGGAAGCAGGGAAGGAATTGTGCCTCAGAGTGGTGTCTCGCTAGTATAGTGTAATTAAGAAAGAGAATCAACATTTAGTAACCAAATGGATATATTACTTCAGCTTTGGCGGCATCCTAAATGCCAAAATGAGGGTCTTTTGTCACTCATTATCACAAGTGAGAGAAATATGTTAAATGCTTTTGTCCTTTGTGACTTTTCAACCCAAAAAGCTTTTTAATGTAGCAATTACATGGTGACTTTATTCCACCTCTTATCCCTTTAGTTACTCATTATTCAATGTGGCTCTTGGTGAGTTGGGCCCACTGCTGTTCTTTGGTGAAATCCAGCCTGGCAGATAGTGATCATTTACAAGATTGGCTAAAGAAACTTACCCTTCTTATTCCAGAGGTAAGATAATGGAGAGATCATTGCATATTAGTTAATAATTAATATGGACCAAATCCAGCCCTAGTGTCGTCTGATGTTACTCCATCAGAATTCAGAGGAGTGTTTTGCCTACTAATGCCATTACTTAAAAAAGACTGTTTAACTTTTCTTTCATTAGTCAAAATATAGCAAGTGCCAATTGCAACATGGACAGTTAAAGGTGTACAGTTAATCAGTTCCCATTATAAACTCCTGCTCTTCTTCAAGTTCTTGCACATGTCCGTTCCAATGTACGTGTGTACGCACCCCAGCACAGCTGCCGGAATTTTTTCCCTTTGTGTGGTATCTGTTGGGTTGGCTCCAGCACCCTGTGGTGTGGCATTCTCATAGCATTGTTATAAAGGGCCCTGCCAACCCTGCTCCCCTTCCGTTCCCTTTTACCGCCTGTGATGGTTGCTGGGAACCCCTCATTGTTTGGCAATCCTTCTCTTAGTGTTTTTTTCTGACAATTTTAGTGTAAATAGTTCTTGTAGTTTTAGTAGTAAGTTTGTAGTTTTTAGATCGTTTGGACGCCTCTGCACTTTATAAAAGATACTTCTATAGAAATATACTCTGCCTACGTTGTTTAATAGTATTTGGAGAACTGTTATTTATATACATATATTAGACAAAAGTGAAAAAGGAAATCGCATATGCAGTGTTATTTTAACAATTTGATTTTATTTGAAATATTTTCTTGAAGACTGCAGTTCGCCATGAGTCCTGTAATGGTCTGTACAAATTATCTCTCTGTGGTTTGGATGGGGGAGACTCAATTAATCGATCCTTTCTGCTACTGGCCTCATCAACATTATTAAAATTTCTTCCTGATGCTCAGGCATTGAAACCTATCCGGGTAAGAATTTAACTATTCATTCCAGCTTTATGTTAAATATGAATTGCAACTGCTTTCCATCATTCTCATTTAAGTCAGAAATAGTAAGTCCTATAGCAGTTAATAGATTTATCATCTTGTTTTATCAGAGTTTAAGTTAAGCAAGTTTTTTGTCAGTTATATTTGTGAATAAAAAGGCATTTCTTTTCACAGATAGAGGATTATGAAGAAGAACCAGTGTTACGATCTGGTTGTAAGGAATATTTTTGGTTGCTATGCAAACTGATTGATAACATACATGTAAAAGATGCCAGTCAGGTAGGTACAGTTAATTTACATTCATTAAAATGGGTCATTTTCTTTTGCCTTTGTGAGATTGATTATTATGAGTATTTTAAGTTCAAACCAAGTCATTGTAACTCCAAATACAGTAATTGAATATTATGTGATAACTTGCATTTGATGAAATTTTTACTCCTGAATTAAACTCAAAATTGTGCTATTTTAAATAAATGTATAACATTACAGCCAACTATAGATATTTATTTAAAAGTCATGTAGAGCAGCTACAATATATTTCCATCAAATAACTTTGTCTAGTGTTTCTTACATAAATAAAAAGACAAAACCCCAAACTCCCTCATGAATACTGACATTTATACCGCAAGACCAATTTGTGTACATAGAGATCTTTTAGGAGAACTTGCATACTCACAGAGAGCATCTTAGTTAGCTGGGTTGCTATTTTGCTGAGGCTTTTTGCAGGTCGCACATGCAGGGAACTCCTTACTCCCTTTCAACACATGACTAAGTGAGAGCAAGCAATTTGAAAACTTCCCTTAAAATTGGTCTTTTCTAATCTATGATCCTTTGCTCATAATTTTTACATAATATTGTCATTTCTGGGGACTGAAAAAATAAATATCACTATAAAAATATAACAATGTTGGTACATGCGCATTTATTGAAAAATGACATTTAGATGGCTGTAAATTGCAAATTCTTCAAGTAGTTTCCCTGTGGGTGCCCTACTTCAGGTATGTGTGTGCCTTGCACCTCTGGTTGTAGGTTTTTGGTATCAGTGCCTGTTTGGCCTGCACATGCACAGTATACATACTTGTGCCCAATATTAAGGCTATATAGGACTATGCGAGTGAACTGCCCTCGGTTCCTTCTCAGCCAGAGATGGAGTTTAGTGTGTGCCTGTTTTCTCTTTATAATAGTAGATACTATTAGTTATTTAGTAGTTGTAGAATATTAAAACCTTATAGTTGTTGGAACTGTTGTTCCTGTTTTTCTTTTTCATAAAAAAAGACTGGCTTCGGACCTGGGTACAGAGAACCCCCCTGTACCAAGGACCATCTATTTCTGTTAGTGCTCTGTCTATGTCAAGAGCATGGTCCCCAAGATCTTTCAAGAGGACGGCAGCGTCGAGACTCGGTCTCTGGCACTCTGCACGAGTGAGGTACCAATAATCGCTCCAGCAATAGAGAGAGCTTCCCACTCAAAGACTGCGGAGTGGGATAAGAGGAGCAGAACGGAGAGTTCCTCCTCAAAGAGGTTTAGGTCACCGGAGACCTCAGGCCCCAAGAGGAGTGCTAGTGAGGCTCTGAATACTCAGGTACTGTGAAGCACTCTAAGTCTTCATCTAAGTCCCATACCTCAGTGGTAAAGGACACAGAGCCAAAGACCACTACTGCTACCAAGAGAGCGGCCTCCTTGGAATCCACAGTTCCGTTGGTACTGACACCAGCGCCTCTGACAATGGCATCGGGAACAACCTCGGTGACTGTACCAAGCTCTGTTGTGGCCTGGTACCTCAGGAGTTCCAATGCTGTAAAGACCTCATGGTACCAAATGAGCCTTCCTTGCAACCTCCAGACTCATTTTGGTACCTAGATCTGCTGGGTCACTGACTGCTTATGACTTTTACTATTCAGGAAGAGGGGTTGTCACCTCCCGTACAATATGTGGAGAAGCATTCTGACTCAGAACTTTCGGTTCTTCTAGTAGTGTCCCTCTGGGTGCTCCACTATAGGTGTATCTGTGCCCCACGCCTCTAATCGGAGATTTTAGGTAGCAGTGTCCATTCGGCCCACACATGTCCTCTCCCTCAAGAGGCTGCATCAAGGCTATCTAGCTCTGCGCAGGCAAACCACCCAAAGTTCCTTCTTGACAACCTTTGGCCTCAAATTGAGTGAGCAGTTGTTTCTTCATTCTCTGCGTCAGTACCATAAGTAGTAGTTGTTCATAGTTCCTTTATTTCCCTTAATAGTTAGAGTTTCCGTTTACCCCATTGGAATTAAAAAAAAAAAGAAAGAAAAGAACCTTTATTTCCTGCTTCCCACCCTTTTCATGGGGGACCTCCCCTCTTTAGTGGTGTTAGTAGTTCAGACTTTTAATGTCTTTTTAAAAAAAATAAAAAAGGGTAAAAAGAATGATCGGAGATTTGTGTTAGCAGTGCCTGGTTGGGCCACGCATGCACTGTAGCCTTCTTGCGCGGCTCTGAGCAGTTACATGGTGGTGCGCAACCAACCGTCCCCCAGTTCCTTCTCTACCGCCTTTGGCTTGAGTCAGAGCAATCAGCAGCGCCCTCTCTTAGCTCAGATAAGATTTATAGTAGTTAGTTTATAGCGATAGGTTAGCTTAGTTGTAGTTAGTTTTCATATCTATTGACTTACTTTAATTTCTTAAAAGAAAAACTTTTTTTTTTAATGTATCTTCCCTATCTATCCCTGCCTCTCCGGCAGTCATACAGCCTTTACCTCAACTGGGTTTACCCCTGTTTTTTTCTCTAAGAGACCGCTCCTTCAGGCATGCCCAGCTCACCTGGTTTTAAATGCTGCCTAATTTGCAGACTATCCATACTGGCCAGGCTCAATGTGTCCACTGCCTTGGCAAGACACACATTACACAAAAGTGCCCACACTGCAAAAAAAATGACAGCTAGGGCAAGAAAAGCCAGGGATCTCCAACTGAAGCTCCTCATGATGGAGAAATCCCTCAGACCAGCCTCTGACTCCGAGTCCAGGTCACCCCCTGGCCAACAGTCGCCAATGGCAGCCTCTGACAGGGGCTCCACTTCAACATCGGCTGCCAAGGAGCCTACTTCTAGAAGGGCTACCAAAAAGCAGTCGCAGACATCTCCGCACCGAGAATTGCCTAAACGAAAGTGATTTCCAACAGAAAAATCTGCCCCGGTACCGACGGCACCAAGAGCATCGGACAGGGTGGCACCAGCACCGAGTGTTCCCGAAGAGCTAAAGACTCTGTGTGGGCACACTCTAATGGAGGTTCACATAGCAAAGAGAAACCTTCCAGTTCGGCGCCCACAGAGCCGAAGAAGATCTCAGCACCGAGCAGTAAAATGGCACCACTTGCTGTACGTATGCTGCACAGCTCTAAGTCCTCGACACCAGCTGCTTCAACTCATGCTCCCAGGCTGTCCACAGTGCCATCTCTGGCACCAAGCCTCACGGTACCGCAGCAGTTCATGAGACATCCGGACCTGGTAGTGGCTTCAACACCTGAATCTCCTCTACTCGGCACCGAGGGTACCCATCCAGATCGGTACCTAGCCAGCTGACTACTCCCTGCAGATCAGCCCCCCCGTCTCCAGTGACAAGGAAGAAGAGGATGATGCAGTAATATATACTCCTCATCTTTCCTCACCAAAGCCAGGACCATCTTGTCAACAACCACCTGCAGATATACGAGGATGATATGGTCACCCACGGGCACCACCCTCCTACCATTCCCAAGTAACTGGTCGTACTGGGATCCATGGGCAATGTCTAGGGCCCAAAACCGCAGTCCAGCTAGCCTGCCTAGGTCCAGAACAGGCCGGTCCCCTTCACCTGCTGTCCGGCACCCTCTGAAACACAGGAAGATGCTGAGGAACTTGAGCACACAGCCGAACAGGACACTTGGCCACCTACTCACATCTCATCTTCGTCACCAGACAAAACCATAATGTCATCACCCCCTACTACGGGGGATGCTTTCAGATCCTTTCAGGACCTCTTCAAAAGGGTTGCTGAATCCCTAGACATTTTGTTGGCACAGCTACCAGAAGCCCAACATAAGCTCACTGACATACTCCAGGCATCCCCATCAGCAAAGATAGCCCTGCTGATAAATGATGCTATTCTGGAGCCTGCGAAAATCATCTGGTAGACTCCAGCTACTTCACCACCCTCATGTAAGACATCTGACAAAAAGTATTATGTGTCAGCAAAAGGAGCTGAATTTTTATTCACACACCATGCACCAAACTCCCTAGTGGTGGAGGTGGTCAATCAAAGGGGGAAACAACACCAGTCCTGAACGACCCCATTAGAAAAGGCTAAAACTTTTCATGGGGAAAGCCTATTCCTTAGCTACGCTTCTGTTCCACATAGCTAACTATGCGGCCCTGCAGGCTAAATATACACACAATCTGTTCTCCAAAATGTTAACCTTTATTGAAAATGTGCCACATGACAGAAAAGAAACAGTACAAAGCAAACATTTCCGAAGGGGGTCTCATCACCAGCACGGCCCTCCAGGCTTCCCTTGACTCTGCAGACATGGCAGCACGATCCATCGCCACATCAATTGTCATGTGCCGTGCATCCTAGCTCCATCTCTCCGGATTCCCAAGGAAGGTCCAGGCCATGGTTGAGGACTTACCCTTTGAAGGTCAGAAATTATTTGCACACAAAACCGATGTCGACAGAACCAAGATCAACCTTTGATGTCTCAACCATCAACCTGCAGACAGTAATTTTGAAGGTGTGGTCGAGGGCATGAGAACTCCACAGTCTCTGATTCCAGAACCAGAAATGATCCCCTGCCCATTCGGAGACCGTCTGTCACCATACTGCCCAGTCTGGAATACCATCACGACAGACAAATGGGTTTTAGAGATTATCCAGAAGGGCTACTCCATCCCCTTTATTTCTATCCCACCTACCTACTCCCCTTCCCCATCCCTCTTCAAGGACCCTTACAACAGGAAATAAACCACCTTGTACAATTATGTGGTGTGGAACTCGTACCATCACAACACAGGGGGAGAGGTTTTTATTCCCATTACTTTCTAACTCAGAAATTAACGAAAACTCAACAAATTCCTGAGAACACAACATTCACTGTACGGAAACAGCATTTCCAATATAGAGTACTACCCTTTGGCCTTTCCATGGCCCCAAGAGTTTTTTCCAAGCTTCTCGCTGCCATTGCAGCTCACCTTCACAGACAAGGAGTGACGATATTTCTATACTTAGATGACTGCCTGATAAGGGCACCAACACAGCAAAAAGGAATAAACACCACACAGAGCACAATAACCCTGTTCACAGACCTAGGACTGCAAATAAATGTACAAAAGTCCATACTGGTTCCTGTCCAAAAGTTGGAATTCATAGGAGCCTACCTCAATTATCTCACAGCAACAGCAATGTTACTCCAACAATGCTTCCTCACTTTGGTCAACCTAATTTCAACAGTGATGGATAGCCCACAAACATCCGCCAGAACATGCTTACAACTTCCGGGGCATATGTCAGCGACAACTTTTGTTGTACAACATGCCAGGCTCCACTTGAGATGCTTGCAGGCCTGGCTTCAAACAGCGTATATACCGCACAGACATTCTCTCTACCAACGCCTCACAATGCCACGCAGGGTAAAAGACTTGCTAATATGGTGGACACAACCACAGAACGTCTGCTCAGGAGTTCCTTTCCAACAAAAAGCTCCAACCATGACAATCACAATAGACGCTTCCCTAGTAGGTTGGGGGGGCACATCTACACAACAATATGATCCAAGGCCACTGGTCTCCAGCGGAGTCCAACCTGCACATAGACTTATTGGTGCTAAGGGCAGTCTGAAATGCATGCAAGCACTTCTTCCTTTAATCAAGAATAATGTCATCAAGATCCTCACGGACAATATAGCATGCATGTTCTATATAAATTGCCATGAGGGAGCAGCACGATCATACTCCCTGTGTACAGAGGCAATACGCCTTTGGAATTGGTGCTATCCACAAGCTCCATCAGAGTACACTTGGCTGCCATCATCATCTTCCATGACAAGGTGGACGGAGTCACTGTATTTGCTCACTTGAAGATTAAACGCTTCCTTAAAGGCATAGAAAACACTTATCGCACACTAAGAAACCCTACTCCCATCTGGGACCTCAACCTTGTTCTATGCCATCTCATGGAAAAACTGTTTGAATTCCTTGCAACTTGCTCTTTGTTTCACCTATCAATGAAGGTGGCTTTCCTCATTGCCATCATGTCCGCAAGACAGGTGGGAGAATTAGGTGCCCTAATGGCTCACCCACCTTATACAACATTCTTTAAGGATAAAGTAATCCTATGGCCGCATTCTAAATTCATACCCAAGGTCGCCTCCCCTTTTCATTTAAATCAACCCATCTACTTACCTATATTTTTCCCAGAGCCACACGCTGATGAGAGGGAGGCCTCACTCCATATGCTACACTTCGTATAGCATTAGCTTTCTATATAGAAAGAACAAAAACATTCAGAAAATCACCTAGACTATTCTTTTCCATAACAGAATGCTCAAGGGGCCAAAGCATCTCAAAACAGAGACTATCCAAATGGATATATGGATGTATCCATTTGGGCTACCAAAACAACAATCTGCAACCTCCACCGGGAGTTCGCACACACTCCACCAAAGCGTTAGCAACATCTGTGGCCTTTCTCAGTAATGTACCTATCACTGACATTTGTAGAGCATCAGCCCATACTTTCATTAAACACTGTGCTTTAGAACAACAAACAGCAGCAGCTGCTCAGTTTGAACTTAGTGTTTTCCATCATCAATAGACCAACACCAAAGCCCCTCCCCTCGCACTGCTCAACAGTCACCTAAAGTGGAGCACCCATGGGGACACTCCTCGAAGAAGAAGAAGAGCTTACTCATCTTGTGCAGTAACTGAGGTGGTTGTCCCTGTGAGTGCTCCACTACCCACTCTTCTTCCCTCTACTTCGGAGTTTCACGTCGATTCTCTGAGGTAGAAAAGGAACTGGGGGATGGTTGGCTGCGCACTGCTATATAACTACTCGGAGTGGCATGAGATGGGTATAGCGTGTGTGTGGCCCAACCGAGCACTGCTACCACAAATCTCTGATTACAAGCACATGGCGCCAAGACACCTAAAGTGGAGGACCCACGGGGACAACCATCTTGAAGAATCTCAGTTACTGCACAAGATCAGTAACCTTCTCATCTTTACAAAGAGGGTGGTGGATGAGCTGCAAATTCCCCTACAGGAGGTGGCAGATACTCATCACAAGCTGGTGGATAGCCCACATACTTCCTCCTCATCCAGAATCGCCCTCCCCATTAACAAGGCGATTCTAGATCCAGCCAAAGTCAACTGACAGTCACCACCCTCCATTGCACTGATGTGCAAGAGAGCTGACAAGAAATATTACATCCCTCCCAACACCCTCAACTCAACTCAATTATGGGAAACTCAGGGCATTGTTTCTACATTTACTGGAGGTGCAAAAAGAGCAGTTTCAGGCCATTGTCAGCAAGGGCCAGTTAGTGGCCAGAACTGCGCTACAGACAGCATTGGACACAGCAGCCCATTTGGTCTCCATGGCTTCGGTCTCCATGGCTGTGGTAATGAGGCAGGCTTCCTGGTTATACCTTTCAGGGTTGCCAAAAGAGATGCATACAACAGTTGAGGATCTCCTGTTCGAAGGGCCCAAGCTCTTCGCTGATAAAACCCTGATGCCTCTCTCCACACCCTGAAGGATTCCCGTGCCACGTTGCGCTCCCTGGGAATCTAAACTGTGGAACAAAAGAGAAGCAATATGGCTCTCAAATGGAACACAGATCACTTCCCAATACCCACCATCACAATGCTATTATGAGCCGCAGGAAAAGAGGGCCAGGATATAAAAGCTGAAGCTGTCAGCACCAAAATCCATGAACTCTCAGACTGCTTCTTCTAAGCACTTTTGACAGGTTGGTTGAGGACCCGAACAACCATGTCTTTCAACATCCACTACCATCTACTCACCTGCCCTTCGGAAATTGCCTGACTTTCTTTTACAGCAGTTGGGAGAATATAACCTCTAACAGATGGGTTTTAGATATTATTTTCGAGGGCTACACCATTCAGTTCACATCCCTTCTCCATTCCTCCTTCCCTGTCCCTCTTCAGGGACCCTTCTCATGAGAACCTGCTTAGATAATCTGTTATGCCTAAGGGCAATAGAACCGGTCCGAGCGGACTCTTACACCTGTCCACGAAGACAGCATTTTTGATTGCCATCACTTCAGCTAGATGCGTAGGAGAAATAGCAGCCCTGATAGCACATCCACCATTCACGGTCTTTTTAAAGACTTACTTATTACAAAGTAATACTGAGATTGCATCTCAGCTTTCTCCCTAAAGTGGCCTCTGCCTTTCATTTGAATCAATAAATCCATCTTCCAGGTTTTTTCCTGAACACACATTGTGACAGCAGGGAGGCGATTTTGCACATGAGATGTTAGACCAGGGGTCGGCAACCTATGGCACGCGTGCCAAACACAGCACGCGAGCCGATTCTGAATGGCACGCTGCCTGCCTGGTGAGAGGAGGAGGAGGGGTGGAGGGGCTGGAAAGCGCCACGCTGGGGGAAGAAGTGGGGGAGGGGGGAAGCTTGGCTGCAGCAGGACCAAGCTTCTGCCTCCTGCCCCTGCAGGCGAGAGCAGTGGGGGGGGGCCCGGCCCCCCACCCCACTCAGCCCCCCCGCCCACCGCTCTCCCCTGCGG